>NW_006408694.1:2126726-2127710 GCF_000296735.1 Chrysochloris asiatica | reverse complement strand
ATCCAGAACCTTCTGAGGTGGGACATTCCTACTAGAAAGGACAAGCAGACCAGCCTGGAACAACTAGAGTGACAGAAGATACATCTTCAGAGGAAGATCATCAGGAAAAACTCAAAACAAAAATGACAGTATGACTGGCTACTACATGAAGAAGCAAGTTCACCAGGAAGCCATAAAGACAAGCAATCAAGATCCTTCAGGACAAACTCCTCTCTAAGACTGAAACTCAAAAGGAACACATGAGCAGGCATGTAAGCTTGCTGGTGCCCATGTTGGTCTACTGGTGAGTGGAAGAGGCAGAAAGTCAGCAATGAAGAAATGGGCTGAGTTTAATTACATTCCACAGACCCCCGTGGACCTTGAGATGAGAGAGAGAAGAAGAAGGGCTGGTTGGTCCAAAATATGGTGAGAACTGGGGACACCTGAGACTATGGACAAGGACATAGCCACAAAGGTCTACAGCTGAGATTGAAGTATCCAGCTGATATGGATAGGGATGGGCAACTTAGACATTAGCTACCTAATATGAGGGGGCAATAAAGACACAAAGTGACTGGCTTACAAGGTTTCAAGGGGGAACTTAGTTTAATAGTGTGTGGGGAAAGAATGAGTCCCCACTGAATAGTTTTCATTTTGTCTAGATGGGTGTGGTTAAAAGAGATGGCGTTAAGATTCTTATGATTCAAGAGTGAGTAATTGTTATCATGACAAATTGTGATTGCCACAATAGTAAAGGTAGAAGTTTTGTAACAAAAAGGGGGGAGTAGTTAATTTTACAATCCAGAAACAGAGGACCCTAGGACCATCAAGGGAGAAGAGCACAAGCAGAATGCAGGACCTCATCCAGAGAAGCAGCAACACTAGATGGAGGCAGAGATGGGGACATGGACAGAGGGAGCAGCTGAGTACTCTAGATTCATGGAAAGTGAAGGACTAAGACATGGCAGCCAGGAGGCAGACTTGCAGAATGTGCCCTTTGGTGGT
>NW_006408694.1:2120020-2126161 GCF_000296735.1 Chrysochloris asiatica | reverse complement strand
CATCTTATTCATTGCAAATGACTTTTTTAAACAACATGTGACTATACACATGTACGTCACCAGATATAATACAGAGGAATCAAATTGATTACATCTGTGGGGAGTGATGGAAGAAGAGCTCAATATCATCAGCAAAAATAAGGCCAGTCACAGACTGTGGGACAGATTATCAATTGCTCATATGAAATTTCAGGCTAATGCTGAAGAAAAAACAAGCCCATGAGAGTCAAAATATGACCTTGAATTTAGTCTCCTGAATTTGGAGACCATCTCAAGAACAGATTTGATGCATTAGACACTAAAGAGCAAAGACTGGAAGAGTCGTGGGAGAACATCTAGAGCATCATAGAAGAAAACAAAAAGGTCATTAAAAAGACAGGAAGCAAAGAAAAGACCAAAATGGAGGTCAGAAGAGCCTCTGAAGCATGCTCTTGAATGTAGAGAAGTTAAAGCACATAGAAGAAATGAGGAGATAGAAAAGCTGAACAGAAAATTTGAAATGGCAGTTGTAGAAGACAAAGTCAAGTATTATAACAAAATGTGCAAAGACCTGGAGCTAGAAAGCCAAAAGGGAAGGACATGTTCAACATTTCTAAAGTTGAAATAACTGAAGATACATTCAAACCTTGACCAGAAATATTGAAGGATTCTGTGAAGTCCTGATGTGACACTCTAAGATAAGCACTAAACTGTTAGGCCGGTTTGAACTGCAAGGTTGGCAGTGCCAAACCAGCAGCGACTCCTCAGAAACATTATGTAGGGTTACTATGATTTGGAACCGACTCAGTGGCATGAAACAACAATGGGCAAAATTTTGAATGATGCAGAAAGCATGAAAAGAAAATGGAAGGAATTTAGAGAGTCACTGTACCAAAAAGAAATGGTCAATGTTTAACCATTTCAAGAGGCCAACGGTACTGAAGGAAGAAGTCCAAGTTGCACTGAAGACATTGGCGGAAAACAAGGTTCCATGTATGGGCAGAATAGAAATGGATCATTTTCAACAAACCGAGTCAGCATTGGAACTGCACCTTCATCTATTCCAAGAAATTTAGAAAACAACGACCTGGCCAACTGATTAGAAGAGTTCCACATTTTAGCCCATTCCAAAGAACGGTGATCCAACAAAATTTGGAAACCATCAAATACTATCATTAGTATCATATGTAAGTAAAATTTGCTGAAGATACTTCACAAATGATTGCAACAGTACATAGAGAAATGTGAAAGGTTCAAGTCAGATTCAAATGAAGATGTGGAATGAGGCATGTCATTGATGACATCAGATGGATTTTGGATGAAAGTAAAGAATACCAGAAAAAAAAGTTTACTTGTGCTTTAGTGCTTTTGCTTTTTTTACTGTATAGATCATGAAAACTATGAGGAACTTGTACATAGGCCGGCTGTTAGAGTAGAACAAGGGCTGAATGAATGGTTTACAATCAGAAAGGTGTGCTCCAGGGTTGTATCCTTGCACCATACTTATTTAACTGTATGCTGATCAAATAATCTGAGAAGTTGGATTATATGAAGATGAATGTGGCATCAGGAATTTCATCAGTTCTTCTACAGTCTTCCTTATTCATTGTCCAACTTTCACATACATATGAGGCCACTGAAAACACCATGGTTTGGGTAAGGTGCACTTTAGTTCTCAAACTGATATGTTTGCTCATCAATACTTTAAAGAGGTCTTGTGCTGCAGTTTTGCCTAATTCAATACATTGTTTGATTTCTTAAGTACTGCTTACATGAATGTTGATGGTAGATCCAAGCAAAATGAAGGCTTTCAAAACTTGAATCTTACCTCCATTTGTTGTTGTTATTGTTGTTATGTGCCGTGGAGTCGGTTCCGACTCATAATGACCCTGTACAGGGTTTCTGAGGCTGTAAATCTTTACGGGAGCAGAAAGCCTCATCTTTCTCCCGTGGAACAGCTGGTAGTTTCGAACTGCTGACCCTGAGGTTCGCAGCCCGATTCGTAACCACTACGCTACCAGAGCTCCTTTACCATGATGTTATTTAATTGGTCCAGTGATGATGATTTTTTTTCTTTATATTAAACTGAAACCCATGCTGAAATATTTGATCTTTTAAATATTTTAAGTAAGCTAAATCTTCTTTCTTTTCAGTCAGCAAGGTTTTATCATCTGCATATTGCAGGTTGTTAATGAGTCTATCTCATTCTTGATGCCATGTTTTTCTTCATAAGTCTCTGATTATTTACTCAGGATACAGACTGAATAAGTATGGTGAAAGAATACAACCATAGTACACATCTTTCCTATTTTTAAATCACTCAGTGTCCCCTCGTTATGTTTGAACAACAGCCTCATGGTGTATGTACAAGTTCCTCATGAACACAATTAAGTGTTCTGGAACACTCATTCCACAGTGTTGTCCATAGCTTATCAAGATCCACACAGTCGAAAGCCTTTGTGTAGTCAGTAAAGCATAGGTAAACACCTTCTGGTATTCCCTGCTTTCAGCCAAGATCCATCTGATGTCAGCAATGATTTACTTTGCTCCACATCCTTGTCTGAATTTGGCTTGAACCTCTGGCAGTTCCCTGTCCATGTAATTTTGCAGCCAGTTTTGAATTATCTTTGGCAAAATTTTGCTTGCATGTTCTAATACTGTTACTATCCAATGATTTCCACATTTGATTGGGTCACTTCTCTTTGGAGCAGGCACACATATGGATCTCTTTCAATCTCTTGGCTGGGTAACTGTCTTCCAGATTTCTTGGCATAAATGAGTAAATGCCTCTAGTGCTGCATCATTTTGTTTAAAGATTTTAATTGTATTCCATGAATTTCCAGAGCCTTACTCTTTGTCAGTGCCTTTAGTGGATTTCTTCTTCAGTGTCACTGGGTCTTGATCTATGCTACCTCTGTAAATGGTTGAACACTGACCACTTCTTTTTGGTATGGTGGCTCTTTGTATTCTTCCATCTTCTTTCAATGCTTTTGCATCACTCAAGATGGATTGACACAGTGGCAGCAGGAATGTGCTGAAATGTAACAACAGTTGTGGTGTGGAACATGACCGGTCAGCGTTTCATTTTGTGCACTATGTCACTATGAGTCAGAACTGACTCGAAGTACATCTAGCAGCAGCAACAATGACAATAAATTTTATATATGCAGTTACTGTTGGTGTCGCTTCTGACTCATGATGACCCCGTGTGTGTTACAGTAGAACTGTGCTCCAAAAGATTTCCATTGTCTGATTTCTTTCCTTTCTTCTGAGGTGCCTCTGGGTGAACTGGAGTTGCTACCCTTTCAGTTAGCTCATTAGCCACCCAGACACTATCTTATGCTCCTTCGGTCACTGCCCTCCAAAGGTAATTACTACCTTGACTGCTAAACTAAGACTAAAGTAGTTTTGCCTGTTTTTGAACTTCATATAAATTCAAAAATAATGACTACTCTTACCTGTCTGGCTCTTTCACTCATTGTTTGAGAATTGCTTATTTGTAAGAAGACAAAAATGAGAAAAAAAGAAATGCTATGAGAAAGTATTCCTGAACAACAGAGGAAAGATTATTAATAATTCAAAGAGTACTAGCTAAAATCTGAAGTTCTGTGTTCTATTTAATTTCTGTTACTACTAAGAATATTTTTTTAAACACCTACTATATTCCAGGCACTGTTTTAGGAAATGGGCTATAATTGCACACAGAATAAACAAAAATCAAAGCTCCTGAGAAACTTGCATTTTAAGATAAAAATATGTGTGAAAATTTACTGAAAGCTAAAACCTATAAAATATATATCATCGCTATCATCATTTTTTTGAAAGTAACTAATGCTCAAATCATATGTTCTTGATTTTACAATGGATTTTTTGGTTTTTCTTCAAGTCTCAGAAATGGATTTTTATGTTAGATTAATTTACTTTGCAGGAAACAATTCCAACAGCTTTTTACAGGGTAAGGTGGGGTGAGGGAAGGAAGGAGGTTTGTCTCTGAGGTTTACTGTTAGCTTGGGAAGTTATTAGATATGTTCCATGGAAATTCCACCAAATTGTCAAATAGCATGATTATTAAAGATTGCTGGCATTTTACCTTTTGACTAATTAAACACATGTAATTGAGAGATAACATAAAATGTATTGTTAGGAGAGTCCGTGTATAGTTGAATAAGGAAAAAAAAACAAACTTTTAAATTCCCCATTTTTTGGCCTTTCTTTTTTTTTTTTTTCAGGTTTCTTTGATGTTATTTTCAGCAAAGGGAATGTGTGCATTTTCCAAAGTCATCAAATAAACCATGTTTCTCTTGCTCTTGACAATGGCTTTGTCACTGGGATGGTAGGTAGTAATTTCCCCCTTTACCAATAGCAATAATGTTGTACCCAGATATAAAATACTCTTTACATAATATACTTTTTAAAGATTATCAAGTTATATCTTCTTTTGGTCTATAATTTTTTCCCCCCATAATTTTGACTACTGTTTGAAATTCTAATGTATAAACAGTCCTAACTTGTAGTGAATAGACAAGAAAAATCAGTCTAACTTCTAAATTCTTGGGCTGCTGTAATACAGTGGCTACCTTTAAAAATCAGAAATTTATTTTCTCACAGTTCAGGAGTCTTGACTTCCAAATTCAAGGTGTGGAGCTAGGTTTTTTTTTTTTTTTTTTTTTTGAGTTCTTGAGTTTATAAATACATTTGTCTTTTTGCTCAAATAATCTGTTTCCCTGTGTCTGTATCTAACCTGCTCTTTTTAGACCTCAGAAGTGATTAGATTTAGAACCCACCTACTCTGTGTGATCAAATGAACATAACAGAGAAACTTCAGTTTCCAAACAAGATTATATTCACTAATATAGGGTTCTAACACATTTTTTTGAGAAACACTTTAATCTGTAAGAGAGACTATTTGATGTTTGAAAGTCTCTGTGAGAGACTGTATGGGTATGAAAAAACCTCCAATAAATTCACCTAATTATGCCTAATGTGTTGCTAAGTCTAATTTTGCAACGTAACTTTAAATATAGGAAGCTGTCTTTAAGATGCATGTTAATTATTATGAAAAATGCTAATTATGTTGAAAACTGTGACAGCCTAAAATAAGGGCTATACCCTATTCTAAGAACTTAACATGCATCACAGCATCTTATTTTTACAGCAGTCCTGTAAATGAGTTTGCTGTTATCCCTATTTCTCTGAACGGTAACCTGAAGTATAGAGTATAGAGTAAGTGATTTGCCTGTCCATTAAGTACCACATGTGTAAAACTGACATGAAAACAAGCAATGTGACTCCTGGGCTCATGCTACAGCTTCGTCGTATAATGTTATATAATACTTCATTGTTCTTTAAACACGTAGTGTATAACATTATGACTGAAAAAAAAAAATTATGTGATTTGTCAGCCTAAAATTTAGACCAAGTGACTAATCAGTCCTATTTCCTTCATGACACCTTTTCTCCTCTGTCCCTAATTTTGTAAGGTATTCTAGTCCATACTTCACGAATCAGGCTGCTAATCTCATGGTCGGCAGTTTGAAACTACCAGTCGTTCCATGGGAAAAAGATGAGACTTTGTGCTCCCATAAAGATTTACAGCCTCCGAAAGCCTATCCAGGGTTGCTATGAATCCAAACCAACTCCATGGCACACCACCACCACCATCTATTCCATACTTGGGAGCACATTCTGCTTAGTACAGGGTCTGCTCAGAGTAAGTGCTTAACAAACTTGAAGTTAGGGCATATGAAACTAACACATTTGAAATAAGTGTGTAAGGAACGTACCATTCCTCTATTAATATTATTTTTTAATCAAATTAAATCTACCTCCAAGCCCTTGTTCCACTTGATGTAAGGCTGATGTAAGATGCCATCTTAGTCATTGTAAGACTACTTTTGTTTCACACATTTCATTTATTATGGTGTCTCAGAATAGCTGGAGGCACCCCTCTTAGCTTAAATTCACACTGGCTGGCTGAAGTGCTCATGAAGCACCATGTGGTTTCTTGAAGGCAAATGCCTCTGTGCTTCCATGCCATATCAGGGCAAGGGATTTTGGCTCATGTTGGTAGCCTCAGTGCCTTAGATCTAGGAATCCTAGGGTCACAAATGAATTATTATTCTTTATGCTATATTGCATCCCATTTCATTTAGGGGTTTGGAG
>NW_006408694.1:2119054-2119555 GCF_000296735.1 Chrysochloris asiatica | reverse complement strand
ATAACTTAAAAATGTCCCCTTTGTCTTTTAGGCCAGTGATACTGCAGCCACTGAGCTTCGAGTACTCTGTCAGCCCAATCGTTGTGTTCTGCTTGAGTCAACACTGGTTCCCGGTCACATGGTCACTTTTGATCGTCATGGCAAAATAACTGATGAATCATCAACAGGCTATGCCCATCTTTCAAGAGAATTTGTGATTCATGTCAAGGTAAAAAAAATGGGGCAAAGTCATAAAAGTCTCTATTCCTCAATATCTACTTTCTTGTAGCCTGCTGGGAAAAAACTCTTGATAAATTGAACTATAGTGCAACAATAAAACCTCCTTCCACTAGGTGGCATCGGTGCCCGTTGCTATCCTGTTTGACTCAGACTGAAAGCAATAGAATCAAATCATGAGAGAGGAAATGGCGATGGGAGTAATATCCTATATCCCATTGAAGTTTGGGGTTAAAGCTATGGATGGTGGGGATTCCTAATAAAAAGTTAGAGAACCTTAAAATT
>NW_006408694.1:2100944-2118539 GCF_000296735.1 Chrysochloris asiatica | reverse complement strand
TAAAGATTTACAGCTTCAGAAACCCTGTGCAGGGTCACTGTGAGTTGGAATAGACTTCACAGCACATAGCCACCAACACCATTCAATAAAGAGAGTTATGGTATGGTACTATAGGATAAAATAAACAATTTTTCACATTCATTTCCAAAACAACATGATTTTAACAGTGCATAATTTTCAAACAATAAATAAAGAAAAACAAAGAAAAAATTCAAACCTTGAAATGCAATTCAGAAGGAGTCTATGGATAATATTGAATGACTCAGAAAGCATCTAAAGAAGATGAAAGGAATAAATAAGAGTTCACTATATCACGGGGGAGTCCTGATGTAGCACTGTGGGGTAATGTGCTGGACTGCAAGGTCCAAAGAGCACCAGCTGCTCTTTGGAAACCCTATACAGGGTCGCTGTGGGTGGAACTGACTCAACGGCACTTAACATCAACAATACCACAGGAGTCCTGATGTGGCACCATAGGATAAGCACTTGACCTCAAGGCCAGTTTGAACTGCAAGGTCAGTGGTTCAAAGTCACCATCCGCTCCTCAGAAACCCTATACAGGGTTGCTATGTGTTGGAACTGACTAAACAGCACATAACAACAACAACATGCCTGAAAAAGAACTGGTTGATGTTCAACCATTCCAAGTGGTGGCACATGATCAAGAACTGATGGTATTGAAGGAAAAAGTCCAACTGCACTGAAGGAACAGGTGAAAAGTAAGGTGCCAGGAATTAAAAGAGTGCCAATTAAAATGTTTCAACAAATGGATACAGTACTGGAGGTGCACACTCTATGGCAAGAAATTTGGAAAAGAGCCACCTGGCCAACCAGTTGGAAAAGATCCTGATTTGTACCCATTCCAAAGAAAGGTGATCCAACAGAATATGGAAATTATCTAATAATACCACTCACAAATAAAATTTTACTGATGATAATTCAAAACACTGAAACTGCCAGAAATTAAAATATATTCAAAAGAGAATGTGGAATAATAATACTGTTATTAGATGGATCTTGGTTGAAAGCAGGGAATACCAAAGAGAATTTTACCTGTGTTTACTTACTATGCAAATGCATATAACTGTGTGGACCAAAAAAAAAAAAAAAAAAAATTATGGCTAACATTGTGAAAAAGAGTAATTCAAGAAAGATTTAATTGTGCTCTATGGACCAAGAGGCAGTCAGTCATTTGAACAGAATAAGGGGGGACTGCTTTGAAGAAAATCAGGAAAGTTGTGCTTCAGGTTTGTAAAAATTCACCATACTTATTCAATCTGTGTCCAGAGCAAATAATTTGAGAAGCTGGACCATATGAAAAAGAACAAGGCATCAGGATTGGAGGAAGATTCACCAAAAACCTATGATACACAGATGATACAAATTTGCTGGCTAAAATGAAGAGGACATGAAGTATTTATTGATGAAGATCAAAGACTACAACCTTCAATATAGATTGCATCACAACATAAATGGAACAAAAATCATCACAATTGTACCAATAAGCAACATCATGATAAATGGAGAAAAGATTGAAGTTGTCAAGGATTTCATTTTGCTTTGGACCCACAATGACTACCCAGGTAAGCAGCAGTCAAGAACTCATAGGGCGTATTATGTAGGGCATATCTGCTATAAAAGATCTTTTTAAGTATTAAAAAGCAAAGACGACCAAGATATTCCTGACCCAAAACATGGTATTTTCAATTACTTCATCTGCATGTGAAAGATGGACAATGAATTAGGAAGACTGAAGAAGAATTTATGCTTTTGAATTATTATGTTAGTGAAGAACATTAAGTATGCCCGGGACTGCCAGAAGAATGAACAAATAATCTGCCTTAGAAGAAATATGGCCCGAATGCTCCTTAGATGCAAGGATGGAAACACTTTGTGTCAAGTGCTTTGGCCATGTCATCGGGAGAGACTGTCCTTGGAGAAGGATATCCTATTTGGTAAATTAGAGGGTCAACAAAAAGGAGGAAGACCCTCAAGGAGATGGACTAACACAGTGGCTGCAACAATGGGCTCAAATTTAGGAGTGATTATAATGCTGGCTCAGGACCTGGCAGTGTTTCGTTCTTTTGTACATAGGTTTACTATAAGTGGGAACCGACACCTAAACATTTCAATGTAAGAACTATTACTACATATAGGTATATATACTTACATGGTTGTTCTTATTAAGTGCTGTCAAGTTGGTTCCAACTCATAGCCACCCTGTATAGGGTTTTCCAAGGAGCAGCTTGAATAGCTTGAATAGCTGACCTTGTGGTTTACAGTCTAGTGCTGATCCTACCATACCAGAAGTCCTACATAAATACACATACACACATACATAGGGACTTCATTACCTTTTAGTTCAGTTTTGTTTTTCACTCTTTGAAGTCTCTTAAAAGAAAATGGAATTTTCCATGAACCTTTTAAAGGATAGATAAGTCAAAGGTATTGCTATTAGGTTTCAATTTATACATGTACAAGGGTATTCCATACAAAACATGTTTAAATATGTCTCTGCAATCAGTAAATGACTACAGACAAATTCTCTCAGTAATACGCCCTAGTGTTAGTCTGACTAGGGTGCCTTCAAAAATAGGTCCGATCAACACACATTGCTTCTGGGGTGAGGGACCTAGTTGGCCAGTTAAATTCAAGTCAGAGCTGTCAGCTTAGAAGGTTATGTTGTTGTTGTTGTTATGTGCTGTGGAGTCGATTCCGACTCATAGCAACCCTGTACAGGGTTTTTGAGGCTGTAAATCTTTATGGGAGCAGAAAGCCTCATCTTTCTCCAACAGAACAGCTGGTAGTTTCGAACTGCTGACCTTGTGGTTCACAGCCCGATTCGTAACCACTACACTACCAGATAGAAGGTTATAACAGCTGCTTTTTGGGATTCCAAAGGGACAATTCACAAGGACACAGGACAATCACTGGGGCTTATTAGGAAGACATTTTGATGATCACAGATCTTAGTAGGAAGAATTTTTGAGAAAATGAAAATCTGTATTGGTGAGAAAAAGACTGGGAAATTTGTGACAAATGATTTTTTTCCCATGACAACAATATACCTGTTGTTTGAGGGTAGCAAGGTCTGCACTAGAAGAATTACATTGGAAAATTTTACTCCATTCATGGTACAATTGTATCTTAGCCTGTCAGACTTTTTTTAATTCCTAGAACTCAAAGAACATTTAAAAGGAACATGATTTGATTCCCTTGAGACCAAAACTGTTGTACTGATGTAGTATAAATAGAAAGGAGCTCTAGTAGCGTAGTGGTTAGGAATCAGGCTGCGATCTGCAAGGTCAGCAGTTCGAAACTACCAGCTATTCTGGATGAGGCTTTCTGCTCCTGTAAAGATTTACAGCCTCAAAAACCCTGTACAGGGTCACTGTGAGTCAGAACCGATTCCACAGCACATAACCACAACCACCAGTATAAATAGAAGAGTGTAGAATTCTTTCAAGAAGGATTAGATAGGTGGAAACAATCCTTTCAGAAGGATATGGTGATGGCGGCGGTGATGTGCTGTGGAGTCAGTTCCGACTCATAGCGACCTGCAGAGGGTTTCTGAGGTTGTAAATCTTTATTGGATTAGAAAGCCTCATCTTTCTCTGATAAAATGCGTGGTAGTTTCAAGATGCTGACCTTAAGGTTTGCAGCCCGACTCGTGTAGACCTAGATGAAGTGTATACTGAGAAACAATAGCTTCCCATTTTGATATCTTTGTTAATAAAGATTGCTATGATTTTGTAGCAATACTTTCTGACTTGGCTTCATATATGTGTTGTTGTTGTTGTTGTTGTTGTTAAGTGCCATCAATTCATTTCTAACTCGTAATAACTCTGCATAGGGTTTCCAAAGAGCAGCTGGGTAAGTTCAAACCCCTGACCTTTTGGTTCAAATTGACCTTGAGGTTCTATGATGCCACACCAGGAATCTATATATTTGAGGAGGCTTCAAAAAAATTCATGGAAAAATGGAACGAAAATTTAATGGATTTCTTTCTATGAATTTTTCATAGTCTTATGGTATATGCAACTCTTTTGTTATTGGACATTTATTCTATTTTTATTTAATCACTTCTGTATTATGAGTCACACTTAGACATATGTCTTTGACCACTTCTTTGATTGCTTCATTAACTTAGATAATTAGATATTTAATTTAAGGATTGGGACATGAAACTTTTAAGACACTTGAAGCACATTACCAGATTTCTTTCAAGTAATGTTCTAATTTGTGCTACATTCTGCTGCATAGGAGAGTGCCCACCTCATTGACCTCAGTGTTGAGTTGTTAAAGAAAAAAATATGACAGTTTTCTGGAGGAATGACTATCTAATTTTAACTTGCATTTTTAAAAAGTATAAATGTAGGTAATATTTTCATATGTTTATTCACTATTTGTTTTTTGTCTATTTATGTCTTTTTTTTTTGTGTTAATGTTGTTTTTTTTTTTTTCTTTTTTGCTTTTTGTCTTTTTTTTTTTTTTGCTGTGTTAATGTTTTAATCAGTTTTCAAAGGAGCTCTGATAGCGTAGTGGTTACGAATTGGGCTGCTAACCTCATGGTCAGCAGTTCGAAACAATCAGCTGTTCCGTGGGAGAAAGATGAGGCTTTCTGCTCCTGTACAGATTTACAGCCTCGAAAACCCTGTTGCTATGAGTTGGAACTGACTCCAAAGCACACAACAACAACAATCAGTTTCCAAAGCTGGCTATGTGTTTATGTTATTGGTTACATAGGATTTGCTTAAATAGTTACTTTTATTTTCATTCATTTGCTCATGCATACAGTTAACTAGGAGTCCTGATGTGCCCCTGTGGGATAAAGCACTAGACCACAAGGTCAGTTTGAACCACAAGGCTAACTGTTTGAACTCACTGCCCCTTGGAAACCCTATACAGGGTCGCTATGAGTTAGAACAGAATCAACAGCACACAGCAAGAACAGTAACTAATAGCTATAGAATGCATGTCTAATTCAGGTACTGTTATAGAACACTCATTTAATTCTGCTTTGTACGAGTACTAAATATATTGTTTCTTACCCATCAAACAAAATAGTTGCCCATAAATTTCAACTCTTGTAGAACTGCACTAAGGCTGTGACCTTTTGGAAGCAGATTTCAAAATGCCAATCTTTTTGTTTGTAGTCAAGCACTTAACTGCTTAACCATTTGTGTTATCAGAGGCTCTTATTTGTGTAAAGGGATTGGAAATTAATTAAGAGAAACATTTTTGCTTTGGGTATATATATATATTTTTTGGAGCCCTGGTGTGGTGCTGTGGGCTAATGGGTCAGACTGCAAAGCCATTTGAACTACAAGGTTGGTGGTTCATAGAAACCCTATACAGGGTTGCTATGGGTCGGAATCGACTCGATGGCACTTAACAACAACAACCATTTTTGTTTTTAGTCCCTGTAATACCTGATCTGACTTTATACATTAATCCACTCTCAGTAAATAATGATCAATGTAAATTTATAATGCAGTTTTACTATTTGCTTCCTTCGTTTCCTCCTTTTCAGATGTCTGAAAGGGAGGATCCTGATAAGTGGAACTTCTTAACAAGAGTGGATGCGATAGCCATCTCCCTCTAGTAAAATGCAAGCTTGTTATTTACTGTCTTTCTCTTTTATTTGTTGCTCTGAAGGGCATGTTCCTTGATAATGCTGTGGTTCTGCTAGCTACAAGCCTGCGCCAAGCGCTGTGTCTCCAGTCAGACGGAAGCTGCACTGGAGTGGGAAATCAGTCTGAGAAATCCTACTGGAAAGTGCATAAAATCAGCCCTGGGATTTGCATGTTTGAAAGTGTGAAGAATGCACAGATGTATCTGAGGATTAATGATGGCCGGTGTGATGGATACGTAAGCATCTGCTCATATTTTTCTGATCAAATGTTTTTAAAAATTTCCAGTAGTAGATATAAGAATGGCACTTCCTGAAAGTTTTGATTTTTAGTTTTAATACATGTACATACTAGAAAATGGATTTTATATGAGATGGTCTGCCCTGCCTGGCAACTTTAATAAATAGGTTGGACAGCCAGTCTTGGTGTGGTGAGTGGAGCGGTCCAGCCCACTAACACATTGCTTCTCAAATTTTATTGTGCATATGTTACCTGGGAGTCATGTCAGAAGCAGTTGTTAATTCAGAAAGACTCAGGCAAGGCTTGATTGTCTGTATTTCTAATAAGGTCCTAACTGTTATTGATGATGTTGATCCAAGAACCACACTTTGAGAACCCAGACTTTAGATGAGCCCCAACAGTACTGCCTTTGAAATTCTTCTTTCCGCACCTGCATTTCCTTCATTGCAAACCTTGTACTTTGAGTAAGGAAGTAATTTTAAATTTAACTTCTAAATTTGAGGATTCCTTATTAAACGTGTGAAACTTTAGGGGAGGGGATGTGGATGCAGATGCAACATTTTTTTTTGAATTCATAATTCTTCTGTGAGGGACGGGGGCAGATAAGGTTGGCCATCAAACTTGCCTATTACTATGTTTTTCACAAAAGTTCACCCACATAAATCAAACACACACACACATATTTTGTGTTAAAGTTCTGACATAGCATAAGCATGCATACACTACGTGTCTCCTGACATTTACAGAAGTGAATTTTAGCCTCATTCACTCTCGTTCAATAGTCCCAAAGTGTTGCTTTTGATCACATTTGTATACTGAAGGTGTAGGCCGTGGTTACAAAGTCATAGATCCAGTTTGGTAGTACTCCCATAATTGGAAAGTAAACTATTGAAACTATACGATCACTCTGGGGCAGTCCACAGCTGGGCCTCAGAGCAGTGGCAGTCTTTGCAGGCAATCTCTGTCCAGGTACGCTGTGCTGGAGATGGGCATAACATTGGGAGGTGAGCTGGGCTTAGGGCTGCCACAGCCTGAGCAAGGGCTTGTCCTGTTGAGGATGAAGGACATTGCCCAAGCATACCTGGGACCTGTGGTGCTGATCCCATGAGAAGCAGGGTGGTAGAATGATATAGGTGGGAGCCCTGAGAGCTGCCCCCCGACCCCAGGTAGCCAATCAGACCAGTCTTGTCTGAGTGAGGGACACATGACCTCTCTGCACCTGTGACTGTCCTACTTGCTGCACGCGTCCATGTGGACGGTAAATTCAAACAACCAAGTGTGGCAGCCAACCAGATGGATGTGTTGGAATGTGCACAGCTTCAGTGCCCATCTGAGTGGCCTCTCCAGTCAAGGGTGCACAGACCCACTCACTTCCTGGGCTAGGGCCAGCTGTCTGATGAGGGATGTGTCTGGGGCACAAAAAGAGATTTCTTCCTGCATTCTGAAAAGCAGTTTGCCAAGCAGGCAAGGAATCCTGCCAGGAGAGAGGCTACCTTAGAGACTCCAGAGGTTGGTCCTACTGCTGGGAAACAAACCTCTGAGTCAATTGGCACCAATACAAAGACTTACAATTAAGCTCACAGAACAAAAAAAAAAAAAATGAAATTAATGTCTTCAACATATGAAAAATATATTGGTGTTGCATGCTTGTGGAAACAACATATAGGAGATGGTTATGTAATATGCAAAATTGTATATGACCGTATGTATTATTTGTTTAGAAATGTGGTAATACCTTCTCCTCTATTCTTATTTGAAGCCTTCAGTTTAGTTTCAGCGGATCTTTCTGGAAAATTCTCAGAGATACTTATCACCCTTTTCTCCTTACAACTATGGCATCTGAATACATGGGAGAACTCATATGCAATTGTGGGGTTGAAGATAAGGGATTAGGCCACCTATGGCTTTCTGAACCCTTATCTTTGTGCCAGGCTGGCAGTGGTATGAGAGCTGCACTGATAGTGCAGGGTGCAAAAGAGGAAGACACACACACACACATGTGTATCCTTGATAAACTCCCAGTAGTTTTATGAAATAGGTAATACTGCTATTCCATCGATGAGAAACCAAGTTTAAGAGACAGTGCCATGTTTATGGTCTTTGAAATAATTAGGCTAATTGATATTTTAAAATAAATATTGCTAGTAGTAATTTCAACTAATGTGCAGTCACCCGATAGGAATAAGATCAGAAAGGAGCTTTCCCCCTTCATCCCAACATCTGCAGAAATACAACACTTTCTCTTCTGGGGGCTCTTAGGGGGCTCAGTACCGTGAGGTGGTATATTCAGTGCCATGGAGTCAGTTCAGACTCATAATTACCCTGTGTAGAGTTTCTCAGGTTATGCACCTTTGCGGGAGTACAAAACCTAACTTTTTCCCTTGAGGAGCAGCTGATGGGCTCAAACTGCTAACCTTGTAGTTTGCAGTCCTGTGCTTATTGTGCATAGCCACCATGCTCCCTGAGGTGGTTTATTAGTACATGATATATGTTTAGTGTATATGTATGTGTGTATGTGTTTGAAAGGTTCTGAGTCTAATTTCTGGTGGCACAGATGAGTGTGACTCCAAAGTGGGTGATGGGCTTTCTCTTTGGAAAGGGACAGCTTGGTGCCTACAGCTTCCATTTAGCTGTGTCATACTCAAGCTGGATCATGATTTTCATGGATTGTCCCTTCTTTTCTCTAGTCTCATGGTCGTTCTCTGTCTCTTCTACCTCTCTCATTGTCCCAGATACCTTGTGCTTCCAAGAGAATACAATTTAAAATTCCTCTGCAAGTTAATAGCAGAATCTTTCTGTCTTACGTTAGATGCTCATGTTTTTCCCCTCCTGTTTCTTTTTTATGAGTGATTCAGACCTATCTGTTTGATAATGCTTAGGGAATAGAAGAAGGCATTCAGTTGGCAGAATATGGTGAGCACAGGAAGGTGACTGAAACTTAACAGTGTCATCCTGTTGTTAGGTGCCATTGAGTTGGTACCAACTCATAGCGACCTTATGCACAGCAGAACAAAACACTGCTCGATCATGGGCCAACCCCACTACTGTTGTCATGCTTGAGTCCGTTGATGCTGCCACTTGGCCAGTCCATCTTGTTGGGGGTCTTCCTCTTTTTCTCTTACCCTCCACCTTATCAAACATGATGTCCTACAGTTACTGGTCCCTCCTGACAATATGTCTGACATATGAGAGATGAAATATTATCTCACTACCTAGGAATTGTTGGTGTTTATCCTTAAAGGAGCTCTGGTAGCGTAGTGGTTACGAATCAGGCTGTGAACCGCAAGGTCAGCAGTTCGAAACTACCAGCTGCTCCATGGGAGAAAAATGAGACTTTCTGCTCCCGTAAAGATTTACAGCCTCAGAAACCCTGTTACTATGGGTTGGAACTGACTCGACGGCACATAACAACAACAACAATCCTTCAAATGGAGAAACAGTCTTCCTTGTTAGTAGACTCACCCAGGAAGTGCTGGACTGAGTCCCTGTCCAGGTCAGTCACCCCAAAGCACTATTTTGGAATATTCAGGATAATAGGTGAGAACCTAGGCTGTCCCCAGGAGAAAACCTGAGTCAGGATCCATGAGAAGAGTTGATTCCAAACACTTATCCATTTTATACATTTTTCCTAGAACCACCTTTGTTGCCATTTGTCACATTAGAGTTGAGATCTGGAATGAGTAAGTGGTAGAACACCTTGTACCCTATGCTGTGTTGTGATTTGCATCAACACCGGAAACTCACCTTTTCCTTTCCTGATGGAATTCTCAAGTTTCAAAACTAGGTTTAAGACTGCCTCTACATTTAGGAGCTGAGGTGGACCATTATGCATTGGTGTTTCAAATTCAAGTGTCACTTCTCCTTAATGGTATTTTATAAACCAATCAAAAATAAAATCAATAGCAAAAATCAGAGGTGTCTTTACCTTTTCTTTAGGGCAGAGATAGCCAAAATGAAGAACCTAGGAATACTGGTAACACTAGAGGGACATAAACATAAGGAATTATAAAGAACATTGACATAAGGAAGTCAGGCCATTTGAGAGCACAGTGCACAGAGATGCTGCAGGTCTGAGAGTTGTATGTGTCATGTCTTGGGTGCATAGCATCAGTCTACAGTGTTAGTCACTCATTAGAGCCCTCTCAAGGCAACTCAGTGTTGTTACTAGTTATCGAGTTGATTCCAACTCATGGCAACCCGTCTGTCCAGAGTAGAACTTCTCTATAGGATTTTCAAGGCTGTGTGGATCAACAGGCCTGTCTTCCAAGGTGCTTTTGTGTAGATTAACACTTAGAACCTATTGACTAGTAGTACAGTACCTACCATTTGTGCTGCTCAGGGAGCAGTAGCTGAATGGAAAGGAGACAGATACAAGGGTCTTCTCAATGGGCAAACAAGAAATACTAGGTTCATGTAAATTGAGTGGAATTCAAAACTCTGCTTGTTACCACCAGTTCAGCATACTGAAAGCTTTACAATTGCCATGTGAGCAGCAACTTAGGGGAGAGCAAGCAAACTTGGTGCCCCAAATACGGGTGAGGCATTTCCTGGGTATGGTACTAGGGCATCATTTTTCCTACTGAGACCCTGTTTCTATTGCTCCCACTCAGGCAGTGACTTCTGAGGATGTGCCATGCTGGGGCAGTCAGTGTGCCTTTGAGAGGTACTGGGGGTTAGACAGAAGTGAAACCTTACTTTTTTTTTTTTTTAAAGCAATGCTAAAAATCTTCACTTTAAGTGAAGATTTTGGGAGTTTCTTTGACCTATTAAATCTTTATACCACAGTCAATAAAATTCACCCACCTGTCACACCAAACTGAAGACTCTTACTATATTCAGAGGCTTCTAACTCCTGGCATTTCTGTTCAAAATTCCAAACCTGTTCAAGGAAATTGAATGCTCGGTAAATCAAAAGAAAGTGTGCCACTTTTCAGGCCAAAGGTGAATTTCCTAATATTGTAACAAGATGAGTGAGGGAAGCAAAGAGAGGACACAGACTGATATTTTGGAGTGTCAGTGCTATGTGGCAAAGCTGAACTGTCTTATTTATATTTGTGATGATCTTTTCTAACCCCTACATTCATACAAGAAAACAATCAGTAAAGCAAACACCAGCAACGTGTCTACCTAAAGCTGTTCCAAGTACATGACCTAATAAATCCTTTTGTGTAGTCATCAAACATTGGCAGGGGAAGCATTTCTATTTTCAATATAATTCTTTGAATGATCAGACTCAGTCCAGATCAGTCATCTGAGCATTTCATTTGCAGCAGGATTGGTCCCTTGACTGCTGTCTTCTCAGACAGTAACAGAACATCAGGGTCAATGAGGGCTTCTCTGTGTAGCTAGTTAAGATAGGAGGAACACTCCAGACTAGCTCCTGATGATGTTGTTATTGAAACTACATTAAGGTTTCATCTTTGATCTGATATTTTTTAAAGAAAGAATATCATTATTTGTATTTTGCTCCAACTACTCCAATTCAACACTTTTTAAAGTGTTGAAGAGCAAAGATGTCAGCTTGAGGACTAAGGTGTGCCTGACACAAGCCATGGTATTTTCAGTAACCTCATATACATGCGAAAGCTGGACAGTGAATAAGGAAGACCATAAAGAATTGATGCTTTTGAGTTACGGTGTTGGAGGAGAATACTAAAAGTGCCATGGGCTGCCAGAAGAACCAATAGATCTGTTTTGGAAGAAGTGCAGTCAGAGTGCTCCTTGGAGGTCAAGATAGCCAAACTTCATCTCTCATACTTCATACATATTGTCAGGAGGGAGCAGTCACTGGAGAAGGAGATCATGTTTGGTAAGGTGGAGGGTCAGAGAAAAAGAGGAAGACCTTAACGAGATGGATCAGCACAGCGATAGCAGCAATGGGCTCAAGCTTAGCAACGATTGTGAGAAGGAGAGGAAGACCCCCAACGATATGGATTGGGCAAGTGGCAGCATCAATGGACTCAAGCTTGGCAACAGTAGTGAGGTTGGCCCAGGATCAGGCAGTGTTTTGTTCTGCTGTGTAGAGGGTCGCTATGAGTCAGTACCGACTTGATGGCACCTAACAACAACAACAACTCCAATTGTGGTGTTTTTCTTTATATTATAAAGTTACTTAATGAATCCTTAATTTAGTTGTTTGACTTTAAAATTCCATATCTAAAATTTTAGTAACAGGCCTTTTCAGTCAAAATAATCTCAAATTTGCTCTCAAGGAGCAATATTGGTCTGACCAGAAATCCTCAAGCCGGAATAACATGACTCTTAAAATCAGAATGTAATAACCATCTGAATCACCCTGGTTTGCATGCGTTTAGAGGTTATAGGAAGGCATATTATAATCACAAAAGAAATTTAAGACATATTCAAAGATAAATGTAAAGAATGGTCATAATGATATACCTTAAAATCCTAACAGTACCTCAGTCCTGGCAACTACTCAACACATGTTTATTGGAATAAATGGAATTGAATAGAAGATTAATGTTTCCACATCTCTGCCACTGTGCATCTGAAAACATTTCTTACAGGCAAACACACTTATGTTTAAATCAAGTGATGCTGATTCTGTAACAAATGTTTCTATTTCTGTTACAATGAAATGCTTATGCTGTAGGAGTAAATCACTTTAATAGATTTTGATGTAGTAGAGACTCAAGTTAGCACCAAATAGCATCCACTTCACTAGGGACAATTGTAAGGTTGTTAATTTGAAATGAAAAACAAACCTCAAAACAATATAAATAGAACTAGCTAAGCATGAACAGAAAGGGAAAAAGATACAGAGATTGTAGGAAAAACAAAGAATGTGCCAAAAGACACACACAAATGCCAAATACACACACATGCACACATACATATGTACACACAATACTTGTTTATTGTAAGAAATAATTCTTAGGATAATCCATTTTCAGGAACAAGGGGTCCAGGAAGTTGCTAATTGGAATTATTGGCTAGTGTAACAATAGAAGTTCATGCATCTGAGGTATGTGAGCAGGATGAATTGGGGGAGGGGGAAAGGAACCTGTTCAACAACTAGGAACTTTAAATAAGAATGCTATCATGAAGGGAAAGTAGGCAACTTCTGGGAAGATTGCTAACTGCATAGTACTCAGTCAGTGAGGAACTATGGGAAGAACTTTTTCCAGCTAGGAGATAAAAATTCTATGTGAAATTGCTGTGCACTGCATCTGCCCATGCCTTCTGGGTTTGGCGCCTGATTTTGCAAAATCAAATAAAAAAAAGCCTCACTCTTGCTAAAATGAGTACAGATTGGATGTCTTAAGCATTTGTTTGTCAGTAAGCACTCTGGATAACTCCTTGGTGACCTCAATAGGATAAGATGGTCTGCCCCAGCTCTCCCTCTGGAGACCCATCAGGGTAAGGTCCTAGTCAGGGGTTTGTACTGACCTGCCAGTAACCAAGAGGGACCAAGGCAGTATCCAGGGTATCAACAATGGTTCTTAGTAAGTAGGAAAGAATTATCATGTTGTTGTTAGGCACCTTTGAGTGACATTATGCACAACAGAAGGAAACACTGCCTGGTCCTGAAGCATCATCACAGTTGTTAAGGCTGAACCATTGTTGCTGCCACTGTGTCAGTCCATCTGGTTGAGGGTCGTCCTATTTTTCTCTGACCCTCCACTTTCCCCTCCTGATAACATGGCCAACATATGAGTGACACAGTCTTACCATACTTGATTCTGAGGAGTACTCTGGCTGTACATACCCCAAGACAGTCACATCTTGGAGAATCTGTGCAGGGTTGCTGTGGTCAGAGCTTACTCAAGGGCGCTTGACAATAACAACAAGAGTGTGGTTTCCTTTTTGCCTTTGAAATAAGGTTTATGTAATCAATAGTTATGGGGTAAGGAAGAGTCAGCAAATTTGCTCCCCTGTGAATTGAATGTACCAACGATTGTCTTACTTTTCTGAAAACATCCTTAAACGCAGTGCAAACAAGTCTCCCTTCTCTCTCAAACTGCCCACAATGCCTCATTTTACTTTGAATTATTTCAATTCTTTTTTCTAATACCAGCATGCAGTATAATTGTATCAATGGATTATTTACATCACAAAAAAATTGATGGCAATCTCAAAGTGAGAAAAACCAGAGTCTTTACTTATTACTTGTTACTAAGTGCCATCCAGTTGGCATCCAACTCATAGCGACCCTGTACAGGGTTTCAGAGGAGCAGGTGGTGAGCTTGAACTGCCAGCCTTTTAGTCTAAGCCAATTTTGCAGTCCAGCATATTAACCAACAGTGCCACATCAGAGTCTGGTTTGTATTAAATTCCAATACTTAAAAATCCTCAAAAATAACATCTCACTAAGAGCTGATATCACATTGTTGTTTAGCACCCAAGTAGCAACTGGTAAGTTTGGTATCACATTGTTGTTGTTGTTAAGTGTCTTTGAGTTGATTCCAATTCATAATGACTCAGTGTAAGGTTTCTAAGGCCACCACTCATCTGTCAGTTTGTCATACTGTGGTGGCTTGTGAGTTGCTGTGATTCTGAAAGCTATACCACCGGTATTTTAAATACCAGCAGAGTCACCCATGGTGAACAGGTTCAGATGAGCTTCCAGACTAAGACATTAGGAAGAAGGAGTGATGAACTATTTCTGAATATTTAGTCACTGAAAACCATATGAATAGCAGATAAACAGTGTCAGATGTAGTGCCGGAAAATGAGCCCCTTAGGTTGGGAAGGCACTCAAAATGTGACTGGGGAAAAGCTGCCTCCTCAAAGTAGAGTTGACTATAATGATGTGAATGGAGTAAAGCCCATAGAAGAAAAGCCTGCAGGACATTCATTTACTTATGGGGCACAACTCAAAATGAAGAGAAACAGCTGTAAACATCCATTGATTACAGACATGGAATGTACCAAGTATGAATCTGGGAAAATTGGAAGTTGTCAAAAATGAAATGGAATGCATAAACATTGATATCTCAGACATTAGTGAGCTGAAATGGACTGGTATTGGCCATTTTGAATCTGATGACCACATGGTTTACTAAGCCATAATTGACAAATTGAAGAGGAATGGTGTTGCATTCACTGTCAAAAAGAACATAACATATCCAGATCAGTCATGAGGTACAACACTGTGCTGTCTGTGATAGGATAATAATATCCATGCGCCTATAGGGAAGACCAGTTAATACCATTATTATTCAAATTTAAGCACCAACCACTAAAGCCAGTGAGGATGAAATAGAAGCATTCTACCAACTTCTTCAATCTGAAATCAATTAAACATGCAATCAAGATGTATTGATCATTACTGGTGATTGGAATGCAAAGGCTGGGAACAAAGAGGAAGGATCAGTAGTTGGAAAATATGGCCTTGGTGATAGAAATGATGCTGGAGAATGCATGACAGAATTCTGCCAAATGAATGATTTGTTTATTTCAAATACCTTCTTTAGACAGCATAAGAGACGACTATACACATGGACTTCACCAGATGAAATACAAAGAAATCAAATTGACTATAGTTGCGGAAAGAGACGATGGAAAAGCTCCATAACATCAGTGAAAACAAGGCCAGGGGCAGCCTGTGGAACGGACCATGAATTTGTTGTTGTTGACAAGTGCCATCGAGTTGATTCTGATGCATAGCGACCCTGTATAGTGTTTCCAAGGAGCAACAGGTCAGCTTGAACCACTGACCTTGCAGTTCAAACAGCTTTGCTGTCTGGTGCATTAACCCATAGTGCCACACCAGGATCATCAATTACTAAAAAAAATGACTTAAAAAAATTGCTTGCCTGCATGTGTTGTTGTTCAGTGCCATTGAATGGATTTCAACTCATAGCCACCCTGTATAGAGTTTTGAAGGACCAGCTGGTGGGTTTGAACCACTAACCTTGTGATTAGCAGTCTAGTGCTTATCCTACAACACCACACAAGGACTCACATATCCACATGAAAGATAAATTATTTTTTTAGAATTTTCTAAAAATTGGTCTCACATTTAATTTTGCTATAGTAGACTGCAATTTGAAGAATATACCTAGGTGCTTTGTATATTGTATATAGCAACAATGCTACTTCTTTGAAATCCTATAAGGGGTTGCTATGAGTCTGAACTGACTCAACAGAAGTTAATAACAATAGGAACAAATAGAGTTTAAGAAAGGAGTAAATTGTTGAATGGTACAGTCTAGAAAAATGTAAGCTTGATGAGTAGCATTAATAATACTCCAATAAGCAGTTAAGTACTCTATTACTAGCCGAAATATGGGTAGTTCAAAGTTACCCAGAGGTGATTTCAAGACAGGTCTGGTCATCTTCTTACAAAAGGTCACAGCCTTGAAAACCGTATCACCAATTCTACTGTGCACACATGGGTTGACATTGTGTGTACTAACAATGGCAACTAACAACAGCAGCAGCAAATAATATGTGGGTCGTGTAAACAATAAAAGACTTGGCTGCCACCCAAAAGTTTGATGGTTACCCAGTGACACCTCAGAAGAAAGACCTGACAATTTACTTCCAAAACTATGAATCATTGAAAGCCCTGTGGAGCACAGATGCATATAGGTTCTCAATGTGTCAAAGTTGATTTCATGGCAACTGATTTTTTTTTTTTTTTAACATAGAATGTGTATTACTAGAATGTGGCATCATGGAGAAGAGATTCTTACTTGCTTTGTTTATTAATATATTTCAAAACCTAGAACAAGGCCTCACATGTGATAGATGCTCAACACATATTCAGTGAATGAATGTATAAATGAATAAGTGATGCCACTTGGATGATGGAGACTAGAAGTTGTCCTTCACCAAAGGAACAAGCTAGAGGAAAATGTGTTAATCTGCAGGGGTGTTAGCATACATTAGATATTCCAAGCTAGGTCCAGCTACTACTTGTTAATAATGTGAAAAAAACACATAAAGTACAATGATCTTTTATACCCAGAACCCAATCAGTTTGTATTTATTTTAGGGTGAAGCAGAGATTTTTAAATGAAAGAGGAAATTTTTAAATGAAAGAGGAAATAGGGAATAAAGGAAACTAAAGGAGTCCTGGTGTGGCACTGTAAGGTAAGCACCAGACTTCTAAACACAAGATTGGCAGTTCAAACCCAGCAACCACTTCTCAGAAACCCTATATCGGTTTACTATGAGTTGGAACCAATTTGCTGGCATTTCACAACAATAAAGGTTTACTGATTTGAAATTTAGTTATATTGTTTTATTTTTATTCTGTTCTGTTCCCTGTTGTTACCTGTCAAGCTAGTCATTAAACATGGTGAACCTGTATAGGGTTTCTAAGAAGAGGCTGATGGGTTTGAACTGCCAACCTTGGTTAACAGTACAGTGCTTATCTCACAGCGCCATAGCCAGCTCCATTCTTTTCCCTAGTTGTATTTAATGGAAGGTTAAAGATATGTTATCACTTTATTATTGTTATTGTTATATTCCATCAAGTCAGTTCTGACTCATAGCGACCCTGTGTTAACCAACCTTGTGGTTAACAGTCTGGTGCTTATCCCACAGCGCCACACCATAACTCTTGCTATCACTTTAGGTAAGGGTGCTGCATCTCCCATTAATGAGACAGGCCTCATTAGCATAACAAACTTAAGCTGATCATCTATAACATAATCTAATTTTGTTTTAGTAACCACAGGCAGAGGTTAAGATTTACAACAAATCAAAATTGGAGGATAATCACTTCAGGTCACAAAATGAAGACCAATCA
>NW_006408694.1:2096764-2099886 GCF_000296735.1 Chrysochloris asiatica | reverse complement strand
TGTGCTGAGAATATCCTACATCCAGGGAAAGATTGATGCCAATACTCATGGAGATAGAGCTCCAAGGAATGTCAAGCCCACTAATGTTGAATGAGAGAAAGGCCTTCCTCTAGAGCCTACAGAAGAATGTCTTCCTTTAAGCCAGTGCTCTGAATTCAGATTAACCTCCTAGACTGTAAGAAAATGCATTTTTGTTTGTTAAAATCATCCACTTATCGTATTTCTGATAGAGTTCTTGATAGCTAAGACAATGACCTAACTCAGGTTATGGTTTAATTACTTAAGTGAGAGTTAAGAGAGAGTGATTGGTTTTAGTAGGGCAAGGTGAGTCAGCAGAAGTTTCCAGGAATGATGAATTTTAGAAGTAAAGTCCCAGTTTCATTATCAAAGAAGAGATGGAAGGACATATGAACAAATGTATGAGGTTAGAAATTAGCAAAAAAGACAACCTTTTCATTTTTGTGTTATAGCTAGCAAATATTGAGTCTTGGTGTGGCTTTGTAGGAAAATAACTGGACCGCAAGATTGGTTTTAACCACAGATGGTGATTCAAACTTACCAGCTGCTTCTCAGAAATGCTACACAGGGTCACTATGAGTCAGAACCGACTTGACAGCACCAAACAATGACAAACATTGAGTTTTCCTTACACTGAAGTAACTGTGCTAGATCCTAATGACATAGTACTTGTGAGACAC
The DNA here is from genome assembly GCF_000296735.1 of Chrysochloris asiatica. Classification (NCBI taxonomy): domain Eukaryota; kingdom Metazoa; phylum Chordata; class Mammalia; order Afrosoricida; family Chrysochloridae; genus Chrysochloris; species Chrysochloris asiatica. The sequence goes on along the minus strand of NW_006408694.1, from coordinate 2,099,188 downwards.
CCCATCTTAGATAAATTGAGATCTAAAAGGGATAAAGAGGAATTTAAATAGATAATTAAAATAAACAAAGTAAATGCTAAGGTCAGTGCTGGCCAAAGGGAAGAGATGTGTTATTGAAAGAGTTTTTAGTTGTTTGAATCATGAGCTGTTGCTTAAGATCTTTACTATAAGATGATACCCATTGTCAATATGGTACTTAATCTAAGTTTGGGGAAATTTTCATTCGGAATTATCTACAGTTCATAAATTGTGCCTGCATATGGACTAGTTTATGGAGAACCTGAAATTTGCAATAATAACTTGAAAATACTATAATTAAATACAACTTGACTCAAAAGCCCACAGTTTGCCTAAAATGTGCTAGTTTTAGCAACTAAGTGACATGTTTTATTTTACCTAAATTGTCATATTTCTCAGTTGTTGTCCAGTTCAAAGATTAATCCTTTGCAGATCAATAATAAATCAGGGTTTCTTCTCTTGTTTTCTTTCTTGTTTACTTCACCTTTGGATGATATCTGGGTACAAAAGCTTAAAATAAAAAAATCATGGGGAAGGGTCACTGAAAATAAACTGCCACACTGGTCTCTACTGAAATGTGACTGATTAGATTTGTCTTGGGACATCCCGATCTTCTTGTTGTTAAGTGCCTTTGAGTCGGTTCTGACTCATAGCAACCCTATGGGCTAATGCGCTGGGCTGCAAAGTTTATTTGAACCACAAAATTGGCAGTTCAAGCTTACCAGCTGCTCCTTGGAAACTCTATATAGGGTCACTATAGGTCAGAACCAACTTGATGGCACTTAACAGCAACAACAACTCAGGGTTTCTGAGATTGTAAGTCTTCACAGGAGTAGAAACCCTCATCTTTCTTCTGTGGAGTAGCTAGTGGAGAGGCCGGCACTATAAATGAGGTATCCACCCCAGGGAAAGGTCCTTGTCAGTAGCTATGAGTATGAGTTTCTTGACTACTTGTAAATATATTATGACATAGTGTCTGTCTGTATCTATTCTGTTGTTTTTTTTTTTATAAAATACCACTCAGAAAGGATTAGGTTTAGGACTCACCCTATTCCAGTATGACTTCATTAAGACAACAGAAGAAAACTCCAGTTTCCAAACACATCATAATCACAGGCATGAGAGTTAGGGCTTTCACATAAATTTTTGGAGGACACAATTCAACCTATAACAAGATTAATATTTTACTCTGGACATTTTGGGCAATAGCATGGGGCTTGAGACTCCATGCTACTGGTCCTATCAGTACTTTAATCTGCCATTAAAACACAATTTTGAGATCTATTAGATGTCCCCAAGTATGCTGTGGGATAACATGGACATTCTGTCAGTGTTACTAGTCCCATTACTAGTCCCATTTTGCTCTGAATGGCTCCTTGTAGCTCTAGTAGTATATTTGAAAAATGGGATTATTGAAGTAAAATTTGTAATTTCTTAGTCAAATACTTAGCTCTTGAGAATCTCCCCCAAATGTATTTCGCCCAAATGGAGTTGAAATAAGGGAATTCATGTCACTCTTACAGTGCAGTTCGCCCCAGATACCTCATCCCAGTACCAAATGACCTTTGCTTTTTCTTGTAGGGTAGATATTTCCTCTGTATCCCATATTGCCACCATTTAAACTGTGTTTAAACATACAGTTCAAATAGACAATTAAACTCCAAGTTTGAAAGTTTTTTTTTTTTTAAACAACCCGTTTAAAGGCATTTTTTTTTTTAATTTTGTGAATTAGGTGAAGGTTTACGAAGTAGATCAACAGTTTTACATTCAATAAATCATACACATTACTAATTCAGAATGAATTAAAAAACTTAACTAAACCAGTGGACATGAGCTGATTCTGACCCAAGGTGTGACATCATTCATGCAGTTTTTTAGGCTGTTGAGTTTTTGGATGCAGATAAAGGACTCTTTATTGGAAGTCACTTCTGGGTGAGTTTAAACCACCAACCTTTCTGTTAGTTGAGTGCACCCAGAATGAAACTATAAGATGTAAAGCTATAAGATGTCTAGGAAACAATGAAGGAGAAAATCTATGTGAACTTGGGCTTGATGATGAGGTCTTAGAAACAACACCAAGAGTGTGACAAAGGAAAAAATTGACAAACTGGACTTTATTAATATTAAAAGCTTCTTCACTATAAGACACTGTTAAAGTAATGACAAGATAATGCATACCCAGAGAAGCAGTGATGCCTGAGATGGAGGCAGAGACGATGACATGGAGAGATGGAGCAGCTGGGGACTTTAGACACAGAGAGGGAGAGGGGTTGTGTGCTGATGACCTGGGGGGGTGGGGGGCAGGCTTGTAGTGTATACCCTTTGATTGGTTGATAATGCATGGAGGGGATTGTAACCATGCCAATGAAATGATATACAATAGGATGAATGTAAAACTAATGTTCT
>NW_006408694.1:2093133-2095823 GCF_000296735.1 Chrysochloris asiatica | reverse complement strand
AACTTGACAACACTCAGCAGCAGCAATAAATGAAGAAGGCAGAAATGGCTACATACTGTATGATTCCAATTATCTGACAGCCTAGAAAATGTATAAATGCCGTTGAGTTGGTTCCGACCCATAGCGACCCTGTATACGGTTTCTGAGGAGTGATTGGTGAGCTTAAATCACCAAACTTTCAGTTCAAATGGCTTTGCAGTTTGGCTCATTAGCCCACAGTGCCACACCAGGACTCCATACAAAAGTATGGTGTTGTTGTTATGTGCCGTGGAGTCGGTTCTGACTCATAGTGACCCTGTGCAGGGTTTCTGAGGCTGTAAATCTTCACAGGAGCAGAAAGTCTCATCTTTCTCCTGTGGAACATCTGGTAGTTTCAAACTGCTGACCTTGTGGTTCACAGCCCGATACATAACCACTATAATACCAGAGCACCTTAAAGACAGTAAAATGTTCAGTGGTGATAACCCTGATAAGGGGCTCTAGATGAAGGGGTGGGCTGATTGATGAAGAACACAGATTTTTAGGGCAGTGAACTAATTAGTTGTGGGCTAATGCGCTGGATTGCAGTTGGTTTGAACAGAAAGGATGGTGGTTCAAACTCAACAGCCACTCCTTGGAAACCCTATAACAGGGTCGCTATGAGTCAGAACTGACTCAATGGCCCTTAACAACAAAAATATTATATATAATATTGCAAGGAAGAATACTAGCCATTAAGTAGTTGTCAAAACCCATAGACATTAGGCACTTGCCAAAACCCAGGGACTGCCAGAAGAACGAACAAATCTGTCTTAGAAGAAGTGCAGCTATTCTGCTCCATGGAAGTGAGGATAATGAAACTTTATCTCACATACTTTGGAGGCACCAGTCCCTGGAGCAAAACATCATGTTAAATAAAGTACAGGTTCAGTGAAAAAGAGGAAGCCAATCAGTGAGATGACTTGACACAGTGGCTGCTGCAACAATGGGCTCAAGCATAGGAATGATCCTGAGGATGCTGCAGAAAAGGTAATATTTCTTTCTGTAGTACATAGGGTTGCTGTAAGTTGGAACTGACTGGATGGCACCTAACAATAACAAAAACAGAACTGTTTATTACAAAAAATGAATATTAATGTATGTAAATTTAAAGGTACACTTGAGAGGTTGAGGAATTCCAAAAAAGAATTCAGACTGTGACAAGAAAAATTGAATTGCATTGCATATGCATGAAACAATCTCAGGGGATGGTTGGTGACCTAAGTATCTTTGGAAATGAGTAAAGTCTGTAAAAGTAAGAGCAAAAGAAACTGCAAATGAACACTATACTGGATCAAGTTGTTTCTCATGGGTCTGGGTTAGCAGTTCTAGTACTGCTATGCACGTACATATACTGGAAGCAAATGGATGGCAGATGGTGTGAGTCAGATTGTTCACTGTTGGAATGCAAATATACAGACAGTTATGCAAGGGAAGGAAAGTGGGATGATCCATAAGTTAATGGATTAGAGTTAGAGATGTTGTTTGTTAAGTGCTGAGTCCGTTCTGACCCATAGTAACCTTGCATAGGGTTTCTGAGGAGTGGCTGGTGAACTTGAACCGCTAAACTTGCAGTTCAAACTGACTTTGCAGTCCTATTAAAAGTGAAATGTCAGGTGTTTACAGATTACTTCCCAGAAGCTGAAGGCAATGGCCTGACCACCTTTTAGGCAAAACTTCTACTACGAAGTTTTGTCACATAGTCTTTAAGAAATTTGTGTGTACTTACTGGTGCAAATTCAATATGAAAATGAGGAATTACAGAGAGAATTGTTTCAATGTAAATGGTTTACAACAAGAATTACTCTGGGTTGTTTTTTGTTTTTTATGTTTTTGTTGTTATCATTATTTAGAGTATTTCCCAAAGAAAAAAATTTACTATCTACATACTGAGGTGGACAAATCTAAAAATTCAGTTTCCACCACACTGGACTAAGTTGAAATTCCTCTGTGATTCAGAGTCTTTTGTGCAAGGTGTGCACTCTTGCCTCTGCCAATCACCTGGTCTTTGGTTTTGGCTCTTGTGGGATTGAGTGAAGCACACAGGGCCATGTATACAAAAAGTTTCTAGATTTATCATTAAAAATTAGGAATGAAGCAAAATCATATTATTAGGACATGATTAGTTTAAATTCTGTTTTTCATGTTTATAAAATCATGTTTTACTGATTATAGGGTACAGGAAATGCTGACTGTCATTTTAAAATTAAGAAGAACTTGGAAAATGCATCCATAAGTCTGGAATCTATGAAGAACCCAGGGTTGTTTGTTGGACTTCAAGCAGATGGACACGCAAAGCCAGCTATTTACACGAAAGACGGGAGTGTTTTCTTCTTTCCTCAAGTCATTCAATGTAAGTTTACTTTGAAATATTTCCATTTTAATTGCTTTATGGTGATTTGTGTATATTATCTGGTAATTTGATCTCTACTATTAAGCTTTTGTTGCTGTTGTTCAAGAAAAAGAAAAGATGACCAAACCACTAGTAGCTGTTGAGTTAGTTTCAACTCATGGTGACTCTGTGTGTGTCAGAGTAGAACTGTGCTTCCCAGAGTTTTCAATGAGTGGTTTTTAGAAGTAGATCCCCAGGCCCTTCTTCTGAGGTATGTCTGGGTCACTCAAACTTCTAGCCTTTCAGTTGCCAGTCAAGTGTTTAGTAATTTTCTCCACCC
>NW_006408694.1:2090702-2092193 GCF_000296735.1 Chrysochloris asiatica | reverse complement strand
CAACTCATTGACTTAAGATGTTTGATGGTATCTTAAGAAGTTTTTCATTGCTTTGCCTGCTGTGTGCTCAATCACATTCATGCATGTGTTTGCAGCAAAGGTAAATACCTATGTACAAATATCCTTTTTCAAATCCTTATATATCTGTAGTCATACACCTACCACTCCTCTCAAACCTGTTCAGCCTATGTATGTGTCCATGTTCCATGGTTGTATATATACCACACTCTTTACTTCTGTCCTCTTTAACCCTTGCTTACCTCCCTTTGCCTTCATCTGTCTTCATCATTCTTTTACCAACATTCCTCTTTTTGTATATTGTCTTCCCATCATCCAAGTTAACATGTGTCTACTCTCTTCCCAGTGTATAAATTTTCCTTCCCTTCCATTCCTGGAAACCATCACAGAAATGAAAACCTTTTCTTGACTTTTTGCAATTGTGGTCTCACACACTATTTGTCTTTTTGTGATTGGCTCATTACACTCAGCATGGTATCCTCCAGGTTCATCCATGTTATGAGGTGTTTTGCATAGTCATTGTTATTCTTAAACATTGCATAGTGTTGAATTGTATGTATGTACCAAAAGTTTCTTTATCCATTCTTCCATTGATGGGCATTTAGGTTGTCTTGTCTTTTTGTTATTATAAATAGTGCTGTGATGAGTGTGCATATATCTACATGCTCTTATATCTACTGGCTCTTATTTCTTAGCTATACAGTTTTTGCTACTTTAATTCCTTTAATATATTTCTAAAATATTGTATGTGCATTCGTGTATGAGCGCATTTGTGTATTTGTACTTGTGCATGTGTTAGAATCTTCTTAAGGGATTTCTTCATATATACTGAGAGGATGCAACTGTTACAACTGACTTTAGTGTCATTTCTTTCAATTTCTAATGTTCACAATATAACAAGTGATTGTAAAACCAATCCACATGCATGGTATTTGGATCAAAAATAAAATTTGGAAAAATTTTCTGAAGGTATATAAATGGGAACATTTTGAATTGGTTTAATCTCCTAAATTCATGGTCTCTAGTGTCAGTGGTTCAAGCTCACCAGCTGCTCCTTGGAAACCCTATACAGGGTTGCTAAGGGTCGGAATTGACTCGACGGCACTTAACAACACTCAAATTGAAGTTACTATATAAGGACTCTTTTACATAATTTAAGGTTAAAATGCTCTTGATTGAATAAGGAATTAATGAGGTAATTGTTTTGTTCTTAAATTGTCTGTAAGATTAGTTTTTTATCTGATTTCTACCTTATGTTGTTTGCAGTGTATATGCTCCTGATCCAATAGGGTTTTGGCTTACTCCAAATTGACATGATTTTCTTAGTCATTTTGACTCTTATTTAGCTGTGCTTTTTTAAAAATCAAAGCCCATCTGTAGTTTGTATGTGTGCATATACATTTATACAGTCTCCTACAGAAAACAGTTTAAAATAAGAACACAGATTTTCTAATTTGTGTGTGTGTGTGTGTG
>NW_006408694.1:2088767-2089882 GCF_000296735.1 Chrysochloris asiatica | reverse complement strand
CAATTGATGTTGATGTCCCCTGTAACTATGGTCCTAATCCTCTAGATCGACAATTCATTCCCTTAAATTGTTTCATTATAGCTAAGAAGTTTACATACCTTTGTCCTCTGTTTGCTCAGTTATATCCCTGGATGTATTTATAGCAAATACAATTACATATATGGAAATATTGACTGTCATACCTATATATGGTCATGATTATAATCCCTTTTTCCTACTCATACTTGCTCATTTTACCTGTTGGTTTATGCAAGCATTTATAGATTAATGTTTGTTATTACTTGTAATGCAGGATTGTGGTTGTAATAGCATTTACCTTTGTTGTCTGTAACTCTTTTGAACCTCTCTGTATTTTCTGTTCCTTTAGTGATATTGTGCCGGTCATCACTTTACAGTATATTTATTGTCTTTTACTTCCCCAAATTGATGCATATCTATTATCTAGTTTGTGATTGTTTTCCTCCCCTCCTCTCCTATATCTGGTAATCATCAATAAAACTGTTTTGTTTTTTCCTATATGTAAGCCTTTCATTGATGTTTTATAATGGTGGAGTCATCACAAATAATACTTGGCCTTTTATGATTGATTGATTTAATTCAGCACAATGTCTTCCAGTTTTATCCACGTTATTAGGTGATTCTTGCATTTTTCATTATTCTTTAACATTACATAACATCCCACTGTGCACATGTACAATAGTTTATTTATTCATCCATTCATTGATGGACACTTAGTCTGTTTCCATCTTTTTGTTATTGTAAATACTTCTGCAGTGAACATGGGTATGCATATATCTGTTAATGTCCCCATTCTTATTTCTTTAGCATATATACCTAGTAGTGGTATTGCTGGATCAAAGAGTATTGCTGTAAATCCTCACAGCAAGAAACATTCACCCCCACCCCCCCACACACAGAGTGAATGGAGAAGGGCAGCTTGGACATTGGATATGCAAATGGGGAGGGGGGGGACTACAAAGTCAAGAAGTGACTGGCTTACAAGCTTTCAAGAGGGAACCTGGTGCTAGGGAGCATGGCGGAAGGCAGAAGCTCCAGTAGGTACTATTCAATCTGTCTGGGCGGAGTGGATAAAAGGAGATACAGATGGGTAACTC
>NW_006408694.1:2086665-2087463 GCF_000296735.1 Chrysochloris asiatica | reverse complement strand
TTAACTCACAGCACCACACCTTTGATTTATACAAATATTCCATTTTTAGATAGTCCCAGTCATTTAGTTTATCTTTTGCTATTTGTGCATTTTTGGTTAAGTGTGATAGTGTATTTATGCCATGTATTTGGGCACCTAAGTTTATTCCTAAATTGTCACACCTCAAAAGGAGAAGAAACAACTACAAAAATCTATTAGTCATTGGGACATAGAATGTTCCAAGTATGAATCTTGGAAAATTGAATGTTGTCAAAAATGAAATGGAACGTATAAAGATCAATAGCCTACATATTACTGAGCTGAAATGGATGTTATTGCCCATTTCAACCAGACAATTGTATGGTTTACTGTGCCGGGAATGCCAAATGGAAGTGGAATGATCATATTTGTATTTGATCATATTCATCATCAAAAAGAACATTTTAAGATCTATCTTGCCATACTATGCTGTTTGTGATAGTATAATATTAGACAGCTTCAAGGAAGTCCAGTTAAAATCACCAACCACTAAAACCAGTGACAATGAAATTTAAGAATTCTACCAACTCCTTCAGTCTGAAATTGACCAAACATGCCATCAAGTTACATGGATATTACTGATTGAAATACAAAATTTGGAAGCAAAGAGGAAGAATCAGCAGCTGGAAAATAAGGCCTTGATATTATAAATTATGCCAAAGACTGCATGATAGAATTTTGTAAGACCAAAGACTTATTCATTGCAAATACCCTTTTTCAACAACATAAATGCTGACTATATACCTGTACCTCATCAAATGGAATACACAGGAATCAAAT
>NW_006408694.1:2076597-2086346 GCF_000296735.1 Chrysochloris asiatica | reverse complement strand
GTAGTAGGGAGCTGTGGGAGTACTCCCAAACTTGCAGATAGTACCCATTTGACCTAACTTGGGTGGTTTGCTGTCCAGAACTTGATCAGATGAAGATAAAGAAGTTTGATACAGGGAACAAGCATAAATTGTTACTGTTTCATGAACTGGACCTATGGATGTAGTTGCCCAAAATTCCAACTGAATGGGAAAGATTCTTCAAATCAAGGATCAAGCTTATGTTTTCATTGCATTGGGTTAATAGGGAAGGGTACCTTAGACTGTGGCTATCAGAAAGGGGGGGAGGTGACAAAAGCACAAGGTGACTGACTTACAAGATTTCATAAGGATGCTTAGTGTCAGAACAAAGAGGGTAAGATAGAATCCTCACTGAATAGTTTACCTCTTGTCCAGATGGGTCTCTTGAAAGAGAATGGGGGATGATGGAGATAGGATTTTATGATTCAATTGTAACTATTTGTTATCAGGACTAATGGCATGGTCACAACTGTAAATGTAGAAGAAGTTTACCTAAAAGGAGGGGTTAGTTAATCCATCAGTTCAGGAACAGAGAATCCTAGGACTGTCAAGAGGGAAGAGCATGAGTGGAGTGTGGGATCCTAACCAGGAAAGCAGCAACAACAGAGTTGGGGGCAGAGGCGATGGCATAGAGCAATAGAGCATCTGAGGACTAAAGACCCATGGACTGAGAAAGTCAGTGTCCCTATGGGCCAGAGGCTGGCTTGCCAAATGTGCCCTGTGGATATTAAAATAACTATATTTTTTCAGTGTAGTATGTATCCATAAAACACACACACAGGAAATAGAGGTCAGAATTATTTACTGCTAGTATATAGAGGTGATTGTGATCATTGCAATGGTTTGTTGAATATAAAACTGATGATCTGCCCTGCAAATTTTCACTCAATTCATAATAAAAACTTTAATAAAATAAAATCCAAGAAGAAAAGAATATCATACACAAAGAAAGCAAAAAATCATTTAAAAGAATGCTGAAAAAGAAAAGACCAAAGTGTATGTCAGAGTGACTCTAAGACTTATTCTTGAGCATAGAGAAGCAACAGTTGTGAGGTTGGCCTAGGACTGGGCAGTATTATGTTCTGTTATACATAGGATCAGAATTGACTCAACAACACTGAACAGAAACAACAAATTTGTGCCTGATATTTGTTGGATGATGTTTATAATATTAGGTTTTATTAGATCTTTGGTTCATCTTGAGCTAGTTCTTCTATATGAAGTTAGGTTTGATCTTTATTTTTCTGCAAATGAATAATCAGTTTTGCCAGCACTGTTTGTTAATGAAGGAGCTCTGGTAGCTTAGTGGTTACGAATCGGGCTGCTAACCTCAGGGTCAGCAGTTCGAAACTACCAGCTGTTCTGAGGGAGAAAATGAGGTTTTCTGCTCCTGTAAAGATTTACAGCCTCAGAAACCCTGTACAGGGTCACTATGAGTCGGAACCAACTGCACGGCACATCACAACAACAACAACATTTGTTAATGAGACTGTCTTTTCCCTATTAATGGATTTTGGCACTTGTCAAAGATCAGCCTGGCTTCTCAATCATATTGATCAATCTGGGTTCTCAATCAATATTGGTCTATTATTGTGTCAGTTCCAGGCTGTTTTGACTCTTCTAGCTATATAGTAGGTTTTGAAATCGAGAAGTGTTAGAACTCCTATTTTGTTCTTCATTAGTACTCAGCTTCCCAAGGACTCTTTTCTTTCTATATGAAGTTAGTGATTGGTTTTCTTATAGCCATAAAGAATCTGGATTTGGATTCCATTATATGTATAGATTATTTTGGATAATGCTGATATGCTCACATTGTTAATTCTTCCTATCCATGACCATGTTATATTATTCCATTTATATAGGTCTCTTTTAGTTTCTGGCAGTAATGTTTTATAGTTTGCTTTGTATAAGCCTTTTGTAATTCTGATTAGGTTTATTCCAAAGTATTTTATCTTTTTGGTAGCTGGTACTATTGTAGATAGTATTCTTTGTATTATTTCCTTTTAGAGTTTTCTGTTGGTATGAAGGAATCTGACTGATTTTTAAAATATTAATCTTATAACTTGTCGCATTGCTGAATTTTTCAGTGAACATACCTTACTAGTATTATTGTCTCCCCTATAAACCTATATAACACTTGGTTGAAAATTGGACCCCAATTACAACTCACCCAAGGGTGCGTTCCTTTCCAGACTTGAAGGTGGTCCAGGGCTATAGTCTGCAGTTCTGAAGTCCCTTTCTGCCCAGTAAAGCCAGTCTTTTTTTTTTGAATTTTGAATTTTGTTCCACATTTTCTCCCACTCTATCTGGGGCCCTCTAATGTATTTGTAGTTGGTATTTGTAGCAGGCCCTATCTAGTTCTGGTCTCATATGATGTTCACATGTTCCAATGGAGTCCAACTAGACTAATGAATTTCCATTATTCAATTCTCATCATTCTTCTTTCTTATGCACATGGAGAAACCAATAGCTGCACCTCAGTTGGCCATTCATGTGCTTTCAAGATCACAGATGCTACTCACCAAATTAAGATGTAAAACATTGTCTTTGTGGATGATGTTATGCCAGTTGACCATGGTGTCTCCTGAGACTATGGTCCAGGCCTATCAGCTCATTGTATTAAAATGTTTGATAATATCTATGACATTTTCATCATTTTTTTTCCTACTGTATACTTCACATCTTCATAGTTGTGTTTGCAGGAATATTAAATACTCATGTATAAATATCCACTTTCAAACACTTACATATTTGTGGGATATATAAATCCCATTCTTTCCCCATTACCCATTCAGCCCATGTCTTAATTCATGTATCTATGCACAGAACACTGTTTTTGCAAGGCTGTATGTATATAGCCATTTACTTCTCTCCTCTTTGGCCCTTTCCAATACATGTGAAAGCTGGACAATGAATAAGGAAAGTAGTAGAATTAATACATTTGAGTTTTGGTGTTGGAGAAGAATATTGAAAGTACCATGGACTGCTTGTTGTTGTTGTTAAGTGTTGTTGAGTCAGTTCCAACTCATAGCAACCCTGTATAGGGTTTCTGAGGAGAAGCTGGTGGATTTGAACCACCAAATTTATGCTTAGAAATCCAGTGCTTATCCTATAGCAACACACTAGGAGTCCATGGACTGCTAGAAGAACAAACAAATCTGTGTTGGAACAAATATAACCAGAATGCTCCTAAGAAGCCAGGATAGTGACACGTCATCTCATACTTCAGACATATTATCAGGAGGGACCAGTCCTTGGAGAAAGACATCATGCTTTGTGAAGTGGAGGGTCAGCAAGAAAGAGGAAGACCTCTGATGAGATGGATTGGCACAGTGGCAGCAGCATTGAACTCAAGTAGTACAATGGTCATAAGGATGGCACAGGACTGGGCAGTGTTTCATTCTGTTGGCATAAGGCCATTATTAGTCAGAACCAGTTTAATGATATCTAGCAACTACAATTGTGATACAAAACGTGTGTCACAAAATATGGTATTTTAACCATTTCAAAGTATACACTTCAGTGAAATTAATTTTATTAATCATGTTATAAAGCTATCACCACTATCCAATTAAATCTTTTTTCACTACTCCAATCAGAAACTGTGTCCCTTATTAATAACTCATGTGTCTACCCCCTCCAATTTATTGTAATCACTAATAGACTTTTGTGTTTATGCATTTACATATTCTAGATATTTTTTACAATTTGGATCATACAGTATTTGCTCTATTTTTGTCTGATTTATTTCACTCAGTATATATAATATAGTCTATATTCATTCGTGTCCTAGCATGTATCACCATTTTGACAGTTAAGGTTTTGTATAACGTTGACTGGGAAGGACTCCAGTGGTTTGACAGTTGAAATGTGGTTATCTGCATGGTGATGAGACTTAATACGGTACAGTTAACTCTATGATGATTGGCTATGAATATTATAGGTAAATCTGTGATTATTAGCTATGAGCAGATATAATTAACTCTATAATGATTAGTATGTGCAGCCAATCAATTGAAAGGATGTTTCCTCAGAGGGTGTGGCTGCATCAAATATAATGGATACTCAGGCAAAGCTTTCTTGCTTTTCTGCTGGCTCTAGATTTTGCATCTGGCTCATCCTCCAATATCCAGTTCTTTGGACTTTAGCCAGTGGCCTGCTCTATTATCTGCCTGCCTGCTGGATGTGTCTTCTTGCCAGACCTGTCTGCCATTCCAGATTCATCTGATGCAGACTTGTTGCTTTCCCACCTCTACAATTTTGAGCTACTTCTGTGTTATAAACTTCTCTTATATACAGAAGTGTCACTGTTTTTCATCTCTAGAGAACCCATTCTAAGACAACAATTTTATTTCTTTTTATGGCTGAATAATATTCCATTGTAAGTATATGCCTCAATTCAATTTCTTCCTCTACTCGAGTTCTGATCATCCAGTCATTGAAGGTAGGTCACATGGGTACTATCTGCAAGTATGGGCATTCTTGTGCATCTTCCCTCACTTCATATCAGCTGGATGCTTCGCTCTCCACTCTAGTCCTCTGTGGCTATGTCCTTGTCCATGGGTTCAGGAGTCCCCAGGTCTCACCATACTGCTGGCCAACCAGGTCTCACCATATTCCTGGTTGACATGAGTCTATTGAACTTGGTTGGACTCAGCCCACATCTTCATTGCTGTTTCTCCCCTGATTCCACTCATCAGTATACCAACTTGGTTGCCAGCACGATGGCTGCTCATGTATTCCCTTTGAGTTTCAGTCTTGGAAGGGAGGTTGCCCTGAAGGGACTTGAATGCTTGCCTTGATAACTCTCCTGTGGACAACTTGCTTTTTCTTGTGGTATTCAATAAGACTGCCATTTTTTCTTTTGATTTTTCCTGCTGGTCTTTCTTTCAAGAAGTATCTTCTGTTCCTGTAGCTGCTCCATGCTGGTCTGCTTGTCTTTTCAAGTGGAAATTTCCCACCTCAGAATATTCTGGATGGGGTTCAGGATTCCACCTAAGGTCTTTGTATACTACAAAGGCTCTGCAAGAAGCCTCTTTCACTGGGCAAATTCTAGAACCCTTTTTAGTTATTCCATATATGTCTAGCTTTATATCACACCATTACTGTAGTTTGATAGCATGTTTTAAATCAGAAAGTATGAATTCTCTAATTTTGTTATTTCATTAATTTTTTTTGTAGAAAATATGCAGAGCAAAACATATATTCATTCAACATTATCTACATGTAAAGTTCAATGTTACGGCTTCCATTCTTTATATCACATCAACATTCTCACTATCCTTACCTATAAATTTCTAACACCATAAATGTGTTTTAGAATTACTGTTGTAAATTTAACTTATAGATAATCTATTAAAATAGTACATGTTTTAAGGCAAACATTTGTTAGTAGTTGAGCTAAACTATTGTTTAGTTTAAAGATGACTTCATGGAGTAGTTTCTATTCAAGGCTTAAAGAGATTCTCAGCAGAGAAACATGAGCACGTCAACATGGGGGTTTTCTTTGTCATGACTCTGTTATCCATACTTCTGGATATCTATATTTTCAGCCCCGCAATCCTTGAGGAAGTGTAGGGTTGTCCTTTTGTTACCATGGCTTGGTGTACTGACCAACAGCCTTCACCTTTGCAGCCTCTCCTCAGTGCCTATCCTCTTCAGAGCAGCAGCACCCCACAGAATTTGACCCAAACCCCTTGCTGGGCTCAGATGGGTGGCAGCAGGAGGAGTGGCCTGAGATGTTTAATATGAAGGCTAATTGCTGCAGCTGGCTCAAGTAGTGGCAGGAACTTGTCAGAACGGTGACCCTTGTGATGTTGAGACTTGATAATGTTGGTAAAACTGCAATGGCAAAGGGAATCCAAGGAGAGCATCCTGAATTTTCAGCTTCTACTGTTGGATTTTCCAAAATTGACCTCAGACAAGGAAAATTTGAAGTCACCATCTTTGAATTAGGTGATAGAAAGAGAATTCAGGGAACCTGGAAGAATTACTAACCTGAATCCTATGGAGTAATATTTGCTGTGAATTCCAGTGATAAAGAAAGAAATGAAAGAGACAAAAGAAACAATGTCAAAAGTTTTGAGACATCCTAGGATATCAGGAAAGCCTATACTGGTGTTGGCAAATAAGCAAAACAATGAAGGGGCTTTAGGAGCATCTAATGTGATTGAGTGCCTGTCTCTGGAAAAACTGGTTAATGAGCACAAGTGCCTATGTCTGATGGAACCTTATTCAGCTGTTCTGGGGTATGAAAAGAAAATTGAGAAGTTCATTTTTAAAGACCTTTATCCGCTGCTACATATCATTGCAAGAGATTTTGATACTTTAAATAAGCACATCCCAAAAGATACAACAGGCTCTTGAGATGCAATAGAAAAGAGAAAGGGCTGAACAATTTTGAAAATTACAAGAAAAAGAGAGCAAGATCAGTCTGAACTCCATGGAAACAATGTTAGTGGTCTGGCTGAGTTGGACCCAGCACCAATTATTGTGAATCCATTCCAGCCAGTATCATCTATAATTATTAAGAATGACAAAGAACTTGAAAAAGAGATACAGATGCAGAAGATGGAGAAAGACCTTGATGACTCCCCCCTGAAACATAAAATGGAGCATGAACAACTAGAGACCCAGAGCCAAATTAGTGACAACAAAAACCACAATGAGTTTACAATAGTAGAAATTTATAAGGAAGCATTAGCACAGCAGTTGGAAAATGAAAATGAGACAGACCAGCCGTCTTCAGAATTAGATACACAGCTTCTGTGAATGTGACACCACCCTTCCCCCACTCCTGTTGGCTGGGAAGTCCCCAAAGTCACTGGATTTCCAAAACTCAAGCCTCTTGGTGAAAGACGTCACAATGATTTCTATGGAAACTCAATGCCTCCTCTGGTGATGTGGCAGAAACCTAATAGTGATGCCCATGTCGTGATCTCATAACCAAGTTCATGTGGATGAGCTCTGTTTGTATTGACAAGATAAAGTGGAGGGCACTCTTCTGTCTCAAAGAAGAAAAACCCTGAGCATTGATGACTGGCAAGATAATCACAGGTATTTCAGTGGGGAGATTACCACCTATAACCCTAAGTGATTTGGTAATTGCAAATCCGTGTTCTTCATGGTTAAAAAAGAAAAAGAAGTAAAATGCTTTGTGCAAGGGATAAGCATTTGGACCAAGTAAGCAGGTAGTGTTGACTCTCTCTCTGATTACACACCTTAAGTCAAGGGCATATTCCTGAAGGAAAACTCTTTTAAAAAAGAGCCACCCTTTACTGTATGCATAATAGTTTCTTTTTCTGTGTATTAGCCTTTTTTTTAGTACACATATGCATATAAGGGAAACTCTTGGGAATCTATATCTAAAATTTTGAACTATTTTTGTGTTTTTCTAAAAGTTTTAATTACTGTTAATTTTACACTTTTCTGTAGATGCTTTGTAAAATTTGTATTGGAAAGTAGATTTGATTTCTTTGACAGCTGTTAACTATATGAATACATATATATTATTTTGACTAGTAGATAAATAGTATTGTCTTTTACTACAAATGAGCATTTATTGTCAAGCTGAAAATACTGTGAATAGAATGATATTTGTTATCACCTTGTTAAAGTTGGTCAGCTGGTAACTTGTACTAACAGACACATGCTGATAACTTATAATAACTTTAACAAGTACTTCTAAAGCAGTCTCACTGCATAGCATCACATTTTTTTTTTTTTCAAATTTCTTAAACTGTGAAAATTTAAAAATCAGATCACATATAACATCTAAGTTAGCATTAGATATAGTGTCTTTGAGTTTTGCACATGAGACCTACGTAGCTCACTGAGTAAGGAAAAAAAGCATTCTACTACAGACATAAAATTCTTAACAATCTGAATTTAATAGGTTGCTGAAATGTGAAGAAAAGTTACACAAAAAGAAAGAATATAAACTTTGAAATGGATTTTAGAAGAAAATTTTATTTGTGTTTCTTTGTTTTGATCCTTTGTAACATTTATTTATTCACTTTTCAAAAAAAAACCCTCACTTTTCCCATCTTTTTATAGTCATCTAGATTGAGAGTAAATAAAATTATATTTTCTTTACTACCAGTGGTTATTCTAGTATACAGTAATTCTAAATCCATTTAATAAAAATAAATAGCAATGACTTTGAAATTTTATATGTAATTGACAAAATAAAATGTTTTATACATGGTATAAATTAATTTGTATCCTTAAAGCGATTCTAAAAATACTTTAAAAGTTGTTTTGTAAATTCAAGTAGATTTTAACAACCAAATGTGTTTTTTTTGTTACATGCCACTGTTTTACTTTCTGTTTTGAAAGTTTTTATTGTGAATTATGTGATTATGTATGTGAGTTTACATGGGAGAACATCAGTTTTACATTCATCCTATCATATCTGTTTTATTCTTAATGGTCATGAATTGCAGCATTTTCACATGATAAAATTTATTTAGATCAGTAAAGAAGATAAAATCTCATGGCAATAAATTTGGGGGTTCCACTAGTTCCAATGAGTCTAGTAGGTCTACTTTCTATAAGAACTTAAACATTTTTCCACATTGTTTTCTGTTGAATAATGATCCTCTAATGGATCCTTTCCACCATTCGTCTGTCAGTTTGTTGTACTGTGGTGTCTTGTGAGTTGCTGTGATTCTGAAAGCTATGCCACCAGTATTTTAAATACCAGCAGGGTCACCCATGGTGGACAGGTTTCAGATGAGCTTCCAGATGAAGACAGACTAGGAAGCATTAGCACAGACTAGGAAGCATTAGTACATACTAGGAAGAAAGAGTGACAAACTACTTCCGAATATTTAGTCACTGAAAACCTTATGAATAGCAGAGAAACACTGTCAGACATAGTGCTGGAAAATGAGCCCCTCAAGTTGGAAGGCACTAAAAATGCGACTGGGAAAGAGATGCCTTCTCAAAGTAGAGCTGACTGTGATGACACAAATGAAGTAAAGCCTGTGGGAGAGAAGAGCATGGGACCTTCATTTGCTGATGGGGCAAGGGATTTGCTTGCTTTCTGAAGATGTAGCTTCTACTGTTGGATTTTTCAAAATTGACCTCCATCTGAGAACAAGGGACTGGCATGACCCTTTGGGCTCAAAATGAAGAGAAACAGCTGTAAACATCCATTGAAAATCAGAACATGGAATGTATGAAGTATGAATCTGGGAAAATTGGACGTTGTCATAAATGAAATGGAACACATAAACATCGATATCTTAGGCATCAGTGAGCTGAAATGGACTTTTATTGGCCATTTTGAAATCTGATGACCACATGGTTTACTATGTCAGAAATGACAAATTGAAGAGGAATGGTGTTACATTCATTGTCAAAAAGAACATATCCAGATCAGTCATGAGGTACAACACTGTGATAGGAAAATACCCATGCGCCTACAGGGAAGCCCAATTAGTACCACTATTATTCAAATTTACGCACCAACCATTAAAGCCAGCGAGGATAAAATAGAAGAATTCTATCAACTTCTTCCATCTGAAATTGATCAAATATGCAATCAAGATGTATTGATCATTATTGGTGATTGGAATGCAAAGGTTGGGAACAAAGAGGAAGGATCAGTAATTGGAAAATATGGCCTTGGTGATAAAAATGATGTTGGAGATTGCATGATAGAATTCTGCAAAAGCAATTATTTGTTCATTGCAAATACATTCTTTAGACAGCATAAGAGATGATTA
>NW_006408694.1:2062626-2073324 GCF_000296735.1 Chrysochloris asiatica | reverse complement strand
TCCCGGCGTGCCAGGGACCGGAAGAGAGAGCAATCGATCCTTTATCAAAATGAGCAATAATGGTAGTGAATACTATCACATTCATCTGGTCTAATGTAAATGGAGGTTATTAGCCACATAGTCCAATTTCCTTCCCTTTCCTGGGTCTACTTCTGCTATTCCAAGCAGACACAGATTAATTTTTGCATCTTCAGTGGCCACTCACATTCTTATAAGATTCAGGCACTACTCACCAGAATGAAGGCAGAAGTTACTGTTTTTGTTAGGTGCCGTCAAGTTGGTTCTGACTCATAGCAACCCTCTATAGGGTTTCTAAGGAGAAGCTTCTGGGTTTGAACTGCCAACCTTGTGGTTCACAGTCTAGTGCTATGCTACAGTGCCACACCAGGTAGAAGAGAGAATCTAAAAACAATATTAGACCTAATGCGCCAGACTGCAAAGCAATTTGAGCTGCAAGGTTGGCTGTTCAAGCTTTCCATCTGCTCCTCCAAAACCCTATACAGGGACGCTATGGTCTGAACCGACTCGACAGCACTTCCCAACAATCACAACAACTTCCTTGTCTCTGGTAACCACTAGCAACTATCTGTCTACTTTCTATTCTTATCATTTCATATAATTGAATTTATAAAATATTTCTCCATTTTGATTGACTTATTTCACTCAACATAGTGTTTTTGAGGGTCATTTATGTTGTAACTTATATCAGGATTAATTTCTCTGTAAAGCTACATAATATTTCATTGTGTATATGTATAACATTTTGTCTATCCATCCATCTGTTGATGGAAACATATTTTGTTTCCACTTATTAACAATTGCAAATAATTCTGTAATGAACATAGGTGTACCTATGTCTGTATGTCCTGGTGTGGCACTGTGGGATAAGCTAACCGCAACTTGGAAGCCCTATGCAGTGTTGCTATGAGTCAGAAGCAACTTGACAGCTTTTAGCATGTGTGGGAATGTGGTGGCTCCATATGATAAGTCCACAAGTGCCTCTGTGGGAGAAAGATGAGGTTTTCTACTTTGTGAAGATTGAAAACCTGGGAAACCTTATGAGGTGGAACTGACTTGAGGGAACTTAACAACAACAAGAAGGACATATACCTTGGGTAGAATTGTTGCGTAATATGGTAGATCTATTTTTAGTCTCTATGAGTTATATTATTTTCCACAGTGGTTGCATATTTTATAAGAGTAACTCAAAATTTATTTGCACTCTGACTGTAGAATTTATTTTAATCTACTTTTAGAAAAGACAAATACATCATTTTTTGCTATAATCTCCTTGCTTTTCAATACACTTTTCCCATCTGTCAACAAGATTTCATATTCCCTTTTTATTAAATGTTTTAGGCTGAGCTGTGAACCATGAATATACCACTGTCTTCACTTCTTTATCAGAGGTGAAGGCTGCTTTCTGGGGAGCAATCAGGTAAATGTGCAATGCAGCAAGACCGGGGCTATAGGGAGGATGCTTTAATATTGCAAAATGAAGGTTTTGCAGATGTCAACAGTTTGTCATGCAAGGTCAGAATGGATAGCAGTCCTCTGTATTTCATCTGAAGTTTAGGCTCAGCTTCCGTGAGCATCTCACTGTAATGAGCTCTGTTGGTTGTTGAACTTTTTTCCTGGTAGTGTTCCAATACTTGCCCTAGAATTCCAAAAGAATGGTAAACCTCAGTTTTCCAGCTGATGGTTGACTTTGGGACTTTTTCTTGGTCAGCCATTGATGATGTTTCCATTCCATACACTGCAGTTTACTATCTATCAGGAATCTGACCAAGAAAAAGTTCCAAAGTCAACCTTTTTTTTTCTTAAATGTTTTGTTGTGAATTATGTGATAGTTTACATGGGAGAACATTAATTTTACATTCATTCTATCATATATCATCTCATTGCCATGGTTACAATCCCTTCCATGCATCATCAACCAATCCTGTCCCTCGTACTCCCCAGGTCCTTCAGCACACAGTCACTCTCCCTTTCTGGATCTAAAGTCTCCAACTGCTCCATCGCTCCACGTCATCATCTCTGCCTCCATTTCAGGCATCACTGCTTCTCTGGGTAGGGTCCTGCTCTCCGCTTTTCTCCCTTGATGGTCCTAGGGACCTCTGCTCCTAGACTGAAAAGTTAATTACTCCCCTCCTTGCTATAAAACGTCTACCTTTACATTTCCAACCTTCACAGTCAGTCCTGATAACAACTGTTCACTCTTGTATCACAAGAGACCCATCTGCATTTCATTGCATCAGCCCCGCCTAGACAGATTGGATACTATTCACTGGAGATTCTATCTTCCTCCAGGCTCTCTGTATCTAGGTTCCCTCTTGAAAGCTTGTAAGCCAGTCACTTCTTGCCTTTGTAGCCTCCCGCCCCCCCATTTTGGGTAGCCAATGTCCAAGCTGCCTATCCCTGTCTACTCTGTGTGTGGAGGGTGTGGGAATGATTCTTGCTGTAAGGATTTATTCCCTCTTTTGAGCTACTAAAGTCAACCTTTAATCTTCACTCTTGAACACTTTAAGGAGATCTTTCACATTAGATTTTCCCAATGTCATTTGATTTGTTGACTGCTGCATCCATAGATGTTGATATCCCAAATGAAATCCTTCCCAACTAAATTTCTAAGTTTATCACAGTGTTTATTGACCCAGCTTGAGAATTTTTGTTTTCTTCATATTGAGTTGTAATCCACATTGAAGGCTGTAATATTTGATCTTCAGCAGTAAGTGCTTCAAATCTTTTTCACTTTTAGCAAGCAAGGTTGTTTCATCTGTATAGGGCAGGTTGTTAGTAAATTATCCTCCAATACTGATGTCCTGTACCTCTTCATATACTTCCTGCTCTGTAGGGTTTCTAAGGAGTGGCTGATGGGTTTGAATCTCTGACTTAGCAGTGCTTACTCTACAGTGCCATACCAGGACTCCATACATTTTTAGTAAAAGAAATGTCTTTCAGACAAAAGTCTTATACAAGTTTGTATGAAAATATATTTAGAAAATTTATTTTTCACCTCATACTATTCTACCAGTCTACCAAGATCATTAATTTAAGTACCAAAATATGAGTGAATTACTGCCAAACACCCATATCATCAGAACCTGGATGTATATTAACATCTTATTAAAACTATGACAAAAATAGTTTTCAGATAAAAAAATGGATATTATGCTTTGAAAATATACATGCTTTTTAGTAGCCTCATATGCATGTGAAAGCTGGAAAATTAAAAAGGAAAATAGAAGACTGGATCAATTTAACTATACTGTGTTGTTGCTGTGAAATGCTGTCTAGCTGGTTGCAACCCATAGCAAGCCTGTGTAGGATTTCCAAGGAGTAGCTGGTGAGCTTTAACCACCGACCTTGCAGTCCAAACAATTTTGCAGTCTGACACATTAGCCCACATTACCACACCAGAACTCCAACTATAGTGTGGCGGTGGTGGTTATGTGCCATGGAGTCGGTTCTGACTATAATAATACAAAAAAACCTATATTATTTCACTAAAATAAAACGAGTTAAAAAAAATCACATTTAAGCTAACTTGAAATGAAAAAGGAGAATATACTAAAGGATATAGAGGTGTCTCACAAAGCAGAGACAGGGATGCAGTCAGATGCTGGAAGGATCAGAAGTCAGTAAGTCAGAGTACTCTACACCCACTGTCTCTTCAGTCTTGCTCTGCTTCACATGGCAGACTAGGATGAGCACCCAATATCAGAATTTACATGGGACCGTTTCAACAATCTTTAGAGACTGACTCGACTGTTTTCTGGCCCCAATTCTGTTTCTAGATGAAAGAAGCTGACAGGCCCAATTAATTTATATGACAAGTCCAATTGGCTATGGTAGGTAATGGGGTCCTAAAACACAAACAAGGCTAGCAGAATCCTCTTGTGTGGGATGGGGCAGAGAAATGGTAGGTGACTAGATGTTATCTCACAGTCAAATAAATGACATCCATCTAAAATGTCCTTGGATACAGTTATACATTCATTGACATGGAAAGAAAGCCAAGATATTTTTTAATGGAAAAATATACATAGGTTATAGAACTGTTTGTTAATCCATTTTAAAAGTAAATATGCATATGGAATGCACTTGGGTTTCTAGCCAATGGTTAAATGCTCAGCTGTTGACTGAAAGGTTGTAAGTTCAAATCCATACAGATCTACTTCCAGAAAAATTACAGCCAAGAAAACCTATGGGACAGTTCCATTCTGTCATATGGGGTTGCTGTAAGTCAGAATTAACTCTACAGCACCTAGCAATAATAACAACTACACTAAATGGCAACTAAACAAAATTACCTATGGATATGTATACCTATGGATGTTATATATATATATTTAATTTTGAGCATTGTTCTGCATTTTCTGCCACTCTTATCTGGGATCTCCTAATGTAATCCCTTTTTAAGCTGTTGGTAGTGTTACTTGGACGCTATCTAGTTCTTCTGGTCTTAGAGTTATGGTGACTGATGTTTACCTGTTCATTGGTCCATTGGACCTGCTGATTCCAAACAACTTCAATTTTCATCACTCTCTACACATGCAGAGACCAACAGTTGCCCTTTAAATAGCTGCTCATGTAACTTTTAAGATCCCATTCGTTACTCACGAAAGTAGGATGTAGAACATTGTTTTTATGGACTATGTTATGCCAGTTTACTGAGTCACCAGGCCCAACAGCTCATTGCTTTAGAATGTTTGATAATATCTAAGATGTGTTCATCATTTTGACCCCTGTATGGTCTCATACTTCAGACATATTGTCAGGAGGGACCAGTCACTGGAGAAGGATATTATGTTTAGTAAGGTGGAGGGTCAGAGAAAAAGAGGAAAACCCCCAGCGAGATGGATTGGCAAAGTGGCAGCATCAATGGGCTCAAGTGTGGCAACAATTATGAGGTTGGCCTAGGACTGGACAGTGTTTCGTTCTGTTGTGCATAGAGTTGCTATGAGTCGGTACCAACTCAATGACACCTAACAACCAATGCTCCATAACATTCCTAAGTTAGTTTGCAACAAAGATAAATACTCATGTACAAATATCCTTTTTCAAACCTTATATATTTGTTGGTATACTCTCACTTTCCCTCCTATATCCATTCAGCTTGTGTATCTGTCCATGTATCTACCTGCAAAACACTGTTGTTCCAGGGTTTTATATATAACACTATTTACCTGTATCCCCTGTGCCTTCACCTGTCTTTATCATTATTCAGCCAACTTCCCTCTTCTTGTATATTGCCCTCCCCATCATCTAAGTTAACACGTGTTTATCCTCTACCTAGGGATCGCAGTAGCTCCATACCATAAGTACTGCACTATGAACCATAGGTTCATAATTAGAGCCCACCAGTCATTCCGTGGAAGAAGGATTAGGTT
The DNA here is from genome assembly GCF_000296735.1 of Chrysochloris asiatica. Taxonomy (NCBI): domain Eukaryota; kingdom Metazoa; phylum Chordata; class Mammalia; order Afrosoricida; family Chrysochloridae; genus Chrysochloris; species Chrysochloris asiatica. The sequence goes on along the minus strand of NW_006408694.1, from coordinate 2,067,931 downwards.
TTCTGCTACTGTGAAGATTTAAAACCTTGGAAATCCTATACAGGGTTGCTATGTGTAATAAATGAGCTGATGGCATATAATAACAACAAACTTCTACCTAGTGAATGAATTTCCCTTCCTTCCTACTCCTGGATATCATCAAAGAATATTTATTTTAGCATGAAAACCTTTTCTTGACTTTTTACAATAATGGTTTCATACAATGTTTGTCCTCTTGGGATTGACTAATTTCACTCAGTATAACATCCTCCAGGTTCATACATGTTATGAGGTGTTTCACAGATTCATCATTATTCTTCAACATTGCACCGTATTCCATTGTGTGTATGTAACAAAGTTTGTTTATCCATTCTTCCATTGATGAGCATTTAGGCAGTCTCTATCGTTTTACTATCATGACTAGTGCTGAGATGAAAGTCAGTGTGAATATATCTACTAGTTTAAAACAGTCTGTTTTATCTTGAAATGTACTTGACTTGCTCACCATTTAGAAGTTCTATAAGTATGGTTTTCCCTCTTTTGCTTTGTAGTTGTATTTATTTTAAATTGCTATTTCTGGTGTCCTCTTTTCTGTCTTGTAGGTTTGTCTCACTTTGGATAATTCTTTGTTTCTGTTGTTAAGCATTTTCAACTTAGTTCTGACTCATAGCGACCCTATATATGGTTTCCCGAGGCTTGTAAATCTTTGAGGAAGCAGAAATCCTTAACTTTCTCTTGCAGAACAGCTGGTGGCCTCCAGCCACAAACTTTGTGGTTCACTGTCCAGTGCTTATCCTATAGAGCCACCATACTCCCTTTGGATACTTCAGTATCTGGATGGAATTCTGGATGGTATTGCTGTTAATGTCAGTCTCAGGTTGTTGTCTGCTATTGTTCATTCTCAGACCACAGGTCTACTTTAATATTTTTTGTAAAGTTGGTCTGATTATTACAAATTCCTTTAATTTCTGTTTATCTGGTTATGTTCTAATTTTGCCATCATATTTGAGGGACAGTTTTGCTGGTTTGTGATTTTTGGTTGACCGTGTTTTTCTTTCATGTGTCTTCTCATTCCCTTCTTACTGCAGTGTTTCTTCTGAGAAATCAGAACTTAATTTTATTGATTCTACTTTGTAGGTAATTTTTCAGGATAATACAGTGGTGCTACAGCCATAAATGGAGTTCCCATAGGGGTAGGTGTTTGTTCTGGGACACCCAAATTTGGAAGTAGTTCCTGCAGACTCTAAAGCAGTGGGGAGATCAGAGTATTTTCTTCCCAAAGAGCATCAGTAGGTGAGATGTACTGCTAGTCCTGGGCTGTCTAGACCCAGCTCTGCAGGTCTAGAGCAGGTCATTCAAGATCTTAGGTGCTAGGGTTGGTGCTACTAGCTTCCCACTCCCTTTGATGTGCCTCTGACCACCCAGAGAACAGGAGTTTGGCTGAGAGCATATGTGCATGTGGACTGGCCATTCCTCCATACACCCTGGTGTGTGTTCACCTGCTTATCCTAGTTAGTTCAGGGATGTCCAGGGCTCTGGCTCTGCAGTTTGGGAGTGGAATTCACCTGAACCCTGACATTGAGAATAATGTAGATAATTTCCCATTCACTTTGATGAAGCTCACAGCTATAGTGTTCACCTCTCTGCAATTTGGCTTCTGAGAGATTGGGAACTTTATTAGGGGTACACATAAGGTAGGACTGGCCATGCCTCTGGTCACCACGGGAGGGTAGTGGACAACAACAGCAAAAAAATCACCTTTATCTCTGAGAGTCATTGGCTTGTGCCTAGAGTGCCAATATGTCTTGTCTCTGAGGATGCTCACAAAAGCTTAAGATGACTCATCTACATCTTGAAGGCCAGCACAAGTCACCAATCTGTCTCTCCTTTTTTTGCTGCATCTGTTCAACTTTCTCTAGTAGTGTAAATTACCATTCAGTCCACTTCTCTATCCATTCATCTGCAACTCAGGTTTCCAGGACTATCATCTGCGTCAGTTTCATATGATATTCCTTATCTTTGATGGAGTGGGTCTGTGTAGCCTCTCTGCCTAGGCCACCATCTTGCTGCCTTCTCCTCTTTAAAACTTTTTATTGTGAATTGAGTAAAGGTTTACAGAACAGATCATCAGGTCCACATCCAACAAAACATACACTTCATGTCATTATAGTGATTACAACCCCTTCCCTGTAACATCAGTTAACTTTATTTACCTATATTCATTTTAACTCTTGCATTCTTCCATGTGTCTTTCACTGCCTTCATGTTTCCTGTACAACCTCCCTCTTGTTGCCTTCCCCATCCCCCAAGTCAACATATGTCTACCCTCTACTAGTGAATAGATTTTTCCCTTCCCTCCCACTCATAGAACCATCATAGTATGTTTCTTGTAGCAAGAAAACCTTTTCTTTACTTTTTACAACAGTGGTCTCATATAATATTTGTTCTTTTGTGATTGACTAATTTCACTCAGCATACTAGCTATTCCCTCATTTTGCTTTATAGTTGATTTCATTATAAATTTATTATCTCTGGTTCCTATTTTCAGTCTTGTTGGTTTTACTTTGGATACTTCTATATTTGGCTTGAGTTCTGAGGGGTGTTGTTATATATGTTAATTCAGGTTGTAGTCTGTTGTTATTTTCCAGCCCAAAGAATAGTCTTTAGTATATTTTGGCAAATTGTTTTGGTTATTAAAAAATTCCTTTAATTTCTGTTTATCTGAAAATGTCCTAATGTCACAATCATATTTGAGGGACAGCTCTGGTGGTTGTATGATTCTTGGTTGGCAATTTTTTCTTTCAGAGTTTTGTATATGTGATCCCATTGCCTTCTTGTCTATATGGTTTCTGCTGAGAAATCAGAGCTTAATCTTATTGATGTTCCTTTGTAGGTAACTATTCATTTTTCCTGAGCTGATTTCAGGATATTTTCCTTGTATTTGAATTTGGAAAGTTTGATTATGATACCTTGATGATATTCCTTTGGGGTCTACCCTGTTTGGGGCTCGAACAGTTTCCTGAATGGTTATTGTCTCATTTTTCGTGATGTTAGGGAAATTTTCTTTCTGCAGTTCTCTGACAATTTTCTTGTCTTTTCTTCTTCTGGACTTCTGATCACCCATAAAAGATTCCTCTCCATGGTGTTCCACATACATCTTAGACTTTCTTTCAATTTTTTCATTCCTTTTTCTGATTGTTCTTTCAGCTTACTAGTTTTGAGAGTTTCATCTTAAAGGTCACTAATTCAGGCTTCCATTGATTCAAATATACTCCTTTGCCCTTTCAAAGTTTTGTCCATTTCTGATATAAGGGAGGGCAATTTGTCTCATAAGCCTGGCAAGGGTAATGAAGATTCCAGTATTAGTGCAGTGTATCCGAGGAAGGATCACTCTTCCATGAATGGGAGCCAGGTAAAGAAGGGAGGTTCCAATTTTCAACTGCATTTGCCTGTAACCTAGTATCAGCAATATGGAGAAAGTGATAGTGTAAAAAAATACTGACACCCTACTTCTCCTAGGCAGAAAGCTTTCTGACTGGAAGCTTGGAAGAAAAAGAGCACTGTGTTCTTAACTGTAGAAGTCTGGGTTATAGTATTCATCTAGCTGAGCTGGTATGGGTAGAGAAGAAATGGTCTTCATTTTAATATCTGAGATTTATTTTCTCTTACTGATTTTTAATATATTTTCCTGAGTAGATGTTTCTTCATTTATTTACCTTATTTCCTTAGAGTCATTTTTTGTTTTTGTTGTTGTTAGGTGCTATCGAGTCAGTACCAACTCATAGCGACCTTATGCACAGCAGAACGAAACACTGCCTGATCCTGGGCCAACCTCACTAGTGTTGCCATGCTTGAGTCCTTTGATGCTGCTACTTGGCCAATCCATCTCATTGGGGTCTTCCTCTTTTTCTCTGACCCTCCACCTTACCAAACATAATATCCTTCTCCAGTGACTGGTCCCTCCTGACAATATGTCCGAAGTATGAGAGACTTAAGTTTGGCCATCATGGCCTCTAAGGAGCACTCTGGCTGCACTTCTTCCAACACAGATCTGTTGGTTCTTTTGGCAGCCCATGGTACTTTCAATATTCTCCTCCAACACCATAACTCAAATGCATCAATTCTTCTATGGTCTTCCTTATTTACTGTCCAGCTTTCACATGCATATGAGGTTATTGAAAATACTATGGCTTGGGTCAGGCGCACCTTAGTATTTAAGAGTCATTTTTAGAGGTCTTAAAATGATTGTTGATCTTCAGGCTAGTGATTATTGATATTGATACTTCTAAAATTTTTGATACAAGGGTACTCCATTTGAAGTGAATAACTAATCATATAAATAGAACTATGTACCTTTCAATAATGCTTCCAACTAGACAATTTTGGTTATTTCACTTTCTTAAAAAATTTTATTTTACAATACAGATGACACAATTTCACATTACTTTTGATTAAATTCTGAAAGTGAGAAAGAGAACTCACTTGTAAGTGTTACTTTATTTCAAAGTATATTTGGAGGACCACTTTGGTATTTGAAGTTTGGACTTCCACCTGGGACTCACCTGACCCAAAGTCAAAGTTGGCATTCTTCTGTACAGAGTGAAATCATGAATGGCCTTTTATGTAGTTGTCTCACTTAACTAGTACTTCTGAAACATAAATATCACAAGTGAGTGACTTTAAAGAACGGAAATGTGTTTTCTTAAAATCTGGAGCCTAAAGTGTAAATCTGGATTTCAGTCATGTTGATTTCTTCCTTGTCAATAGTCCTGAATATTCCTTGGTTCTTGATGATCCTCACATGGCATCTGTCTTCCTCTGTGTGTGCATATGTGTTTCCATGCTTATGCTGCCTTTGATATAACTCAGAAGTGATAAGGTTTAAATTTCCCCCTACATGGATATGATCTCAACTGATTGATTACATGCTACATTATGGAAAGTGATTGCTTTGTAATTGATTAAATTATATCCATGGATATAGAATTTAGGATTTCAATATATATTATGAGGATGGGAGCTCAGTACAATCCATAATATTAGTGAAGAATTAACCTTACCCAAAGGGAAGTCTAGAGTCCTTGTGTGATGCCTTAAGATAAACATTGAACTACAACATCAATTTGAACTGCAAGATTAGTGGTTCAAATCCACTAGCTGCTCCTTGGAAACCCTATACAGGGTTGGTATGAGTTGGAAGAAGCTCGATGACACTAATCCACAACAAATAGGTCTGGCTTTTGCTGTTGGCTACTGGGTAGTAATATCTAGACCTCTAATGGTAGCGTAGTGGTTACGAATCGGGCTGCGAACCTTAAGGTCAGTG
>NW_006408694.1:2060628-2061236 GCF_000296735.1 Chrysochloris asiatica | reverse complement strand
GTTGGCAGTTCAAACCAGCTTTTCTGCAGGAGAAAGATGATATAACTTTGTTTGCTGGAGATTTAGTCTCAGATATTCTATATAAATCTGCTATGAGTTGAAATCAACACTGTGGCAGTTCATTTGGTTTAAGTTGGAAAGATCTGGAGACTAACCGTCACCCTTATAGGTAGTATGTGATTTAGCCCCCAATAAAAGCTCTGAACACAAAGGCTCATGTGAACTCCCTTGTTGATAATACCATGTGCATATTATCACACATTGTGGCTTGGAGGAGGTAATTTTGTTCATGACTTTATGGGGACAGGATGACCAAAAACTCTGCATTTGGACATCTCCTATACACCACCCTACCTATTTGTTCCTTTCTAATTTATTTTATATCTTTTCTCTGTAACAAACCATAACTGTGAATATAAATGTTTTCATTGAGTTTTGTGAGTCATTCTAGCAAATTATCATAACAGAGGATTGTTTTGCAAAACCCCATACTGCTCACCAATACTCACATTTGGTATCCAAAGTGTAAGTAGTCTTGGAACTGCTTCCTGTAATTAGAAAGTTGACTAAAGTCATAAAAGTCTATCAATGTGATCTCTATCGCCAAA
>NW_006408694.1:2018708-2059518 GCF_000296735.1 Chrysochloris asiatica | reverse complement strand
TCAACTTGCAATATTGAAAGCAATACTGAAAGAGAAGAGGACTTAAAATACTTACTGATAAAGTCCAAAGACCACAGCCCTTGGTATGGTTGCATCCCAAAGTAAAGAAAACAAAATCCTCACCACTGGACCAATAAACAACATCCATATAAATGAAGAAAAGATTGAAGTTGTCAAAGACATCATTTTGCTTGGACCATCCACCAACACTCATGGAAGCACCAGTCAAGAAATCAAAGAATGTATTATATTAGGCAAATATGCTGCACAGACCTCTTTTAAATGTTCAAGAGCAAAGACATCAGTTTGAAGACTGATGTGCACATAATCCAAGTTATGGTATTTTCAATAACTAATATGGATGTGAAAATTGGACGGTGAATAAAGAAGACTGTAGAAGAATCGATGCATTTGAGTTATGGTGTTGGAGGAGAATATTACAATTACCATGGACTGCCAACAGAATAAGCAGATCTGAATTGGAAGAAGTACAGTTAGAGGTCTCCTTAGAAACCAGGATGGCCAGACTTCATCTCTTATACTTCGGACAGATTATCAGGAGGTACCAGTTCCTGGAGAAGTATATAATGTTTGGTAAAGTGGAGGTTTGGAGTAAAAGAGGAAGACCCCCAACAAGTTGTATTAGCACAGTGGCAACAGCAATGGGCTCAAAAGTAGCAATGATTGTGAAGTTGGTGCAGGACCTGGCGTTTCGTTCTGTTGTGCATAGGGTCTCTATGAATTGGTAGCAACTTGATGGCACCTAACAACAACAACATGGACAAAATATTGAATTTTTCATCAAAAGAAGATGAAAGGTATACACAGAGTCACTTTACTAAAAAGAAATGGTCACTGTTCAATCATTTAAAGAGGTAGACTATGATTGAGAACAAATGGTGCTAAAGGGAGAAATATCTGCTGCATGGAAGATAAAACAAAGTTCCAGGAATATATGGGATACAACTTGATATCTTTCCAAAAACTGATGAAGCACTGTTGGTGCTCACCCATCTATACCAAGAAATTTGGATGAAAACTACTTGGCCAACCAATTAGAAAAGATCTATATTTGTGCCCATTCCAAAGAAAGGCGACCCAGAAGAATGCATAAGTCATTGATTAAAACCATCAACATCACATGCAAGCAAAAGTTTGTTCAAGGTAATTCAGATACAGCTGCAATAATACATCAACCAGAAACTGCCAGAAATTCAATGTGGATTCAGAAGACGATGTGCAGGTAGGGATATCATTGCTGATGTCAGATGAATCTTGGCAGAGAATATCAGAAAGTTGTTTTCTTGAGTTTATTGTTTATGCAAAGCCTTTTGATTGTGTGAATCATGATAAGTTACAGATAACATAATTTTAGATATTCTAGAACACTGGAATATCATTGCTGATGTCCAATGGATCTTGACTGAAAGCAGAGAATATCAGAAACATGTTTACCTATGCTTTATTGACCACGCAAAGCCTTTCAATTGTGTGGATCATGACAAGCTATGGACAACATTGAGAAGTATGAGTACTCTAGAACACTTAATTGTACTTCTGAGAAATCTGTACCTGGACCAAGAAGCAGTCGTTCGAACAGAGCATGGGAACACTGAATGTTTTAAAATTGGGAAAGGTGTGCAACAAGGTTGTGTTCTTTCACCATACTTATTCAACCTGTATGTTGAGCAAATAATATGAGAAGCTGGGTTCTATGAAGAAAAACGTGGCGTCAGGATTGGAGGAAGATTCATTAACAACCTGTGATATGCAGATGATATAACCTTGCTTGCTGAAAATGTAGAGGACTTGAAACATTTACTGATGAAGATCAAAGAACACAGCCTTGGGTATGGATTGCATCTCAATATAAAAAAAACAGAAATCCTCACCCCTGGACCAATAAACAACATTCTTATCAATGGAGAAAAGATTGAAGTTGTCAAGGACTTCATTCTTCTTGGATCAACTATCAACATTCGTGGAAGCAGCAGTCAAGAAATCAAATGACGGACGTTTTGCCTTAGGCAAATCTGCTGCACAGGAACTTTTTAAAGTGTTGAAGAGCAAAGGTGTCACCTTGAGGACTAAGGTACGCCTGACCCAAGCCATGGTATTTTCAATAACCTCATATGTATGTGAAAGCTGGACAGTGAATAAGGAACATCATAGAAGAATTGATGCCTTTGAATTGTGGTGTTGGAGGAGAATACTGAAAGTGCCATGGGCTGCCAAAATAACCAATAGATTTGTTTTGGAATAAGTGCAGCCAGAGTGCTCCTTGGAGGCCATGATGGCTAAGCTTCGTCTTTCAAACTTTGGACATATTGTCAGGAGGGAACAGTTGCTGGAGAAGGATGTCATGCTGGGTAAGATGGAGGGTCAGAGAAAAAGAGTAAGACCCCCAACGAGATGGATAGGCCAGGTAGCATCATTGATGGCATCAGGTGTGGCAGCGGTAGTGAGGTTGGCCCAGAATCGGACATTGTTTCATTCTGCTGTGCATGGGGTTGCTATGAGTCAGTTCCCACTCGATGGCATCTGACAACAACACAACAACAACAGAACACTGGTGGTGGTTATGTGCCATGGTGTCAGTTCTGACTCATAACAACACTGTACAGAGTTTCTGAGGCTGTAAGTCTTTACAGGAGCAGAAAGTCTCAACTTCCTCCCATGGAACAACTGGGAGTTTCAAACTGCTGATCTTAAAGTTTGCAGCCTGATTCGTAACCACTGTGCTACCAGAACTCCTATAGTGTGCTCAAAAGAAACTTGTACATAGACTAAGAGGCTGTTGTTTGAACAGAACAAGAGGAAACTGAATAGTTTAAAATCAGGAAAGGTGTGTGCCCGGGTTGTATTTTTTAACCACTCATGTTCAGTCTGTACTCTGAGCACATAATCTGAGAAACTGGATTATCTGAAGAAGAAAGAAACATCACTATTTGAAAAAGATTTATTAACAATCTGCAATATGCAGATGATATAACCTGGTTTGCTGGAAGCGAAAGGACTTAAAATACTTAATGATGAAGATCAAAGATTTCAGTGCGAATTGCACTTCAATGTAAAGAAAGCAAAAATCCTTACAGTTGGACCAGTAAATAAAATCATGATACAGGGAGAAAAGATGTCAGTTGTCAAAGACTTCATTTTGCTTTGATCCACAATCTACACTCATGGAATCAGCTGTTAAGTAATCTAAGGCTATATTGCATTAAACAAATCTGCTGCACAAGATTTCTTTGAAGTGTTCAAGAGCAGAGATGTCTGTTTGAGGACCCAAGACATGGTATTTTCAACAGCTACATATGCATGTGAAACCTGAACAATGAATAATATTGAAAGTACCATGGACTGCCAGGAAAACAAACAAATTTGTATTGGAGGAAGTATAGCCAGAATGTTCCTAAAAGCCTAAAATGGTGAGACTTGGCCTCTTATACTTTGAATATATTTTTAGGAGGGACCAGCTCCTTGAGAAGGATGGCATGCTTGGTAAAGTGGAAGGTCAGCAAAAAAGAGGAAGACCTCTGATGAGATGTACTGATACAGTGACAGTAGCAATGTGCTCAAGCACAACATTGCAGGTGGGACAGGTTAGGGCATTGTTTTGTTATGTTGTACGTGGGGTGGCTATGAGTCGGAACTGACTCAACAACACTTAACAACAACAAAGTGATTCTTGTGTTATATACAAGAATATTGACATCATTTTGAAACCCAAGGTAGAGTCTTCAATGAGGCAAGGAGGAGGGGATGAGAAGTGATGTTACTGCATTTCACAGTGTTGTTCAGTCTGATCCTGTTACAGCCCTCCCTATGTTTGTTCTGGATCGCTAGCCTGGCACACTATTTCCTAGTTGGTACTCCTGGAGGACTTTGTTAATATGTCTGTCTACTACTCAGTAAGACAAGTCAGAGGACATTACCTACATGCTCCCCTTTGAACAGTAACCTCCCCACCATCAAAGGTGTGCCTTCTGCTCTGCATTACTCCCAGTACGTAGAGCTGTGAATGGAAAATCATTTATCTTTTTTGTAAATTCTGACTTTCTATTTTATTTGCACATAGCTAAATGGGCCCTCAATCATGTATGTCCAACTCATAGAAAGCCTATATAGGATTTCCAAGGCTGTAAATCTTTGTGGGAGAAAAAACTTTATTTTTCTCCTTTGGAGCTACTGGGCTCATGGGCTCAAAATGATGTTCTTGTGGTTCAAAGACCAGTGCTTATCCTACAAAGCCACTACATTCCCTGGTTACATATGGAATTACTTATTCAGCTAGGTTGTTATGTCTATTTCTGATGAAGACAACAAAATAAATTGCTTCTAAATAAAAGGCAGAAAAACAACAGTTTTCCTTCATTTATATATATGCATATATTTCTTTGATTGCCATGTTTCAGTAAGGTCATATAAAATTTTGACTGAATGAAATTTGAGTCAGTTTCCCCTTTAGAGGAAGACATAGTGTATGTTATTAAAAGAATTCCCATTTAGAATCTGTACGAAAAAACATCTTGAATAAGTCATTTGATTCATACTGTGGTGTTAAACTGTTACTTAGATTTACAAAGCAGTGGATGGGTTTTGTGAGAATTCCATCCATTTGTAGGCTGTTGTGAAGAATAAAAATTGATTTTCTGGTAACTATGTAATGTTGGGTACAAAGACTTGACTAGGCATTGAAATGGAAATAATAAAAAACCTAACTTGCATAGCTGAGCATGGGATGAATTTTCTGGGAAGAAAAAAAGTGATTTTGAGAGGACAGCATCTTTCAAAATCTTAATTTCAGTTGGCAGAGAAAACTCAATGGAAGCATCTGCAACACCCAGTCAAAAGGAAGAAAAGACCAATCAGACAAAGATCCAGACAGAAACACCACTAAAGATGGAGGTGGGGCGTTCCTTATCTTTTCGAACTGCAAGTAATCAATAAACTATTTACTTTCTTCATTTTTTTGGTCTGTCTGTATTACTGTTGCTTTGTGGCTATTCTTAAAAGAGTATCAAATTACTTCTATGATAAAGATACCTTATATTATAAGAACTGCTTTTATGTGATTATTTTTCCTGTGGTTTTATACTGCAAAGAGTAGATGTATTTTAAATAGATATTTTTCCTTGGTCTTTAAATTAATGTTTGTTCCCCAAAAAATCACCTTTGAAAAAGATCATATTAAATTATTAAAGCAAATAGGACTATCACCTATAAAATATTTTGTGAACATATTTTACAAATAACAGTAAATTATTACCGAAGTGTAAGAACCAACAAAAATAATATTTCCTACATCTCTGATATAGAAACTAAGGCATAAATTTAAGGTTTGAATTTCTAGTTTCTCTTTTTGTCTATTTGATCATTTTTCTTCTCTTAAATAAGTTTCCTTCTATTTGACTGTAAAGAATAAATTATGATATCTGGCAAACCTATTCATCAGAATCCAGTCAGCTTTGAGTGCAATGAAATAGTGGACTACTGTCTATGAACCATTTTTTAAAAACATTTGTCATGGGCGATAGATAAATTGCCATGTCATCTTAAGAAAAGTGATTTTTGAAAATTAGTCATTGGGTGTGCTCCCTTTTCTTTCAGAAAGTAACAGATAATAGATCCCTCTTGCTGACAACTCTGCAGATTGTCACATCAGCTGTAGGGAAGAGAAATTAGCCTTTTTATTTTTGTCTCATTGGACTGGTCCCAGTTCCATATTTTCATGTCATGTCGTGAATCCATAGAGCATTGTGAAAAATTACTCTGCATGAGAAACATGTGCTTAATGAAATTTTTTCTCAAAAGTATAACTCAATCTTTGTGCTAGGAAATTTTAAAGTCACCAGCCGCTCCTCAGAAACCCTATACAGGCTCCTCAGAAACCCTATACAGAACCACTCAATGGCATGTAACAACAACAAATCCGAGATGGCCCCCTCCAGTAAAATTTGAGTTGCTTGAAAATAGCATGTTGCTGTTGTTAAGTGCCATCAAGTTGGTTCCGACTCATAGTGACCCTGTATAGAGTTTCCAAGGAGTGGCTGGTGGTTTAGAACCACTGGCCTTGTGTTTCAAACCAACCTTGTAGTCCAGTGATTATCTTATAGTGCCACACCAAGACTCCAGCATAGTAAGACTCCTTTTTTTATGAATAGAAAAATTCAGTGAAAAGATTCTAGAAGTCTTATGAAAGTTTGTCTGGTCTGGAGAACCCATTTTTAAAATGCTACTATTGTTTATATTTTAGAAATTAGCATATTCAAAGATTTGATTGAGACATACCAAGTGATTTGCAAAAATGATAAAGTTAGGCCTTGTTGTAGAGACCTTTTCAAATATTTGTTTCCCATTTAATTCATCATCAAATATACATTGTGTGATACTAAATGTTAACAGCGATGGGCAAAGAAGATCTTAAATCTTAAATTTAAATACAATCATAGTTATTCATTCATTGGGAAAACACTTCCTAAGGGCATTCCTTTTTATAGTCCGTGGCAATGCAGTAGAAACTTTAGAGAGTAAGCCAAAGATGGAGGGGAAAAATGACTAAGCTGAGTTTATTAATGTGCTTTCTAAACATTGATTAAACAAATATTCATGAGTTGCTGTGCATGAGAATCCATCAGTATGTCGCAATACAATTCTTCCACAGGTGTTTGTTGTGTACCTCACATGTGATAGGTACTGGCCATTTTAGGGCAGACACTACAGAAATACAAGGCATGCCCCTGTTACAGAGACTACCGCACTCCTGTATGTAGCAAGCATGTAACTGAGTAGAGGGCTTGCTTCCCTGTCCACAGAAGTTAGCCTCTTGGAAACCTACTCTGGCTGAGTACTTAATTCTTGCAGACTATTGAAGTAAAGGATATGACCACTGGCTTGCCATGCCACAAAGGTACATCTGCAAAGCTTATACCCCACCTCACCTCCTCCAAAATAGAAGAGGATTAGTTGATACTTCTCTAAATATGAGGGCAATGTGGTAGAACAAAGCTGTGGGCTATTGTATGTGTGTGTGTGGATGGGAAGGGGGACAGGATGGAGTTGTTGGGAGTTTGATAACCATGCAGCTTAAAAGCTCTATACCTAGTGATTGGGATCCAACTACCCAAACCTGCCATCTGGTTATGCTGGATCCTTATACACTGTCCCAGAATTCAGTTGACATGTAGAGATCTACATATCTGCTGTTGCATATTTCTCCGTGTGTTACTTTTCACCCTAACTATTCTGACTCCTGAAGTTTGGGAGCTGCCTGGCCATTTCCCTTGTTTCCTTGTTCCATGCAAATGTCAAAGATGGTATTCAAAACAGAAATGAGATCTTTCAATAACATGCATGCTGGCACCATCTCAACATTTGCAATACTGATGAAATCAAAATCATACCAAACCCACTGCCAGTGAGTTGACTCTGCCTCATAGTTACACATAAAACAGAGTAGAAATGCCCCAAAGATTTTCCAGAGCAGACTGCCACAGCTTTCTTTCTCAGAATGGCTGGTACCTTTGAACCAAAGACCTTTTGTTTAGTAGCTGAACAATTAACATCTGAACCACCAGGATTCCTTGCAATCTTGATTTGGATGTGATAAATTAGATATATTTTATTAATAGGTACTTTTAACTGATGATATTATAAACATGAAAAAAATGATTCATTTAGAAGAATTGAATAAGCACACTAGAGTTTAACACATCATCAGAGACGTGAAAAGCAACTGATAAATCATTTTGAAGTCTAATGTCTTTTTGATTGTTAATAAGCAATTGTTTTCTGTTAGTATAATGTAGTTAAACCTTAGGTTGTTGCTCTTGATTCTGGCATGGGTCTTCTTTCTTCACTGTATGTATAATATACATCTTATACAAACCATATTTGCCTCTTTCTGTTCACATTAGACTTGCTGAAGTCTTCCGGAGAAAGAGTGGAGTTGCTAGCTTAATAACACAAACTTTGGATGTGAAAATGTTATCCTATGAATCAGATGTTGACACTTCCCTTATTACCATCTATAAAATGCCCATGATATGTTTTAAATATTCCCTCTCTGATTGTAGTAGGGGTAGTTTTATAAGCATCTATGACTTTGTTGCTTTTGTTAAGTGCCACTGAATTGGTTCCAACCCATAGCAACCCTCTATAGAGTTTCCAAGGAATATCTGGTAGATTTGAACCACTGACTTCGATGTTAGCAATTCAGTGCTTATCCAAATGTACCACACTAGTACTGTAACTTTAGGGGGCAAAAATATTTTCATGTATGAATTTTAGCATATTCTTCATTAGTGAGCAATTAGATCATTACCTCCATTAGTTGTCTTCTTTCTACCTCTATCAAACACAAATTTCAGCAGTTGAAAGTTGTGTTTTGCAAGAAATATTCTCTTCTTAGTTTTGCAATCTAACCATCTCATGCTAGATAGATTTAGATTATAATATCCAGTCATATTAAAGTACATATTAGTAGAAAAATACCCTAAATAATTTATTTCATACTTTTTAAAATGTCCTAAAACAACTATCAGCTTTTGAAAAATACACTTACATTTTTCAGTTCACTATCAAGATAGACTGCAGGTTGTATATAGCTTTGAGGATTAGACATTATACATAAAACAAATCTGTTCATAGAAAACCTCTTAGTCCTCAAAACTGACATCTTTGCTGTTGAACACTTTAAAGAGATCTTGTATAACAGATTTGCTAATGAAATATGTCCTTTCAATTTTTTCTTTTTTTATATATATCTTTTATTGTGTATTGAGTGAGTGAAGGCTTACAAGGAAGATCACCATTTTTACACTCAGCAAATCTTTGTAATGATTACAATCCTCTCCAGGCACCCTTTGTTGTTGTTGTTGTTAAGTGCCATTGAGTCGGTTCCGAACCATAGTGAGGGTTTCCAAGGCTGTAAATTTTTACAGGAGCAGAAAGCCTCATCTTTCTTCCACAGAGCAGCTGGTAGTTTCAAACTGCTGACCTTGAGATTCACAGCCCGATTCGTAACCGCTACGCTACCAGAGCAACTCCAGGCATGTTTAGCCAACAGTGTTTACCTCTATTACCTTTTTTTTTTTTTGATGCACACATGCTACAGTGTAAATATATATTCATTTAAATGTCCAAAGGGCACATTTTGCAAGCCAGCCTCCTGCCCACAGGTACTTTGCCATTCTCAGTCCATGGGCCTATAGTCCACTGCTGGACTGTCTCTTTGCCATCGCCTCTGCCACCATCTCTGTTGTCGCTGCTTTTCTGATCAAGATCCCTTGCTCTTTTCATGTTTTTCCCTTTTGATGGTCCTAGGGTCCCTTGTTCCTGAGATGACAGATTAACTGCTCCCCCTTTTAGTTGCACCTCTTCTACATTTACAGTTGTGACAATCACCATTTGAACTGAAAACAATTACTCACAGCTGTATCATAAAGTCCTATCCCCCTCATCCCCAGACCCATCTGGACATGAGGAAAACTAATCAGTTGGGTTTCTGTCTTACTCCCTACCTTCTGACACTAAGTCCCCTCATAATGACTTGTAAGCCAACCACTTCATGCCTTTATAGTCCACCAGTTTTGGTAGCTGATGTCTAAGTTGCCCATCCCTGTCAACCCAGTGCATTGAAGAGACATGCTTTATCCTGATATGGAGAATCTGTCCCTATTCAGTTGGAATTTGGGGCAGCCTCATCCATAAAAGGGTCCATTTGATAAGGTTGTAGCAATTTACACTTGTTCCCTGTATCATACTTCTTTATCTTCATCCGGTCAAAATCTGGTCAGAAGCCATCCATGCTAGGTCCAATGGGTTCTGTCTGCAAGTCTGGGAGTTCTGGCATACCTTCCCCTCTTCAGATTTACTGGTTGCCCCATTCTTAACTTTAGCTCTCAGTGGCAAGGTGTTTGGACTCCAGAGTTCACACATCACCCTGAACTTCAAACCTGCCATCCCATCCTTTTCTTTCTCTCATTCCAAGGTCATTGGGTGTCTATGGAATATGGTCAATCTCAGCCTATGTCTTCTTTGCTGCATTTACCCCCCTTCCACTCAATAGTTGACCAGGACAGTTGCCAGGGAGCACACAAGACTGTTCGCGTATTCCCTTTGAGTTTCAGTCTTAGAAAGTGGGTGGTTTATCGTGATGGCTTGACTTTTCTTGCCTTCATAGTTCCAGGACAAATAGATTGCTTGATATTATCACAGCCACTCTGCTTTTTTTTTTT
The DNA here is from genome assembly GCF_000296735.1 of Chrysochloris asiatica. Lineage (NCBI taxonomy): Eukaryota > Metazoa > Chordata > Mammalia > Afrosoricida > Chrysochloridae > Chrysochloris > Chrysochloris asiatica. The sequence goes on along the minus strand of NW_006408694.1, from coordinate 2,049,280 downwards.
TTTCTTCCCTGTTGCTCTTTCTTTCAAGAAGTATCTTCTGTTCCTCTAACCATTCTGGATTGGTCTGCAAGTCTTTTCAATTGGGAATGTCCCACCATTAAAAGTTCTGGGTAGGGCTCAGGATTCCAATTAAGGTCCCATATTCTACCAAGGCTTAATAAGAAGCCTGTTTTCCTTGGCACATTCTAGGCCCCTTTTAAATAATTCAATCAGTTATAGGCTGAAGACAGGCTTACAAGTTTTCTGTAATCAAGTTCATCAATTATCCTTTCTATCCCACTTAAATGTTTATATTAAACTAGTAGGCAAGGGAACTCGATATCTGTAAAACTGTCAAGCACCTTAACATTATTTCTTTTCCTTAACCCATTCAGCCTATGTCTATGTCCCTGTATCATAGAGCCTTGTTATCCAAGGCTGTGCTTATATCACAGTATACCTCTATTCCATTTAGCTAATGTATACCCCTCAGAGTCTTTCTCTGTCCTTCCTGTTCCTCTCCCTCTCCTCTGTCTTGTGCCCTTCCCCTCCTATTTATTGACATCCCTGTCCCTCAAGTTACCATGAGTCTATTCCCTGAGCTGTGAGTTAATGTCCCCTCCCTCCCACTCCTGGTAACCATCCAAGAATTATTCTTTTAATATGGAAATTTTTTCTTAAGTTTTTGCAATAATGGTCTTAGGTAGTACTTGTGCCTGAGTAATTCACTCAGCATTATGTCCTCAAGCACATACATGTTATGTGATGTCTCCAAGCTTCATCGTTGTTCTCCAAGTCAGCATAGTATTCTACTGTATGTATGTACCAGAGTGTGTTTATCCATTCTGTTGATGGGCACTTGGGTTGTCTTGGTTTCTTGCTATTTTTAATAGTGCTGCAGTGAACATTGGTGTGCATATATCTACTCATGTTATTCATGTTATACCAAGTAGAAGAATTACCGATTCATAAAGTATTTCTATTTCCAGCTTTCTGAGGCAATAGCATACCATTCTCCAGAGTAGTTGAACCAATTTTCAGTCCCACCAATGATGTAATAGGGTCTCAGTCTCTCCACACCCCTACCAGCATTTGATATCCTTTGCTTTTTTTTTTTTTGCAGGTTTATTATGTATTGGGAAAATGAGAGTGATTATTATTATTATTATTATTTTAATGCTTTTTTGTGCATTATGTGATAGTTTACATGGGAGGATGTTAGCTTCACATTGATCCCGTCTTATATCATCTCATTGCCATGGTTACAATCCCCTCCATGCATCATCCACCAACCAAAGGGTATATCCCATAAGCCTGCCCCTGGTTGTCCAACACAGCCCCTATTCCTCTCTGGGTCCAAAGTCCCCAGCCGATCCATCTCCCCAAATCATCGTCTCTGCCTGCATCCCTGGAATCACTGCTTCTCTGGGTAGGGTACCGTTCTCCGCTCTTCTCCCTTGATGGTCCCAGGGACCTCTGCTCTTAGACTGAAAAGTTATTTATGCCTCTCCCTTTGCCACAAAAAGTCTACCTTTACATTTCCAGTCCTTACAATCAGTCCTGATAAACATTGTTCACTATTTTATTGCAAGAGACCTATTCGCATCTCCTTTCATCAGCCTTAACTAGACAGAATGGATACTACTCAGTGGAGATTCTACCTTGCTCCATGCCCTATGGATCTAGGTTCCCTCTTGAAAGCTTATAAGCCAGTCACTTCTTGCCTCTGTATCCTCCCCCTCCCCCCATTCTGGGTAGCCAATGTCCAAGTTGCCCATCCCTGTCCTCTCCATGTGCAGAAAGGGTGGGAATGATCCTCGCTGTGAAGATTCGTTCCCTCTTTTGAGCTACTGCTTCCATAGGTGTATGTCAAGTTCATCAAATTGTATCAGATTATTCTTTTTTCCCTCTTCTTTCTTCTTTTGGTTGAGCTCTGATTATCCAGTCGTTGAAGCCAGGTCAAGTGTGGGTGAACTTATGTATGTGCCCTCTCTTCTTATCAGCTGGACACTTCACTCTCCACTCTAGTCCTCTGTGGCTGTGTCACTGACTCTGGGTCCAAGAATCCCCAGGTCTTGCCTCACTGCTCGTCAACCAGGTCTCCATCTGGGTACACAGGAGTCTATTGAGCATTGTAAGGCTCAGCTAGCAGCTTCATTGCTGCTTTCCCTTCACTTCCCTTTATTGGTGATGAATATGGTCACCAATCAGAGCGTGTATTCCCATTGAGTCTTAGTTTTAGAAGGAGGTTTGCCCTGAGACGGACCTGACCACTTGCCTTGATGTCTCCTAGGTGAGCCACTTGTTTATTCTTATAGTAATCAGTCTGTCTGCCTATATTGTTTTGTATTTTTCCTGTCAGTCTTTCTTTAAGGAAGTATCTTCTGTTCTTCTGGCCGCTCCAGGCTGGTCTGCTTGTCGTTTCAAGTGGATATTTCCCCTCAGAAGATTCTAGATGCTGTTCAGGATTCCACCTATGGTCTTGTGTAATGCAGAGGCTCTGTAGGAAGCCTCCTTCACTGGGCACATTGTAGCCCCATTTTAGATATTCCAATCAGTCATAGGCAGAAGATGGACTTACAAGTTTCTATGGTGGTATTTCTGGCTATTCCTTTCTCTTCTTCTCCAGTGTTTATTTTATAGTGGTACGCCAGGGAAACCAAGATTCAAAAGACAGCCAAGCATCTTAACGTTATTTCCCCCCTTTTCCCCATTCCAACCATATATCAAGCTCTGTATCCCAGAACCCTGTTGTTCCAAGGTTGTGCATACATCATTATTTGCCTCTGTCCCACTTCAGCTTCACATTCATCCTATCATATTTCATTTCATTGCAATGATTACAATCCCCTCAATGTATCATCAAATAACCAAAGGATACACCTCTCAGGCCCATCCCCCCGGCTGTCAGCAAACAACTCCTCTACCTCCCTGAGTCCTGTGTCCCCAGCCACTCCATCTGTCCACACCATCATCTCTGTCTCCATGCCTGGCCTCACTGCCTCTGTGGGTAGGGTCACACTTTCCACTCTTCTTGCTTGGTCCCGGGGACCTCCGCTCCTGGGCTGTAAAATCAATCTCCTCCTTTTGCAAAAAAAAAAAAAAAAAAAAATCTGCCTCTACATTTCCAACCCTCACAGTCAGTCCTGGTGGCAGGTATTTACTCTTGTACCACAAGAATCTTATCCCCATTTCCTTTTGTCAGCCCAGTTCCAGTAGTTTGGAAATCACTCAGTGGAGGTTTTGCCTATCCCTGCCCATCTGCAACTAGGCTCCCTCTTGAAAGCTTGCAAGTCAGTCACTTCTTGCCTTTATAGCTCCCCACAGCCCCCATTTTAGGTCTGGGTAGTTTCCAGCCCTCCCCACAAAGGTATTCCAGTCAGTTATAAGCTGAAGACATGCTTACATGTGTTCTGATGTTATGTTTCCGGCTATACACCAGTGGATATCCACATTCTTTTCCAGTGTACATGGAACATTCTTCAGAATTGACCATGTGTTAGGCCACACACCACTGAATCCCTAGAAATTTCACTAATGTTCAAGGCACTTGAATTTTTGTCAGGTAGATTTGGCGCTGTGGGTTAATGTGCTGGATTGCAAAGCCGTTTGAACCACAATGTCAGCAATTCAAGTTCACCAGCTGCTCCTTGGAAACTCTATACAGGGTTGCTACAGGTCAGAACCAACTCAATGTCACTTAATAACACAACAGCAGCACACAAATGTTTTACCAATAGGTCTAGAGTCATTGATACTCCTTCCTAACTAGGTCTAATCAGCATAAAGTCATCGAGGTAATGGACCAATACAACATCTTGTGGAAAGCAAAGGTGTTCCAGTTCCCTTTGAACTAAATTATGATATAGTCCTCTATAGTTAATATACCCTGAGGTAGGAAGCAAACTGCTTCTGGTGATTCTTTAAAATCAGAATTGAGAAAAAGCATAGACCAGGTCAGTAGCTGCATATCAGGTGTCATGGGATGTATTAACATGCTTAAACAATAAAACCATAACTGGAACAGCAACTGCAATTGGAGTCAACACCTGGCTAAGTTTACAATAATTTACTGTCATCCTTCAAGATCCATCTGCTTTTTGTATAAGCCAAACAGGCATATTAAATGGGGATGTGGTGGGAAACACCACCTCTGCATCCTTTAAGTACTTGATGATATCACTAGTCTCTGCAATGACTCTAGGCATGTGGTAGGTAGTGCTTTTGGTTTACTAGTTTTCTAGGTAATGGCTTACACTTTGCTTTTCCTACTGTAATAACCTGTATTCCATATGTCAGAGATTGAATATGGGGTTTCTGCCAGTTGCTGTTTATTCCAATTAAGGATTTTAGAAGTGATAAAATCACTATAGGATGGGTTTGGGGACCTACTGGACCTTAACTAAAACTCTGTTATTAACTTGACCTCCATATGTCCCCACTCTTATTGGTGGATCATAGTGATGTTTAGAGAATCTTGGAATTAGTGTCATTTCAGTCAGTGTCCAGTAGTCCCTGAAAAGTCTGATCATTTCATTTTCCTCAATAAACTGTCCCTCTTGTAAAAAGAACATAGATCTCTTTGGGGAAGATTGGAAGAAAGGCTAACAGTATAAAATTTTGGTGGTGTACAAGGGTCCTTCCCAAAAGGAATCCAGCCTCTGCTTCATTAAAGGGGTTCTGGATCTGTAAACTGGTTCAAGTCTGGGAATTGATTAAGGAACTGTGACTCTATACTAGCAATTCATGTTAGACTGCCAATTCACTGCATCTAGAATTCTTCCACTTATGCAGTCAAGTAAATATTTAATTGGTTTCCCATCTATTTTAGCCCTAGACACACCCTGCTGAAGTTCACACAAGTCAAACTATTCTGATTACTACTTTGACTTTGTACTCCTGATGTGGTACTGTAGGACCAATGAACTTCATACCACGAGGTCAGCAGTTCAAACCCACCAGCTGCTCCTTAGAAACCCTATACAGGGTCGCTATGAGTCAGAATTGATTCAACCACACTTAACAATTTTGACTTTGCTGCTTATTATGGTAATCACACTCATCTTGTCTTTGTTGATTAAGTCCTAGCACTTGGCCCCTACTACCGCAAGGTCAAATCATCCCCATTGTAGCTGTTGTTATTATTGTCACTAAGTGCCATGCCGTCAAGTCAGTTCTGATTCATTGTGACCCAGTATAAGGTTTGCAAGGAGTGACTGGCAAATTTGAGCCACCGACTTTGTGGTTCAACTAACCTTGCAATCCTATGCTTATCCTACAGTGCCACGCTAGATGTCTCCATTCAATTGGGGTAGTTTGCACTATCAAATTTAATTTATGAAAGATAGCATGGGCTGTGGCTAGTGGTTTGGCTGGATGGTCAGGGATTTGCAAGGAACATGATTGGGAAACTGGTGATGAGGTAGTATGTGGGTAGACTTCTCTGAATGGGCCAAAAAGTGAAGATATCTATGTCTTATATGAATACTCACCAAAGGGTTACCTCAGCAGAAGAAAATTTAAACAACCAAGTGGATAGGATGACACATGCTTGAGCCAATTCTCTGCCATATTGCCGGCCAATCCTGGGGTTTGTTAGCCACTGTGGCTGTGAGTCCACAGCTTGCTATTTCACCTGCCATCCTGGGATCCATTCACCCCAGCAGCCAGTAGTCTGCTTGCTATCTGACCTGCCAATCTTGGATCTTTCAGTCTTGACAGCAACATGATTCAGGATAAGTCTTCAGCCTGAAATCTGACTCATGAATTAGGAACTTGCCAGCCTCTACAACCATGTGAGCCATTTGCTTGAGATTAATATCTCTATATCCCTTAACAACAACAACATATATACACATATATAGGAGTACTGGTGTGGTGCTTTAGGATGAGCATTGGGCAATCACAACTTTGGCAGTTCAGACCCAAAAGTGGCTCCTTAGAAACCCTTTACAGGTTTGCTGTGAGTCAGAACTGGCTTGACAGCACTTATCAATAACAACATGCATATTTATGCTTTGCTGGAATTACTTCTATAGATAACTTAGCCTCTTGTGCTCATAATCCCCTTATTGTAAATGTGTGAGTCAAAAAATATCGCTTCTAGGGTTCCAGTTCATACATGCATGTGTTTATCCCAGACAAAACATGTTTAAATATGTCTTTGCAGTCAATGGATGCCTGCTGACAAATTCTCTCAGTAATAACACATTAGATTGCTTTCAAAGAAAAGGATAATTTTTTGCTATTGTAAAAAAAATTGAGGTTAGGGCTAATATACAATTTTTAATAAAACACAAATAGGCATCATCCAAACACTGAAGATTTGTAACAAGTTTATAGGAATGCTGTCACCCATAAGATATTTTAAAGATGGTATTTAATGAAGACCTTAAAGATGAACTAAAGGCAGAGAGATCAGCTCAGAGGATATGACACTCATTTTTGGAATTCCAAAGAGGTAACCTTGATAGATGCTTGTAAGTGCACAGGACAAAAGTTTTAAGAAAATAGAAAGCTGCATTAGCGAGAAAGTAGCGAGGAAAATTGTCCTAAGGAATTTTTTTCTATCATGGCAATGTACCTGTAGTGGTAATTTCATTGAGAAAACCTACCCATCCACTCTACAGCCTAACCTTATCCCTCTAGACTTCTTTTTGCTCCCCAAACTTAAAGGACATTTCAAAGGAACACAATGTAAGTGCCTTGAGAATACTTAAACTTCTGTTTTGACATGATATAAATCAAAGACAGCAGAATTCTTTCATGAAGGTGACATAGATGGAAACACCACCTTCAGAATTACATTGACCTAGGTGGAGGACATATCAAGAAACAACAGCTTTATATTTTGATATTTGGTTAATAAATGTTTTTATTATTTTGAGGAACCTGTACAAGGGAACACTGAATGGTTTAAATTTAGAAAAGGTATGTGCCAGGGTTGTACTCTTTCACCATACTTACTCAATCTGTATGCCTAGCACATAATCCGAGAAGATGGATTATATGAAGAAGAGCGTGGCATCAGGATTGGAGGAAGATTCATTAACAACCTGACATATATAGCTAATACAAACTTGCGTGCTGAAAGTGAAGAGGACTTAAAATATTTACTGATAAAAGATTAAAGACCACAGTCTGCAGTATGGGTTGCACACTGGTGTAAAAAAAAACAAAATCCTCACCACTGAACCAATAAAAAACTTCAAGATAAATGCAAGAGATTAAAGTTGTCCATGACTTCCTTTTGCTCAGATCAACCATCAACACTTATGGAAGCAGCAAGTCAAGAAATCAAATGACGTACTTCATTAGGCAAATCTATTACACACAAGACTTCTTTAAAGTGTTGAAGAGCAAATATGTCAGTTTGAGCACAAAGGTGCACCTCACCCAACCATGGTATTTTCAATAACCACATTGTTGTTATGTGCTGTGGAGTCGGTTCCGACTCATAGCGACCCTATACAGGGTTTCTGAGGCTGTAAATCTTTACGGGAGCAGAACGACTCATCTTTCTCCTGCAGAACAGCTGGTAGTTTTGAACTGGTGACTGTGAGGTTAGCAGCCGATTCATAACCGCTACGCTACCAGAGCTCATATGCATGTGAAAATTGGTTGGTGAATAAGGAAGACCTCAGAAGAGTTGATACATTTGAGTTATTGTGTTAAAGGAGAATATTAAAAGTGCTGTGGACTGCCAAAAAAAACCCCAAAAAATCTGTGTTGGAAGAGAAGTACAACCAGAATGATCCATGGAAGCAAGGATGACCAGACTTTGGCTGTCATACTTCAGACATAATGTCAGGAGGGACCAGTCCCTGGAGAAGGGTATCATGTTTAATAAAGTAGAAAGTTGGAGAAAAAGAAGACCCCCCCAATGAGATGGATAGGTACAGTGGCAGCATTTAACCAGTTACTCTGCCCCCAGCTGCCCTGTGGTTGAAATAGACACTACAACCAGCTCCATCAAGTGTTTTTTTAAACAACTTTTTGAGTGTCCTGAACATAGACAAGACCTAGGCCAACAGGAACTTCGTCTAGGGCTTGGAACTCCACTATCATATCCTTCCCAAACCTACCTCATGATCTCCTTGGCTTACAGGAACCTCCAGAGTTTTCTCCTCTCTGGGTCCAACTCCTTTTAATTGTTTTTATTTATTTATTTATTTTCTTCTTCTCTTTCTATTTCCTTGAGTTTTATCCTTTCTATCTGTTTCTGTTTTTCCTTCTTGCTTTCTGTTTCTCATTTCTGCTCTTCTTTTATTTCTCCCTTTTGATATGTCTTTCCTATTTTCTACTTTCTCTTTTCATCTTTCCTCTCCCTGGTTTTTCTATGTGATTTCTTTTCTTTTTTTTTCTAAGTTTTTATTGTGACTTGAGTGAAAGTTTACAGGGCAGATCATCAGTTTTGCATTCATAAAATCATATACTTGGTTTCATTACAATGATTATAATCCCTCCATGTGCCATAAGTTAACAGTATTTCTCTCTATTCATTTTCGCTCTTTTTTTTTTTTTTAAACACTCAGGCATATATAATAATTTATATACCACCAAAGGGCACATTCTGAAAGTTTGCCTCCTGGCTGCCAGCTCTCAGTCCCTTTCTTCCCATAAATCTAAGAGTCCTCAGCTGCTCCCTCTCTCCATGTCCCCATCTCTGCCTCTATCACTGGTGCTTCTGCTTCTCTGTATGAGATCCTACATTCCACTCTTTTCCCTTGGTGGTCCTAGGGTCCTCTCTTTCTGGGCTGTAAGATTAACTACTCTCCTGTTTTTGTTACAAAACTTCTACTTTTACAGTTGTGACAGTCGCAATTAGTCATGATAACAATTACTCACCATTGAATCATAAGAATCTTATACCCATCTCTGTTTACCAGTCCCATTTTATGTGATTCCTTATTTCTTTGTTTTATTTGCTCTCTTATTTTTCTCTTCTATAGCTCAATTTTCCTGTACCTCTTTTCTCTTTTTAGTTATTATATTCTTTTTTTTTTTTTCCTGGTTGCTACCTGTTTTTACTTATTTTTTCTTCTTTATTATTTTCTGTTTTCATTGCTGGTTGCTTGTTTATTACGTTTTGTTTTCTTTTTGTGTGTGTGCCAGGGGTTCTTATCTTTTCCACCCAAAAGAGACAGCAACTGTTCCGTTACAATCCAGTCACAATCATACCCTCTGCAGCTCCACCCACTGGACAAGTGGGAATACTGGCCCCTATAGTACCTTATTAATGATAGACAGCAGCCAGCAACAGCAAACCCACCCTAAACTAAGATACATGAACATCAATCAGAGAATGGTGCACACATTTCCAATCTCTAACTACATCCAGTGGAAGCAGTTGGTGAGAGCCTAAGAACATATCAACATGCAGTCATCACTTAAATAAAAATACAATAACACCACAATGTCCTGGAGACAACAGACAATTTTACTTAATATAAAGAAACAAGAGAGAATGGCTTAAACAAATGAACAAGACACAGAGCCAGAAAATGCTTTTGAGGAAAAAAATGTAATGGAACTAACTGAAAAATAATTCAAAAGAATGATTATTAGATACTTTCAAATGATTGATTTAAAGATCAAGGAAAGCAAGGAGAATACAGATAAAACTTTAATAGAGTTCATGATTATACTACAAGAACAAACAGGCAAAATAATTCAAATTTTGAAATAATTCAAACCTATAATTAGAAATCCATACAACTAATACTAAGATTTCTGAAATGGACAATACATTGAACAGGCAAAGCAGTATATTTGAAGCAATGGAAACCCAAATTAGTAAGCTTGGAGATAAATCTCTCATTACAAGTATGATAGAAAAACTGTCAGAAAAAAGAATGAAAAAAATCTGAAGAAAGCCTAAGAGTTATGTGGAACACCATGAAGATGAATAATTTATGAATGATCAGAATTCCAGAACAAGAAGAGACAATAAAAAGACAATTTTCTTTGACAGAGAAAATTGTCAAGGAGTTGCTGGAAGAAAACTTCCCTAATATCATGAAACACAAGAAGATAAGCATGCAAGAAGCTGAACAAACCTCAAACAGGATAAATTCTAAAAGAAAATCACCAAACCATGTCATAATCAACTTTCCAAAACTAAAGGCAAGGAAAAAGCCGTAAGAGTAGTTCATGAAAAACAAAAAGTTACATACCGAGGAGAACTATTAAGGTCTGGTTTCTCAACAGTAGACAAGAATGCAATGGGATGACATATATAAAACTCTAAAATAAAAAAAAATTGCCAACCAATAATATGATTATATACCCAACGAAACTGTCCCTCAAATACAATGACAAATTATAACATTTCCAAATAAATAGAAATCAAATGCTCCTGGGACTAAGAACTAACAATAGCAGACAACAACCTGAGATTAACGCACATAATAACACCACCCAGAACTCAGTTCAGATACAGAAGTATTTACAGTAAGCAAGCCTACAAAACTCAATATAGGAAAACAGAGTTATCAACTTATAATGAAGTCAACTACAAAGCTAAAAGAGGGACTAGTGTAGACACAGAACTTCCAGATAGGAAGTCAAGTAGATTTCAAGATAAAATAGACTGTTTAAAATGGGGAAAATTTATAAATTATAGGGGAATGAAAATTAATGCACCTTCACGTCAAAATATAGAAGACGAATGTCATAAAGATTTAATAAGCAGTAACACAACAGATATGAACAAAATGAAAAGAAAACCCTCAAGCAAAATGTACGTAACAAAGAAAATTATGTGGAACAAAGAAAATAGCAGCACCAAAGTTAAAAAAAGAACCGCAGCAAAATGGTCGTTGCTGTTGTTTAGTACCGTGTAGTTGGTTCCGACTAACAGTGACCCTGCACAGGGTTTCCGAGGCTGTAAATCTTTACGGGAGAAGAAAGCCTCATCTTTTCTCCTGCAGAGCAGCTGGTAGTTTTGAACTGCCAACCTTGAGCTACCAGAGCTCCTTACAGTAAAATAGTAGCAATGAATTAATACCTATTGATAATTATACTGAATTTAAAAGGATTATATGTAACAATTAAAAGACAGGGTAACAGAATGGATAAGGATCCTTTAATCTGCCGTCTACAAGGAACACATCTTATACACAAAGACTAAAAATCAAAGGATGGAAAAAATACATCAAGCTAATGGCAATCAAAAGCATGCAGGAGTAGCAATTTTAATCTCTCATAAATTGTTTTAACACAAAAAGCAGCATAAAGGGCAAAGAAGGACATTATATCATGATTAAGGGGTCAATTGAACAAGAGGACATAACCATCATAATTATCTGTGCCCCAAATGTTATTGTTGTTATTAAGTACTACTGTAGAGTCAGTTCCAACTCATAGAGAACCTGAATAGTATTTCCAAGGCTTTAATTCTTTGCAGAAGCAGAAAGCCTCATATTTCTCCCATGGAGTAGTTGGTGGGCTCAAATTGCTGACTTTGTGATTTGCAGTCCAGTGCTTATCATATGAAGTCAGCACACTCCCCATATTCCAAATGAAAGAGCCTTAAAATACATAAATCAAGCTCTAGTAGAATTGAAAGAAATAGACAACTTAACAATACTAGTAGAAAATGTAATACACTAATTATGATGAAGGACAGAACAACTAGAAAGAAACTCAACAAAGACACAGAAGAACGAAACAACAGAGTCAAACGACTTGGCCTCATAGAAGGATACAGAGCACTCAGCCCAACAGTAGTATAATGTACAGTTGTTTTTCAGTGTAATTTGAAAATTCTCCAGAATAGTCCATATGTTAAGCCATAAAGAAAACCTCAATAAATTTTAAAACATCAGAATATTACAAACCATCTTCTCAGATCACAATGTTATAAAATTAGAAGTCATCTATAGGAAGGTTGAGGGAGGGCAGGGGGCAACCAAATACATGAAAATTGAATAGCATCTGATTAAAAGCTACTGAGTAATAAGAAAAAAAATTATTTGAATCATATGAGAATAAAAACATAACATACCAAAACCTTTGGGACTTAGCAAAAGCAATTCTCAGAGGGCAATTTATTGCAATATATACACACAGCAAAACAGAAGAAAGAAACAAAATCAATACCTTAGACCAATACCTAAAAAAAAAAAAAAAAAAAAAAGAGCAGCAAAGTAAGGCTATAAGACTACAGCCACCAGGAGAAAAGAAAAATAAAGAAAAGAAGACGATGCAGATCAAATGAAAAAGAGAAGGAAAAAAGATAATGAAAAAATACTTTAAAAACACTATAAAAAATTGTACTTCAATAAATTTGAAAATCAAAAAGAAATGGACAAATTTCTAGAAACACACGACCGACCTAAATTAACACAGACTTAAGTAGAGAACATGAACAGACCTATAACAAAAGAAGAAATTGATCAAGTCATTAAAAAACTTCCAAGTATAAAAATGTTCAGGCCCAGATGGTTTTACTGATAAATTCTACCAAACATTCAAAGAAGAGCTGACTCCAATTCTATTTAAACTATCCCATAATATAGAAAAGGATGGAAAACTATTACTTTATTTTATGAAGCAAGTATAACTCTGATAACCAAAAATAGGTAATGACATCACTAAAAATATACTATAGACCAATATATCATGAACATAGATGCAAAAATTCTCAATAAAATCCTAGGCAATAGAGTCAAACAATATATCAATAAATTAATATATCATGACCAAGTAAGTTTCATACCAGGTATACAGGAATAGTCCAATATTAAAAAAGAAAGCAGTATAATCCATCTCATAAATAAAACAAAGAAAAAAAATCACATATTCATATCAGTTGATGCTAAAAAAAGCATTTTGATAAAATCCTGATAAAAACACTCAACAAAATAGGCATAGAAAAGAAATTCCTCAACATAATTAAGGCATATATACAAAACCAACAGCCAACATATCTGTTAACATTGAGAAATTGAAGCCACTTTCCTTGTGAGCAGGAACGTGACAAGGGTGCCCTTTATCACTAATGCTATTAAATATTGTGCTGGAAGTGTTAGCCACAGCTGTAAGTCAAGAAAGCATCCAGATTGGCAAAGACTGTGAAAAATTTTAATTGCAGATGATACGATACAATATTTAGAAAGTCCCAAAGTATCAGGAAGAAAATTAAGAAAACTACAAAACACTATTGCAACAAACCAAAAGAGACCTACAGAATGAAAGAATATACCATGCTCGTGAATAGAAAAACTTCACATTGTGAAAATATCAACACTACCCAAGGTAATTTATAGATATAAGGCAATCTCAATCCAGATTTCAACATCATTCTTTAAAGGGATGGAAAACTAATCACTAACTTTATGGAAAGTAAAGGAATCCTGGATAAACAAAGCATTATTGAAAAAGAACAAAGTAAGAGGCCTCTCATTTCCTGATCTCAAAACCTATTACACAACCATAGTAGTCAAAACAGCCAGTCAAAACAATTAAAGACACATAGATCAATATAATTGAGAACCCAACCACCTAAGCTCAGTTGATCTTGATAAAGGGCCAAATTGCATTAAATGGGGAAGAAAGAGTCTCTTCAGCAAATGGCACAATTGGAAATCCATTTGCAGAAAAATGAAGCAAGACTCATATATCACACCATTTACAAAAAGGAACTCAACGTGGATTAAAGACCTAAATTAAAGTATTAGAATTAGAAAGATCATAAATAAAAAGAAGAGGGACAAACTTAGGGGTTCTGATAGATGACATAAATACATTATGAAAACACAAACAGAAGACATAATAGATGATTGGGAATACCTTAAAATTAGACATTTATATGCATCAAAGGATTTCACTAAAAGAGTAAAAGGACAATCCATGGATTGGGAAAATAATGTTTGGCAATGACACATTAGACAAAGGACTACTCTCCAAAATTTATAGAACACTTCAACACCTCAACAAGAAGACACATAATCTAATTAAATGATAGGAAAAGGGCCTGAATAGACACTTCACCTAAGAAGACATTCTGGTGGCCAATAAACATATGAATAAGTGCTCATGATCATTGGCCATTGTTGTTAAGTGCCATCAAGTCAGTTCTGACTCTGTATAGGGTTTCCAAGGAGTGGCTGATGACCACTGAACACTTGAATCACTGACCTTGCAATTCAAACCGACCTTGCAGCCCTGCGCATTAACCTACAGCACCACACCAGGATTCATTCCATTGTTGTTGTTGTTAGGGGCCATCAAGTTGATACCAACCCATAGCTACCTTATGCACAGCAGAACGAAACACTGTCCAATCCTGGGCCAACCTCACTGCTGTTGCTATGCTTGAGTCCATCTATGCTGCCACTTGGCCAATCCATCTCATTGCAAATGAGATGCAAATGAAAACAACAAAGAGTTGTCATCTTACCCCAACATTAATAGCAAAGTTCCAAATAATGAAAAACAACAAATGCTGGTGAGGGTCTGGAGAGACTGGGACCTTCCTCAACTACTGGCGGGACTGTAAAATGGAAAACATTAATGATGTTTTCTCAAACAGTTGGAAAAAGAAGTACCATATGACCCAGCAATCCTCCTACTTTGCATATATCCTCAAGAAACAAGAGCAGTGACATGAAATGATATATGCATATAAATGTTCATAGCAGCACTATTCACAATAGAAAAAAGATGGAGCCAGCCTAAATGCTCCTCAATAGAGGAATGGCTAAAAAACTTGCACATACATACAATGGAATACTACACAACACTGAAGAATAATGATGAATCTGCAAAACACCTCAAAACATGAATAAAGCTGGAAGACATTATGCTGAGTGAAATTAGCCAATCACAAAAAGGCAAATATTGTATGAGACCACTGTTGTAAAAAGTTAAGAAAAGGTTTTCTTGTTAAAAGAAACATTTAAATATGGTTATGGGGGGATGGGGATTATTCATGGGCTAGAATGTAGACACATGTTAGCATGGAGGCAATATACAACAAGAAGGAGGTTGGCAGAAGAAAAATGAAGGTAGCAGGACACTCAGGGAGAAAGGCAAGAGTTAAAGGAAATAGAAGTAAATACAGTTAAATGACTACCTGGAGGAGTTGCAGTCATTGTAATGAAGTGTAGTATATGATTTTGTTGAATGTAAAACTGATGATCTGCTCTGTAAACCTTCATTCAATTCATAATAAATAATATTTTTTTTAAAAAAAGAGAGAGTTTTACTTTTCCTTTAAAAGTTGAATGTCTTTTATTTCTTTTTCTTTCCTAATTTCTCTGGCTCCTGGTATAATACTGAATAGCAGTGGTGAAAGCAGGCAGCCTTGTCTTGATTCTGATCTTAAGAGGAAATCTTACAGTATTTTACCATTGAGCATGATGTTAGATATGGGCTTTCAATAAATGCTCTTTTTTATGCTGAGAATTTTTCCTTTTATTCCTGGTTTACTGAGGATTTTTATAATTATATGGTATTGAATTTTGTCAGATTCCTTTTCTGTGTCAATAGAGATGATTGTGTGATTCTTTTCTGTCATTTTATTAATGTTATGTTTTACCTTGATTTCCTTATATTGTACCCCCTTTGCCTACAAAGGAGATGTTGGTTTGTACTTTTCTTGTGATATCTTTGTCTGGCTTCAAAATCAGGGTAATTCTGATGCTGTTAGTGTTCCCTCCTCTTTTTTTTAACTTTAAGTTTGAGTATTAGTGTTGATTCTTCTTAAAATGTTTACTAGAATTTCCCAGAGAAACCTTTTAGTCCAGGACTTTTCTTTATTTGAAGGTTTTTGAGATAATGGATTAATATTTTCATTTACTCTAAGTCTATTTATATTTTCTGTTTCTTCTTGAGTAAATTCAAGTAGTTTGTGGTTTCTAGAAATTTGTCCATTTAATCGAGGTCAGTTAATTTGTTTATGATTATGTATAATATTCTTATAATCATTTTAGGTCATATACATTTGATAGTAATATCCCCTCAATTGCTAATCTGGCACAGTGGCAGCAACAATGGGCTCAAGTGTAGCAACGATTGTGAGGCTGGCACAGGGGCTGCCAATGTTTCATTCAGTTGTGCAAAGGATTGTTATGAGTTGGTACTGATTCCATGGTACCTAACAACAACAACAATTTTTAATTTTTGTTATTTTTGTCTTTTGTTATTTCTTTGTCAACTGAGCTAAAGGTTTGTTGATTTTATAGATCTGCTTAATGAATTAATATATATGTTTAAATTTTTTTCTATTATTTTTATATTCTCTATTTTATCTCTTCTCTAATTTTCATTATTTCCTTTCTTCTGGTAGCTTTAGGTTTAGTTTTTGTTTTAGAATTCTTCAAAGTATAAAGTTCAGCTATTGCTTTGAGATCTTCATTCTTTTTTAGTGCTTGTATTTATAGTTATACATTTTCTTCAGAACACTGCCTTCATTGCATCCCATAAATTTTGCTATGTTGTGTTTTTATTTTCATTTGTCTTTACATTTTTAAAATTTATCTTGTGTCTTCTTGTTTGGCCCATTAGTTTTTCAATAATTAAGAAATTTGTGAAATTTGGGGTTGTACTTTCTTGCTACCTTTACTTTATTTTTTAAAATCATAGTTTTATTTTTTTGTTGTCAAGGAAGACACTTTGTATGATTTTAATCTTTTTTAATCATTTGAGACTTGTTTTGTGACATACAGAGAATGATCTGTGTGTGCTGAAGAAAAATATGAAGAATGTGTAATCTGGTGCTGGTGAGTGAAGAGCTCTCTATATATGTGCTAAGTCTAGTTGGTTTATAGTGTTTTTCAAGTCCTCATATTTTCTTATTGATCATCTGTCTAGATGTTATATCCATTATTGACTGATGTATTATAACATGTTCAAATTTTTCTATAAATCAGTTCTGTCACTTTGTTATTATAAATTTTGGGGTGCTCTTATTAGGTGCATATGCATTTGTCGTTGTGATATATTGTCATATGTTGTCATAAACTGTCAGTTTGTCATACTGTGGTAGTTTGCATATTGCTATGTTATGTCACTGGTTTTTAAAAACAACAGAGTCACCCAGGGTGAACAGGTTTCAGCAGAATTTCCAGACTGAGACAGATTAGGAAGAAGGAAAGCTGGACTAATTCTGAATGTTTAGCCACTGAAAACCTTATGAATAAAAGTGGAACACTGTCAGATATAGTACCAGAAGATGAGCCCCCTCAGGTGGGAAGGCACTGAAAATACAACTGGAAAAGAGCATTGTCCTTAAAGTAGACCTGGCCATAATGACATGAATGGGGTAAAGCTTTCTGGACCTTCATTTGCTGATGGGACCCAACTCAAAATGAGGAGAAATAGCTGCAAACATCCATTAATAATCAGAATGTGGAATGTATGAAATATGAATCTAGGAAAATTGGAAGTTGTTAAAAATGGAACACATAAAGATCAATATCCTAGGCATTAACAAGTTAAAAATGGATTGTTACTGGTCATTTTGAATCAGATGATCATTTGGTTTACTATGCTGAGGATGACAAATTGGAGAAGAGTGTTATTACATTCTTTACAAAAAGAGAATTTCAAGAACTATCTTGAAGTACAATACTCTCTGAGATAGGGTAATCTCCATAGGCCTACAAACAAGACCATAGTCCTGGTGTGGCAATATAGGGTAAGCACTGGACCATAAGGTCACTTTGAACTACAAAGTTAGTAGTTCAAACCTAAGCTGCAATTTGGAAACCCTACACCCAGTTGCTATGAGTCAGAACTGACTCAATAGCACTTAATAACACAACAACAAGCTAGACCAGTTAAAACTATTATTATACAAATTTACATATCAACCACTAAAGTCAGTGATGATGAAATTGGAGAATTATACCAATTTCTTCAGTCTGAAATTGATTAAACATGCAATCAAAATGCATTGATAATTACTGGTGATTGGAATGTGAATGGTGGACACAAAGATGAAGGCTCAGTAGTTGGATAACATGGCCATTGCTAGACTAAGGACTCTTTCGTTGCAGATTCTGTCACCAGACAGAATACATAGGAATCAAAGGCTACCTCTGTGGGAAAAGATAATGGAAAAGTTCCATAAGGCCAGGGCATATTTTGGAAGAGACCATCAATTGCTCGTATGCAAGTTCAGACTGAAGTGGAAGAAAATAACATTGAAAATGAAGCTAAAGTATGACATTGAATATATCCCGCCTGATTTTAGAGACCATCTCAAGAACAGATTTGCTGCATTAGATACTAATAACAGAAGAGTTGTGGGATGACATCTGGAACATCATAGAGAAAGAAAGCAAAAGGTCATTAAAAAGACAGAAAAAACGAAAATGGATGTCATAAGGCACTTTGAAACTTGCTCTTGAGCATAGAGAAGCCAAAGAAATGGAAGAAATGAGGTGAAAGAGCTGAACATAAAATTTCAAAGAGCAATTTAAGAAGACGAAATCAAGTATTATAATGATATGTGCAAAGACCTGAAGTTAGAAAACCAAAAAAGGACAGTAATCATCCATTTGTTTATTAACTTTGTCTGATTTTTTTCTTGCAGAGAGTATCTTTTTTGATATATGTAATTATGGAAGTCTTTTCTCCTCAGTTTGTGTTGTTTGTTTGTTTTTTGAACTTGGCCTCCGGCACCTGTGGGATGACCTTGGGCACTGCAGGGGCAACAGCCAAAGGGCCAGCCAAGATGCACTCGCACAACCCTGGTAAGGAGCACAGTGCGGTGGGCGGGACGGCCTCACCACTACATCACTGAGGCAAGGCCTGTCACCCAGAGGACATGGGAGGGATGACTGCTCAATCAGAAGACTACACTGCTACCGATGCCAGGAAGCAAGGAAGGGTAGGGCGAGAGAGGAGGTCAGACCAGAGCCCCACCACTGGCCTCGCCCCCATCACTTACCAACAGCAACGCTAGGGGGAGAGAAAGCCAGCGGCCCGCGGGCAGAAAGAGAAGAGCGGTCCGGTCCCATTCGACAAGAATGTCTGCCCCTTGTCTGACGCGGATTAGGCACCGGCACCACATCAATCCGATCTCAGCTTGTGTTTTGACAGAGATTTCTCGCATGCTTGTAGAGGAAGCAAAGTTGAGCAAACCAAATCAAACCCTTCCCAGTTTTTGAAGATTTCTAGTGTGCTTTGAAGATTAGCCAGTTTTACAATGAGTTATAGGGATCAACCCTAGGTGAAAGCATAGAGTTTTATCATGCAATTTCTGAGCATGTGTCTTGCTCTGGGCATCTGTACGCACTTTTCAATTGTCCTGTATACACGGAACTTTTCAAAGGTTTAGCTTCTGAAAGAAACTTACTCCTTATCCTCTTCTTCCAGTCTTTAGGCACCTATTGCATGCCTTATGGCACTCTTTAGCCCCAGACAGCTACAGTATGTGAGCGCAAAAGTCACACTGAGACAAGCATATTTCTTAAGTCTTTCAGGCAGGAATAACTTGAAAGGTTATAAGATGCACGCAGGATAGTTTGCAAATAAAATCTCTGCTCTGTCTGGAGGTAGAGACCAGGGTCTGTCACTCTGGGTGTCAGACCTACCACCATTGCCTTAATCTGACTATACTAAATCACAGAGGAAGTTGGACACTGTTGAGTAGAAAAGCAAAGTTTTCTGTTTAAAAATTTCCTTTTGCTTAATTCCATATTCTGATAGTAGTTGTAATCTTTGACAAAGATCTTTAGTTTTTGCTCTTTAACACTTTAAAGAAGGTTTTTGCAACAGATTGGTATACTGTAATACGTCTGATTTCTTCACTGCTTCTTCCATGACATTGATTTTTAATCCAAGCAAAGTGAAGTTTCTGGCAACTTCAGTATTTTCTCTGTTTATTGGTCCAGCTGTGAGAAATGTTTCTTTTACATTGAGGTGCAAACCATACTGAAGGTTGCAGTCGTTCTTAGCTCTTTATCACTAAATATTTCAAGTCCTCTACGTGTCCAGCAAGCAAGGTTTGTTAACTTCCTATTCTGATGCTACTACCTTCTTCATATAATCCAGTTTCTCAGATTATTTGCTCAGCATACAGATTGAAGAGGTATGGTGTAAAAATATGACCTTGGTGTGTACACCTTTCCTGATTTTAAACCGTTCAGTAACCTGGTCTAACAACTCCCTTTTGGTTTATGTATGGTTTCCTTATGAGCACAATTAAGGGCTCTAGAATGCCCATTCTTCACATTGTTGTCCACAGTGTGTCATAATCCACACAGTCTAATTCCTTTGCATGGTCAAATAAAGCAGAAAGCAAACATCTGTTTCATATTCTCTGCTTTCAGTCAAGATCTATCTAATGTCAGGAATGATAATGATATTCCTCATTCCATGTCCTCTACTGAATGCACTTTGAATTTTTGGCAGCTCTGCAATGGACTGCTGCAACAGTTTTTGAGTTATCTTCAGCAAAACTTTACTTGCATGTTTTATTCGTGATTTTTTAAATGATTTTTGCATTCGGTTGGATCACCTTTCTTTGGAATGGTCACAACTATGGATCTCTTCCAATCAGTTGGCCAAGTGGCTGCCTTCCAAATTTCTTGGTATAGACAAATGAACGCCCCCAGTATTGCATCCATTTGTTGTAACATTTCAATTTGTATTCTGTCAATTCTTGGAGCCTTGTTTTTGCCCATGCTGCTTGAGCTTCTTCCTTCAAATTTTTAATTCTTGATCATATACTACTTCTTGAAAGGATTGAACACTGAACAACTCTATTTTGTACAGTGACTCTGTGTATTCCTTCCACCTTTTTATTGATGTTTCCTTTGTCAATAGATACTTTACCTTCAATATTTCAAAGAATCCTTCACCATAGCACCCTGGTGTTTGAATTTTTTATTCATGTCTTTCAGCTTGAGAAATGCTAAGTGGGTTCTTCCCTTTTGGTTTTCTAACTCCAGATTTTTGCACATTTCACTATAATTCTTGACTTCATCTTCTTGTGCTGCCCTTTGGAATTTTCTGTTCAGCTCTTTTGCTTCCTTATTTTTTCCATTTGCTCTAGCTTCTTCATGCTCAAGAGAAAATTTCAGAATCTCTTCTGATATCCATTTTGGTCCTTTCTTTCTTTTCTGTCTTTTTAATGACTTTCTGCTTTCTTCACATATGATCTTCTTGATGTCATCCCACAACTCTTCTGGGTTTTGGTCATTAGTGTTTCAACATCAACTCTCATCTTGATATGGTCTCTAAATTCAGGTGGGATATACTCAAAGTCATATTTTGGCTACCGGGAACTTGTTTTAATATACTATAGCCCGAGCTTGCATAAAAGCAATTGATGATCTGTTCCACAATAGACCCCTAGCCTTGTTTTGACTGATAATATTGAGATTCTCGACAGTCTTTTCCCACAGATGCAGCCAATTTGATTAAATGAGTATCTCAGGGCAATAGTCTCAAGGAATTCTCCAGTCTCAACTGATCCAGTAAGTGTGGTTTTTGTTGTTGTCAGCTTGGTTTTTTTTTTTTTAGAAATTTGAAGTTCTATTCCACATTGCTCGTCCATTTTATCAGGGTCCATCTATTGTGGTCCTGATCCAAATTGTCAATAGTGGTAGCCACTACCATTACTGTACTTCTGGTCTTATGTGATTCTTGTAGACTGTTATTCCCTGTAGGGTAGTTTTTTCTTTGAGTCTTTGCTTTCCTTCTTTTTTTATTTTGCTCCAGATAAATAGAAATTAACAGTTGTATCTCAGGTAACTTCTTGCAAACTTTTAAGACCATTGGTACTACTCACTAAACTAGGGTTTAGTTGGTGGGTTTTGTGCTGTGTAGTCAGTCCTGACTCATAGCAACCCTCTATAACGTTTCCAAGGCTTTAAATCTTTACGGGAGCAGAAAGCCCATGGAAGAGCTGATAGTTTCCAACTGCTGACCTTGAGGTTAGCAGCCCAACTCATAACCACTGTGTTACCAGAGCTCCTTAAACAATATTATGCAAATTGATGAGATGTTCCAAGAGACTATGGTTCTAACCCTTCTAATCCAGGAAACCCATTTTAAGAGGTTATGTCTAGGAAGTAACCAGAATTTATGTGCTTTATTATATATATATGTAAATATATGTGCACATAGTTGCAGTCATATATCTATACATACATACACATATGCATATGCTGTGTTTTAATGTGCGGAATGCAAAGTTGGCTTGAACCACAAGGTTGACACTTCAAGCTCAGTAGCCACTGCTCAGAAACCCTATACAGGGTTGCTGTAGGTTGGAACCAACTTGATAGCACTTAACAATAGCAACAACATATATACAAACTTATGTACTCATATATACATACTCATACATATGTCTGCATGCATGCATATAAACCTGCACATATATTTTTGGTAGTTTTGGCTGTTCTATCAAAATTATATACACTATATTAATTACTAAAGGGTTCTTTTTCTTATGCACATTTTAGTGACTATTGATGCTTCATCAAACTGTATACATTTTGCCTTCATTTAGTGTTACCTTTCCCATCAATAAAAATAACGAGTGTCTATTATCTAGAATGTGAATCACCCTTCTCCACCCTCATCCCTGATAATGCTCAGCCACCGATGACATTTGATTTTATATATTTGCTTGTTCATGGTGCTGTAGAACAAGGTTGGTTTGCAAGGTCGGTGGTTCAAATCCACTAGCTGCTTCTCAGAAACTTAATACAGGGGCACTAGAGTCAGAACGGACTTGTTGGCACTTAACAACAGTATCATTTCATAAAAGTGAATTTTTTTTCATTGGGTATTTTTGCTCAACATGATGCCCTCCAGTTCTTTCATGTTCTATGATGCTCTAGGAGTCATTATTTTTTTTTATTGCTGAGTAATATTCTATTGTATGTGTATATGACATTTTATTTTTCCATCTGTTTGTTGATGGATACTTTGGTTATTTCGATCTTTTTACTACTGCGAATAGTGCTGTGATGAACACAGGTGTACTTATGTCTCTTTGTGTCACCTTTAGTATTTATCTAGGGTATATAATTAGAGTGGAATTGCTGGGCCACATGACAGCTTTACATGTAGTTTTTTGAGGAACAACCAGATTGTTTTCTACAATGACTCCACAATTTTGCATACTACCAGCAATGGATGAGGGTTCCAATTTCTCTACATCCCCTTCAACATCTGTTATTTTTAGTTTATCTCAGCCATTCTTGTTTGTTATTTATGTTTTGTTTGGTAGGAGCTGTCAAGTTGACTCCTACTCATAGCAACCCTATGCACAACAGAAGGAAATGCTGTCTGGTCCTGTGCCATCCTCACAATCGTTGTTATGTTTGAGCCCATTGTTACAGTTTTGTTTTGTTTTTTTACCCTGTTTTGTTCTGACCCTGTGTTGTTTTCTTTTTTTAAACCAAACATAATGTCCTTTTCTAGGGATTGTTCTTCCTGATAACATGTCTAAAGTACGAGGGATGAAGTCTCATCATCCTCACTTGTAAGGGACATTCTAGCTGTACTTTCAATAAAGATTTGTTTGTGTTTCTGAGCATAAGCATTTAACATTTATGAAGTTTCACTTATCTATTTTGTTTTCTGTTGCTCATGCTTTCATTTTTGTGTTTAATAATCTAGAAGTTTTTTAAAAAAATAGGGCCCAAAGTTTTATTCCTATAGTTTCTTTTAAAAAAAACAACAACAACTGTATGGTTTTAGATTTAACATTTAGGTACTGCATCCAGTTGAGTAGAGTCCTGGTGTGGTGCTATAGGATAAGTACTGGACTGCTAACTACAAGGTCAGTGGTTCAAACCTACCAGTTATTCCTTGGAAAATCTATATCAGTTGCTATGAGTTAGAACTGAGTCAACAGCACGTAGCAACAACAATCCATTTGAGTTCCTTTTTGTGTATGGTTTGAGGTATGGATCTAGAAATATTTTTGCATGTGAAAATCTGTTTTTGCCAACACTATTTGTTGAATAGTCACAGGAGTCCTTTCTTAGTGAATGGATTTGGTACTCTTATTGAAAATCATTTGACCAGAGAACTCTGCTTATATTTGAAGTTTGTTTTTTGTGACTACCTGTGCAACTCAGATGCATTACTTCTCAGTCCTAGTTTGTTCTCTTCTTTTAATAAGGGACAGTACCATTTAGGATGAGTATAAGGATTGAAAAATATTAGAATGATAGTGAATGTTTCAGGCAGTGCTAAGCACAAAATATTGTGAACTTCAGTATTGACAATGCTGCTACTACATTCAGGTGAATTGTATTTAAGATTACATGGATTATCCATGAATCTAGTGTCATTTTGAGAGGCTTTGGAGATATTCCATACTTTACTGTCATATGACTTGGGTGTATTATTTAACCTCTGTGTTGAATTTTTTTATCATCTTAAAATTTACATAATAATTTAAATTGCTTCATGGCTTTGTAATGAGGATTGAATGAGAATTGGATAAAAAATATTCATCCCAGAGCCCAGCATACACTAAGAACTTAATACATGTTGATTATTATTGAATTATTCTTCAGCTATAGAAGGAAAATTCCCTGCTGTTATAATGACAGAGATTACCCAAGATAATGAAGAAAATGTAACCCCAAAAAATGAATGTCTGTTCTTTTCAGAACATTTGTTTCCATTTGCAGTTTTTCTACATGGTTCTTATTTTAAAATCAGTATAGTATACATGTGAAGGAAATAGCCAGTTGCTTGCTGAATTTTGTCATTTTTGATGCTATACTGGAGTGCCTAGAGCTGCCTATTATTTCAAGCCATAGAATTGAAGGAGAAGACTGTGGAGGAAATTTATCTAATATCTTTAAGTCTATAATATTTCTCTGGTAACATAGTGGCTACGAATAGGGCTACGAACCACAAGGTCAGCAGTTCGAAACTACCAGCTGTTTCACGGGAGAAAGATGAGGCTTTCTGCTCCCATAAAGATTTACAGCCTCGGAAAGCCTGTACAGGGTCGCGATGAGTTGGAACCGACTCCACGGCACATAACAACAACAGCAACAACATAATATTTCTACCTGGAACATTAAGAGTTAAGTGTTACGGTCCAATGGGCAGAATTTTCCCCAAAACAAAGTTCAGAAGGCAGAAAGTGGAATAAATGAACATAGGGAGCCCAGGGAGGAAGTAGGAAAACCAATATTAAATTGAAGAAAATGCTACTAATGCTGTGAAACAAAATGTGTATAAATTGTTGAATGGAAAGCAATTTGGCTGTATAAACTTTGACCCAAACAACAATACACTGTTGTTGTTGTTGTTAGGTGCCACTGAGTTAGCTTTCTGCTCACAGTAGAATAAACATTGCCCTGTGCTGTGCTACCCTCACAGTATTCGCTATGTTTAAGCCCATCTTGCTGTCATTGTGTCAACCAATCTCACTGAGAGTCTTCCTCCTTTTCATTGACTCTCCACTTTACCACGCATAGTGTTCTTCTTTTGGGACTGGTCCCTCCTGACAACATGTCTGAAGTACTAGAGATGGAAGTCTTACCATCCCTACATTTAAGGAACATTCTGACTATACTTCTTCCAAGACAGATTTGTTTGTTTTTCTGACAGCCCCAGGTACGTTCATAGTCTTCTCCATCATTATAATTCAAATATATTGATTCTTCCACAGTCTTGGTTTTCTTTATTTGTTGTCCAACTTAAACCTGCATATAAGGTGATTAAAGATACTGTGACTTGGGGCAGTCACACCCTAGTCCTCCAAGTGACATCTTTCTCGTTAACAAATTTAATGATGTGTTTCGCAGCAAATTTGCCAAATTCAATGCATTCGATGATCTCTTAACTGCTGCTTCCATGAGTGTTGATTGTGGATCCAAGCAAAATGAAGTCTTTCACAACTTCATTCTTTTCTTCATTTATGATGATGTTACTTATTGGTCCAGTTGTAAGGATTTTCAATTGCTTTGCATTGATCTTTTAATTGATAACTTAACAACTAAAAATCATTAATGCTCAATTGGGGCAATTCCAACAACCAATGCAGAGTAGCTTTGGAAGTACTTTCAACACTGCGAAAGCCAGCATTTCTTCAAATGAGGCTACAGGCATATGAAAGTGTGAAGAAGATGATGGCTTTAGTTCTGGACTTTACTTCATCAGCATTTCTTACAAAAAAGTAATTGATGTTTAGGAACTGCTGGCAGATGGAGACTACCCTGTCTAATATTGCTGCCTAGTTTAGGCTCTAAGGACTTGCCTTTTCTGGACACCTCAGAGACATTTGCGTGTGGGGAAGTTTTTTCACCAACTCCAAACATTTAAACTGCCCTTGACAGTAGGCCTTTTTTTTTTTTTTTTTTTCCAAAAATATTTTCATATTTATAACTGTCTTCCCTCTAATGGCTCATTTGACAAAAGAAAGCTAAGGCTTTTTCTTCTCACTAAGATTTACACTCTCAGACACCCTATACAAGTCGCTATGAGTCGGAATATACTAGACAGCACTTAAAACAAGAACAATGGCTCATTTGAAAGCATGTTTTAATTCCATTTTCTTTTGTCATTCTATAGCATTTCACTCCATAAATAGCTCTGTCTAAAAATCTGTAAGACAGGAGGGCATCTTTATGAAAGATCTGTGAACACAGACTGCAAACTTCAGTATGCTTAGCTTGTTGTAGTGCTGAGGACAAAGAAAGACTGAGACATTTCAGATGTTTATTGTTCTCATTCAATTTGCTTCAGTTGACCAGAGCCTTGCTGTGAGGAGACAAGACACAAATCAGCTCCTGGCAGGTGTAGCAGCAGTTCATTGCCTCTCCAGTCTCCCACTCCCGCCCAGGTTTGAAGTCCTTGGGCTCAGAGTGATAGAGGATTCTGTCAGTCTGATGTTGCATCTGATCTGTCAATAATGCCTTTATCACCTGCAGAGGAAATCAGACATTGCCAAAGCTCTGAGAACCTCCAGTCAGAAGATGAATGGAAAGTGTATGTATTGACGGGAAGTACAGGGACTCAAGCCAAAGTCACACTCTGGGTGTATGGAGATGAAGGAGCCACTGGACCAATAGGTCTCAGCAAAGACAACCCACATCAGCTCTTCCTGCCAAGTCAGGAGGATGAATTTCAGGTAACTAGAATCAGCAGCAATATTGCTCTTTGAATACTTCAGTTATTTCTATAATATAGAAGAGTATGTTTTTGTGTGCGAGTGTGTATATGTATGTGTGTTGTGTGAATTTGTGACGTATATCTGAGAAACTTCTAGTCAACTAGAATTTCCATAAATTATCTTAATGTCAATCATAATCAAAAAGGGAAATACTTTTCCTCACGTATTTTATACAAGCAAGGGAAGTTATAGAAGCAATATGCTTTCTTTAAAGATACTGTTTTAGTCTACTGGTTTGAAGCTGACCCCATAAACCATCCACCTTACTGTAAATTACATCAGATTTTACACCGTTTAGAGATTCTTCTAGTGATGAAAGTCCTTCTTCTGTTTACATGCATATTCTTGTAGCTATATGGATGTGAAAATGGTTTTTGGCATATTGGTAGGACATGTTGGAGGCTCTGCTCATGTCACATTACTTTTTCTTTCTGTACTTTTTAGTATGAGTGAGGTTTGGGCAGCTTTACTTTGAGTACTGCTAATTGGCTCTCCTGGTTCCTCAGGACTTTGGACAATTTTCAGTTAGGAATTCCACTCTAACCCCCACACTTCTAAAGCTATATGGCTCTTTGGTGCACCATTAAACAACAGTTATTCTCCCTGAAGAGTTATTTCTTTTGTATCATTAGACTAGATAGCAAGTAAGGAATCATTGAGGCCACCTTGAGTCATAAGAAAACCTTGGCAATATTTTGGGCTGTGGTATCTTGCAATCATAACTAATCTAAAATCCAGGTAGTTTTAGAATTTAGACTCGAGCCTGTCAGGCTTCCTATGAAACCGTTAAGTTGCACTGTAGGAAAGCAGTTATCTGTACTTTCAAGGGGCGCTTTGGTTGAATGCACAGGCAGGCAAACCTTATATAATATACACATTTCCAATGATTATTGGAAAGTGGTTATTTAGAACTCAGAATTGATCCTTTCCAATAGTATGAAGTGTTATGGTTAGATTCCCAGGCTACCCATCAAAAAAAGTTTGTTTTACCCATAATATACACCTTGTGGAATATATATTTATATGCTAGTGAATCTATCCATATTTTTCTGAAAAAAATTTACTCAGGGTACAATTTCGGAACTCATGATACAGATTCCAAATCTTGACTGTACAATGGAATTACCTGGGGAGTTTTAAAAAACCCTGATGCCTGTTCCCATCTCCAGAGATTCTATTTTAATTAATCTGTAGTGCATCTTGGGCAGTGAAGTTTTTTGGAAACTCCCTAAATGATTCTAAAGTTTAGCCAAGGTTGAGTCACAGATACAGCACTAGACAAATCTAGTGGGCTGTTTTGGTGACCTGAATTCCCATATATTAGATCTGTGACCTTAATTTCTACAGGGTAACATTATCTTTATATGTAGACTAGAGACAATAATACCTACTTTTTCTAAATTTCAGGGTGAACTGGAAAAGAGAAAAAAAAAATTTTAAGGGGTCTTTAAAAAGTTTGTGGAAGATTGGAAAGAAAAAGAATGGGATTTTTCTGTTCACTTTTTGAACCCCATCATGTGTGTGTATGTATATATAATGTATTGAGTTATAGGAAGTATGCATAAGAATAGGAGTTTGAGTCATGGAGACCAGGCTCAAATCCAGGTCTACCACTTTCTAGTTCTCTTAACTGAACAAGCTATGTATCCTCACAAATCCTGTGTTTTTTTTCTTAGTGAAAAGGAGGTAATAGCATACACAGCAGATCTCAGCCCTATTGGCTCTGTTCTCTGGAAATTATAGGCAGGCAGACATGGAACCTATAATAACCCAACATTTCAGTTATCCCTTTATTGTTTTTTCCTTAGAATGTGTGGATGGAAGAATCTTACACTCTTGGGATAACAAAAAGGATATCCAAAGGCTTATATTTCATGTCACAGACTGTAGTCTATTACCGATTCCACCGGTGGGAATAAGCAAGCATCTGGGTCTGCACTGAGCCCAGCTATAAGAATAAGTATGTGAAGGAAGGTTGAGTGTGGGCGATCCCTTTTCTTTTAGGTCAATGCCAGCATGATCCCTGTTGACCCTTCACAGTCTATAGAGAAAATTATTGGTGGTGGGTACTTAAAGAGGATTTCTAAGTATGGAAGTAGATATGAAAGAACAGTCCTTATAAATCATGGCTCACCCAACCATCCTAGCTCTTTCCAAGTCTAGTAATATGTAGACAATAATGCAAGTCAAATCTAATGTGCAAGTGCCTATTTGCATCTCTGTTCTTTGGAGGTCGATGGGTACCCATAGGAGAAATTATTATAGGAGCTATTTTTTAAGTCATTAAATGTTATGTAACATTATTTAATCCTTAATGTCCTAGGCATGGAATCCTGGTGTGGTGCTGTAGGCTAATGTTCTAGACTTCAAAGTCGGTTTGATCCGCAATGTCAACGTATCTTTGCATACTGAAAAATTCTACTTGTATTTCTGTGACTAGACTACACATTTCTCAAAGTTAGGGACTGTGATATTATTTCATCTTTGCATACCTAATGCTTTTCTTAATACTCAAATTATTGTGTTTAACATGTAATTTATTCAACCGGGAATGTTCTTCCACAGAATAAGAAATTAAGAACCAAATCTTGTTTGATTCAGTTTACAACAGGCAGAATTCCAATTTAGGCCAAAGTGACTCTAAGCTTATTTTTCCACAATGCTACCTGAGTCAATAAATACTCTTGGGCTGTGTCAAAAAATAAAGTTGGGCAGGTTTGTTTCTCTTCCTTGCAATTTGAACATCTTTATCTTACCCTTGTCATCAAAGCAGAAAGAATTTTTCATAGTAGAAGAAAGCTCTAGACGCATATGTACTTTCCCTTAAGTTCATAGAAATAGCTGTACTCAGGCTTTCTTTGATAAAAACTGTTTGTTTTATCTTCTTAAAAGAAGAATCCTTCGCTTTGTTATTGAGACACAGCTTCAGAAGGTCTGGCTTTCAGCGAGAAATGAGTTGTCATCCAAGAACTGAACATATCTATGATTCCAACTCTCTTATTTTCTTTGATTCTGCTACACATTTTTAGTTAAGAAATAGATTACTTTTGCTCTTTGTTCTGAGATCATGAGGTTCACTGATAGTTTCTTGAGAGGAATTAATCTTTAGACTTTGAAAAGGTCTCTGAGAGTTTTTTAACTATTAGGGACAAATATATTTAATATGAGGCACTCACTCATCTCTGCCAAGAAATTTGGAAGACAACTATCTGGCCGACTGATTGGAAGAGATAAATATTATGCCCATTCCAAAGAGAAGTGACCCAACAGAATGCGGAAATCATCGGACAATCTCTTTACTATCTCAAGCGAGTAAAGTTTTGCTAAAGGTAATACAGAAACGGCTACAATCATACATTGACCGAGAACTTCCAGAGGTTCAAGCTGGATTCAGAAAAGGCCGTGGAATGAGAGATATCATTGCTGATGTCTGATGGATCTTGGCTG
The DNA here is from genome assembly GCF_000296735.1 of Chrysochloris asiatica. Classification (NCBI taxonomy): domain Eukaryota; kingdom Metazoa; phylum Chordata; class Mammalia; order Afrosoricida; family Chrysochloridae; genus Chrysochloris; species Chrysochloris asiatica. The sequence goes on along the minus strand of NW_006408694.1, from coordinate 2,018,739 downwards.
AAAGCAGAGAATACCAGAAGGATGTTTACCT
>NW_006408694.1:1977764-2018011 GCF_000296735.1 Chrysochloris asiatica | reverse complement strand
TTGTGGTGTTGGAGGAGAATACTTAAGTGCCATGGTCTGTCAAAAGAACCAGTAGGTCTGTTTTGGAAGAAGTGCAGCCAGAGTGCTCCTTGGAGGCCAGGATGGCTAAGCTTCGTCTCTCATACTTTGGACATATTGTCAGGAGGAAACAGTCACTGGAGAAGGATGTCATGCTGGGTAAGGTGGAGGGTCAGAGAAAAAGAGGAAGACCCCTAACGAGATGGATCGGCCAGGTGGCATCATTGATGGCATCAAGTGTGGCAGCGGTAGTGAGGTTGGCCCAGGATTGGACATTGTTTCGTTCTGCGGTGCATGGGGTTGCTATGAGTCGGTTCTGACTCGATGGCACCTGACAACGACAACAACATATTTAACATGAAAAAGAGGAAGAATTTCAGAATATGCTTAGTTGAAAAAATTCCATTTTTTTCTCTTTACATTTCATTCAGGTTGAAATAAGAAGTATTGGAGAGATATATAAGATCAGGATAGGACATGACGGAACTAGTGGACAACCTGAATGGAACTTACAGAAGGTAATGTGTTTGTATGGTTTTGAATGTCACTGATATTCTGTAACCAAAAGAACTAAACAGTCTGCTTAAAGCACTGAGGATAGCCTATTTTTCTAATTGTCGTAAATGATGTGAAAAGTATTTTTTGTAGACATAGCACTCTGAACAAATATAGTTTATTTTTGTGAAAGTTCCTTTTTTTTTCTCTTCTTCCTAATAACATTTTTTTTCCCTTATATTTACCAATTTAACCTGTGTTTTTGGAAGAAAATCTGAAAAATATAGTGGAACAAAAATTATTAACTATTAGACTGGTAGTTCATTTTTACAAAAGATTTTTCTGAATGTGTCTTTCTTTCTCTGTGTATATTTACATACATCCACACACATATTTGGTGTCCTAGTATGGCACTATAGTATAACCACTAGACTGCTAACCAAAAGGTTGGCAGTTCAAACCCACCAGCTACACCTTAGAAAACCTATACAGGGTTGCTATGAGTTGGAACCAACTCAATGGTACTTAACAGCAACAATAACACACACATATGCTTCCCCCTTCCTTTTAATGAAATTGAATCATGCTGTGTGTGCACTTTGGGATCCTGCATTGTAGGATAAGCACTGGATGGCCAGTCAGTTTGAACTGCAAAGTAGGCAGTTCAAACTCACCCTCTGCTGCTTGGAAACCCTATACAAGGTAGCTATGCGTCAGAATTGACTCGATGGCATTTAACAACAACATGGAAATAATAATAATAATTTAATAATAATAATTGTTTATTGAGTGCATACCATATACTGCTGTTGTTAGGTGCCGTTGAGTTGTTTCTGACTTTTAACAACCCTGTATAGAGTTTCCAAGGATTTTGACCTGCCAGTATTGCGGTTCAAACTGATTTTGCCATCCAGTGCTTATCCTATTGTTGTTTTTAAGTGCCGATGGCTCGGTTCCGACCCATAGCGACCCAGTATAGGGTTTCTGAGGAGCATCTGGTCAACTTGAACCACTGACCTTGAAGTTCAAAGCAACTTTGCAGTCTAGTGCATTAACCCACAGTGCCACACCAGGACTTCAGAACAGCTTCCAGGAATTGAACCTGGGCCACAGCAGCGAGAAGGACAAATCCTAATCACTACACCACCAGGGAACTTATGCTATAGCTCCACACACTATCTGTCAAACAGCAACTTTTTATAGATGAAAAAACTGAGACTTGAAGCTTTCTAATATGACTGAGGTCAGCTGGTTAGTAGTATATTAGACTCCAAGGACAGATATCTTAACCAATATCATGGGCTTCAAATTTGTTTTTAAGGATTGATAGATAATAAATAGATACATAGTTCCATCGGAAGAGAGAGAGAGAGAGAGAGAAAAAGACAGAGAGAGAGAGAGAGAGAGAGAGAGAGAGATAGCTTGTTGTTGTTGTTGTTAAGTGCTGTGAGTTGGTTCTGACTTATAGAAACCCTGTCTAGAGTCTCCAAGGAGGGGCTAGTGAGCTTGTACCACCAACCTTGCAGTTAAACTGACCTTGTAGCCCAGCGAACTAACCCAAATTGCCACAACAAGACTCTAGATAGATAGATAGATAGATAGATAGATAGATAGACAGATAAATGTTGTTGTTGCTATGTGCCGTCGAGTTGATTCCGACTCATAGCAACCCTGTATAGGTTTTTCAAGGAGCAGCTGGTGAAGTTGAACCACTAACCTTGCAGTTCAAACTGACCTTATGGTCCAGTGCATTATGCTACAGCACCACACCGGGACTCCAGATAGATAGATAGATGTCCTTAAGTAGATTCTGATTCATCAGAGTACAGAAGAACAAAACATTGTTCAGTTTTATGTCACCCTCATGATTGCTGACATGTTTCAGTCCATTGCTATGACTATTGGTCCAATCTATCAGACTGAGGGAGCCCTCTACTTCACTAAACAAGCTACCCTCCTCCAGTCATTGATTCCTCTTGATGATATGTCCAAAGCAAGTGAGTTATACAGTGTTCTGTTGTTATGTGAGCCATAAGATTTTCATTGGCTAGTTTTCAGAAGTACATCATCAGGCCTTTTCCCCAGTTTGTGTTAGTCTGGAAGCTCTGCTAAAGCCTGTCCACCATGGGTGACCATGCTGTATTTTAAATATCAGTGGCACAGCTCTAGCATCGTAACCACAGCCAAGTCCCTATAGTATGACAAACTGACAATCAAGTAATAGTTTATAAAAATAGAAAGCAATTAAACTCTTAGAAGCAATGAGATGTCCATACAGAAGCAGCAGATTATAGTGGAGTCAGATGACCTGGTGCAAACCATAGAACATCTCTGTTTTCTAGTTTTCAGCGATATGTCTGTCAATTATTTCCTTACAGTGCGCAGTATGTTATTTACAAGTATTTGAGGTTTAAAGTTTGAACACCACTGATACGAACTATTAAAGCTATCATTTTTTTTTTTAATGTGCACTGTTTCTTTAATTTTATGTGTGATTTTATTGCTGGGAGAGTGGCATCAGCAATGGACTGAAGCATAATGGTTGTGAGGATGGCATGGACCTGGCAGTGTTTGGTTCTGTTGTGTACATGGTTTACTGTGAGTCAGAACTGACTCAATGGCACCTAACAATAACAACAACAACACCATCTTTATATAATGAAAGTCAATGAGAAAATGTTAATTTTGCTGAAATTTTTATTGTAACATTTCTTAGTACATACCAAATGTAATGAAAATTGACATTCTTATATTTAGTATAGGAGCAAGTCACTAGTAAAGACAATTTTATAAGAACTTAATATATAACCTCAAGAACCTCTATCAGTGGGGCTGCTAAGCACAAGGTCAGCAATTTGAATCTATTAGCTGCTCCATGGGAGAAAGATGAGCCTTTCTGATTCTGTAAAGCTTTACATCTCAGAAACCCTATATAGGGTCACGATAAGTTGGAACCAACTCAGTGGTACACACAATTACCACCACCACTAATATATAACCTTGGGGAAAAGATGAGACTTTCTACTCCCCCCAGAATTCACAGCCTAGGAAACCTTATACATGGTTGCTATGAGTCAGAACCAACTTGATGGCAGTTAACAACAACAACAAATATATAACCTGTATTGTGCTAGAGTTATGGAGAAAAGGAGGGAACTATATACTGACTTTAAAATTTCTCTGTTCAAAAGTACTTAAAAGCTTTGAAAGGAAAGACAAGAAATGACTTTTCATCATATATTAGCTCAGGTGACAGGGAGAGCAATATACAAGAAGAGGGAGGTTGGCAGAAGAATGATGAAGACAAGTAAAGACAGGGAAGTGTGCATGAGTTAAAGGGAACAGAAGAATATACACAACTCTGGAACAACAGTGGGCTATGGATAAATGCATGGACAGATACACAGGTTGAATGGGTATGGGAGAGAGAGTGGGAGTATACCCAAAAATACAGAAGTGTTTGAAAGAGGGTATCTGTACATAGGTATTTACTTTTTCCAGAAACACCTATGAATGTGGTAGAACATGTTGTTGTTGTTATTAAGCGCCCTCAAGTCAGTTCTGACCCATAGCAACCCTGTAGAGTGTTTCCGAGGAGCAGCTGGTGAGCATGTAGTTCAAACCAACTTTGCAGTCCAGTGCATTAACTCACAGCACCACATGAGAACTCCCAGAAAACTACTTAGATATTATCAAATATCTTAAGATAATGAGTTGCTGGGTGTGGGGGCTCAGAACCACAGTCTCTGGTGACACTATGGTCAATTGGCATAACATACTCCATAAAATCAATGTTCTACATCCTACTTTGGTGAGTAGCATCTGGGATCTTAAAAGCTCACGAGCGGCTATCTAAGGTGCGATTACTGCTCTCTCCCTGTGCAGAGGAGAAAAGAGTGATTAAAACTGAAGATGCTTGGAGTATCAATCAGTCAGGTGAGTATCAATCGCCATGACTCAGATACGATAAAAACTAGATGGTGTCTGGCTACCACTACTAAATGCTCTGAAAGGGATCGCATTATAAGGTTCCATATAGAGTGGCAGAAAATATGTAACAAAACTCAAAACTATTAAAAAGAGACCAGGAGTACTGGTCAGAAAAAGACTTCAGAAACCTGAGACTATGGCCCATTGACCACCCTTCAGGTCTGGAAAGGAACTAACTCTTGTGGCCCAATTTTCAGCCAGCAGTAGATAGGAATTAAGTGGTAGGAAACAACACTAATAAGGTATGCTCACCATGGAATGGTCAATCAATCATTCAAGATCAAAGGATAACATTTACTGAAGAGTAACAAAGTTGAGAAGGGATGGGAAGATGGTGGAATGGAAATAGAAACCACAGGGAGGAAGGAAGAAAACTGTTTTTGCATATAGGGGATTCCAGTCATTGAGATGAAACAAAGTGTATGATTTGTTGAACGTAAAACTTATGATATTCTCTGTAAACCTTTACTCTGTTCACAATTTATTGTTGTTATGTGCCATCAAGTCAGTACTGATTCATAGTGGCCCTGTATAGGGTTTCCAAGAAACAGCTGGTGGGTTTGAACTGCTGACATTGTGTGGATCCACAGTGCCACACCAGGAGTCCAGTTGACAATATAACTTTTTTTAAAAAAAAAGAAGAAATGAACTTTTATGAAGAAAATGCAAAACCTCTTGAATTTGCAAGGTTTAACAAATTTGCACATTATATACTTGTGAATAACTAGTGAATTACTAGTTAGAGGAATGATGAAGCAGAACATTTCAGAAGACTTAATCATGTATTAAGTTGACCTGTAGTTACTAGCATAGCTTGCTCTTTTCCTGATGCCTTTGCATGAGGAGAGTGCTTGAGGGTAGAGCAAGGTCACTGTGCAGTGATTCTCCAGCATCCCTAAGAGAGGCAGTCAAGGAAGGAATACCCAGTCCTGGAATTGCAGGGATGAATCACACTGGTCAGTGATAAATGATTCTGCTGAAAGCAAAGTTGGTGGAACATTAATTAACTAGGTCAACAAAGGAATTGAGCTACTAGAGCTGTAATTAAACCATCAAAGTGAACTAGAAGAAAGGATTTTTTCCTCCAGCTGATTAATTTTAAACATTTTATTTTGAAATAATTTAAAATGTATAGGAAAATTATAGGAATACAACTCTAATTTCACCTAGATTCTGCAGTTGTTAGCATTGTACTCCATTTGTTTTATCAGTCTGCCTCTCTCTCTGGTCAGAAAGAGAGAGCCTTTCAGAACCTGAGACTATGGCTGATGCATTTACCATGCTTCAAGCCTTCAGGTCTGGACAGGAACTAACCCCTTGTGGCTCAAGACTAGAGAGTGTGTGAGAGAGAGAGGGAGAAAGAGAAAGAGAAAGAGAAAGAGAAAGAGAGAGAGATGGATGGAGTCTTGGTGTGACACTTTAGGATAAGCATTGGACTGCTAACTGCAAGGTTGATTGCTCAAAACCACCAACTACTCTTTGGAAACTCTAAATAGGGCCATTAATAAATTGAAACCAACTCAATAACATGTAGCAACAACAATACACAGTATTCACTTCATAGGATTCAAGAGCGTCTACCTGAAAAACAGTGCTTTCATTCTGTATTTTGTTTGATAAATACAGTTAAACAGGTTTCTTTGCCAGAAGTTTCTGGAGCCTTTAAACTAATAATGTACTTTGTGAATCTCCAAGAAAGGAATACATAATTCAGTTCTGTTGCAATTAGATGAATATTGATACAAGAGTCTTAATTGAGTCCATTGTTTACATTAGGATTCACTTTTTGTGTATATAGTCATATGAGTTTTGGCAAACGTGTAATGTCATGTGTCCACTATTAAAGTATCAAACAGAATAGTTTCACTGGCTTAAAAATGCCTTACTTCATATACTTATCCCTACCGCAGTCATCCCTACCCCTGAGTCCCTGGAAAACTCTGATTTTATTGTCTGTCAGCTCAGCAAATAATCTGAGGAACTAGTATTGCATCATGACAAAACAGCTGCATAATACCTCTTTAAAATATTAAAAGAACAAAGATACTAGTTTGAAACTAAGGGGTACCTGAAACAAGCCATGACATTTTCAATTAGTCTCATATGCATGTGAAAGTTGGACAATGAATAAACATGACTAGAGCAGATTTGATGCATTTGACTTATGGTGTTAGAGAAGAATACTAAAAGTACCATGAACTGCCAGAGGAACAAACAAATCTGTGTTGGGAGAAGTACAGCCAGAATGCTCCTTGGAAGGTAAGATGACCAGATTTTATTTCTCATACTTTGAACATATTGTTAAGAGGCACCAGTTCTTGGAGAAGGATATTATTTTTGGTAAAATAGAAGGTCGGGTAAAAAGAGGAAGACCCCGAACAAGGTGCCTTGGCACAGTGGTAGCAACAATGGGCTCAAGTATAACAAGATGATACAGGACTGGGCAGTATTTTTTTTTTTTTCTGTTGTGTTGTTGTTTTTATTGTTGTTGTCAGGTGCCATTGAGTCAGAACCGACTCAGCAACCCCATGCACCGCAGAACAAAACAATGTCCAATCCTGGGCCAACCTCACTACTGCTGCCACACTTGACGCCATCAATGATGCCATCTGGCTGATCCATCTCATTGGGAGTCTTCCTCTTTTTCTCTGACCCTCCATCTTACCCAGCATGACATCCTTCTCTAGTGACTGTTCCCTCCTGACAATATGTCCAAAGTATGAGAGACGAAGCTTAGCCATCCTGGCCTCCAAGGAGCACTCTGACTGCACTTCTTCCAAAACAGATCTATTCATTCTTTTGGCAGTCCATGGCACTTTTAATATTCTCCTCCAACACCACAATTCAAAGGCATCAATTCTTCTACAATCTTCCTTATCCACTGTCCAGCTTTCACATCCATATGAGGTTATTGAAAATACCATGACCTGGGTCAGGCGCACCTTAGTCCTCAAGCTGACATCTCTGCTCTTCAACACTTTAAAAAGTTCCTGTGCAGCAGATTTGCCCAATGCAATACGTCGTCTGATTTCTTGACTGCTGCTTCCATGAGTGTTGATAGTTGATCCAAGAAGAATGAAGTCCTTGACAACTTCAATCTTTTTTCCGTTGACAAGAATGTCGTTTATTGGTCCAGTGGTGAGGATTCACTATGAGTTGGACCTGACTAGTTGGTACCAAATAAATGTCTATATGAAGAAGAATGCAGCATCAGGATTTGAGGAAAACTCACCTTTTATATGCAGGTGATACAACCTAATTTGCTAACAGTAAAGAGGACTTGAAGAACTTATGGATAAAAATTGAAGACTACAACCTTTAGCATTGATTACACCTTCACATAAAGAAAACCCAAATCCCCACAACTGGACCAATATACAACATGATGATAAATGAAGAAGAGAGTAAAGTTGTCAAGGATTTAATTTTTCTCATATCCATAATCAATGCCCATGGTAGCAGCAGTCAAGAAATCAAACTACATACTTATATTACATTGGGCAAATCTTCTGCAAGAACCTCTTTTAAGTATTCAAAAGAAAAAAAATAACACTTTGAGGACTAAGGTGCACTCGACCCAAACTATCATGCTTCCTATGCCTCATATATGTGCAAAAGCTGGACAGTCAATAAGGCAGACCAAAGAAGAATAGATACCTTTGAATTATGATGTGAACAAAGAATACTGAATACATCATGGACTACCAAAATAGCAGTCACATCTGTCTTGGAAGAAGTATAGTCAGAAGCAAGGGTGGCTAGATTTCATCTCATGTTCTTTGTTCTTGTTATCAGGAGGGACCAGACCCTGGAGAAGAAAATCACACTTGGTAAATGAAAAATAACAAGATCCTTAAGGAGATGAAATAATACAGTGACTACAACCATGGGTTGAAACAGCAATAATTGTCAGGATGGTGCAGGGCCACACAGTGTTTCATTCAGTTATACCTGGTAGTTCTATAAGCCAAAACCAACTAGACAGCTCTGACAACAACAACAGACTGTCATGTAGTTTGGAATTGTACAGTATGTAGCCCTTTCAGACTAACTTTTTTTATTTAGCAATATGCATTTTAGGTTCCTCCATGTCTTTTCATGCTTTCATAGCTCATTTCTTTTCTTTTGTTAATTGCTATCAATCCTCAATTGTTGTTGTTGTTAAGTGCCATCGAGTTGGTACCTACTCATAGACACCCTATGCACAACAAAACAAAACACTGCCCGATCTTGGATCAACCTCACTACTGTTGCCATGCTTGAGTCCATCGATGCTGCCACTCGACCAATCCATCTCATTGGGGGTCTTCCTCTTTTTCTCTGACCCTCCACCTTACCAAACATGATATGCTTCTCCAGTGACTGGTCCCTCCTGACAATATGTCTGAATTATGAGAGACGAAGTTTGGCCATCCTGGCCTCCAAGGAGCACTCTGGCTGTACTTCTTCCAACACAGATCTGTTGGTTCTTTTGGCAGCCCATGGCACTTTCAATATTTTCCTCCAATACCATAACTCAAAAGCATCAATTCTTTTTCGGTCTTCCTTATTCACTTTACAGCTTTCGCATCCATATGAGGTTATTGAAAATACCATGTCTTGGGTCAGGCGCACCTTAGTCCTCAAGCTGACATCTTTGCTCCTCAACACTTTAAAAAAATGTCTTGTGTAGCAGACTTGCCTAATGCAATATGTCGTTTGATTTCTTGACTGCTGCTTCCATGAGTGTTTATGGTTGATCCAAGAAGGATGAAGTCGTTGACAACTTCAGTCTTTTCTCTGTTGAGAATTGATACTTGATCCAAGAAGAATGAAGTCCTTGACAACTTCAATCTTTTCTCCATTGATAAGAATGTTGTTTTTTGGTCCAGTGGTGAGGATTTTTGCAATCCATACCAAAGGCTGTGCTCTTTGATCTTCATCAGTAAATATTTTAAGTTCTCTTCACTTTCAGCAAGCAAGATTGTATAATCTGCATATGGCAGGTTGTTAATAATACTTGATTATATGGACATATTATAATTTGTTTATGTATTCACCTACTGAAAGATATAGTAATTATATATATATATATAAAGATATAGTAGCAACGCTACTATGAGACAACAGCCTTCAGTATGTGTTGAACCTTGATGTAAAACAAAGCAAAAATCCTCACCACAGGATTCATAAATAGCATCATGATAATTGGAGAAAAGATTGAACTTGTCAAAGTCTTGATTTTTCTTGGATTTTTCATCAACACTCATGGAAGCAGCAGTCAAGAAATCAAATGACATATTGCATTAGGCAAATCTACTGCACAAAGACTCTTTAGAGTGTTTAAAAGAAAAGATGTCAGTTAGAAGACTAAGATGTGCCTGATACAAGCCATGATATTTTCAGTAGCCTTATATGCATGTGAAAGTTGACAATGAATAAGAAAGACCATAGAAGAATTGATGCATTTAAGTTATGGTGTTGGAGAAGAATATTAAAAGTATCATGGACTGCCAGAAGAACAAACAAATCTATGTTTGAAGAAGTACAACCAGAATGTTCCTTAGAGGCCAGGATAATAAGACTTTGTCTCTCATATTTTGGTCATATTTTTAGTGGGGACCAGACATCATGCTGATAAAATAGAGGTCAGTGTAAAAAAGGAAGAACACCAGTGAGATGGATTGGCACAGTGGCAACAGCAATGGGCTTAAGTGTAACATCAATTTTGAGGATGGCACAGGACTAGGCAGAGTTTCTTTCTGTTGTGCATAGGGTCACTACGAGTAGGAACCAACTGGATGGCATCAAACCACAACAACAAGACAGGACTCACTCAATGTCACTTAACAATAACAATAATATAAACTGTATTTTTTATTTTAAATTCCAATTATTCATTACTGGCATATAGGAAAATGATATTGTATTAAGCTTGTATTCTTCAATATTGCTATAGTCACTTATTAGTTCTAGAAGACATTTGTTTTGGTCTGGCTTAGATACCTTGCATTATTTATTTATTTTTAACATAAGACGTAATGTCATCTGTGAACAAAGTCAGTTTATTTTTTCCTTCTCAATCTGATCTCTTCTTTTTCTCTTGTTTTTCTAGCTAGGACTTTGGGACATCCATGTTTTGTTCTTGAGGGGGAAATCATCAAGTTTTGCACCATTTAGTTTGATGTTAGCTCTAGGTTTTCTTGTTTACATTCTCTGTAAAGTTGAACAAGTTACTTTTTATTCTTAGCTGAGAATTGTTAGCATGAATGGGTGTTTGACTTTGTCAAATTATTTGTCTACATAGGAGAAACACTGGACTACTAACCAACCATAGATTAATGGTTAAACCCTACAAGCCTCTCCTTGGAAATCCTATACAGGATCATTATGTTGTCAGAACCAACTCCACAACACTTAACACAAGCAACACTGATGTTATGATTCTTTTCTTATTTAGCTTGTTGATGTGATTAATTAGATTAACTGCTTTTAAAATATTGAACTAGCCTTGTACACTTGAAATAAATCCCACTTTACGATGCTGAATAATTCATTTTATGCATTATTTGATTCAATTTGCTAATATTTTCTTGAGGAGTTTTTCATCTTTGTTCATGTTCTTGTAATGTCTTTGTCTAGTTCTGATATGAGGACACTGCTGTTCTCATAGAATGAAATTAGCATTTTTCACTGTTTTTATGTTCTGGGAGAGAGAGTAGAGAATTTGTTTGAAATGTGAGGACTAGCTTCAGAACCTGTGTAACTTAAGCAGGATAATGTGACTCAAGATCATCTGTGAGGTTGAGGTCAGATATTCTTTACTCTCCCATTCTGACATGAGCTGTCCTTTCCATGTCATTGTCTGCTTCTCTCCTGGGTTTGATAATCCATTGCAATGACCACACAGAACTCACAGACCATACTTATAGTTTGTTGTTGTTGTTAGGTGTCATTGAGTCAGTACCGACTCATAGTGACCTTATGCACAGCGGAACAAAACACTGTCTGATCCTGGGCCAACCTCACTACTGTTGCCACACTTGAGTCCATCGATGCTGCCACTTGGCCAATCCATCTTGTTGGATGTCTTCCTCTAGGGTACAATTCAGGATGAAGTTCAGGAAGTATGTAGGCAAATGTTGTAAAACTCCCCCAAAGAGAAGAACACATTCACATCTTCTTCAGTGCAGGACAGCTCTCTCAGATCCTCTTGGTTTCCTGAGGAAAGGTTCTTTTCAGTTACCTGAGGACAGAGGACAAGCTCCTGTTGAGCCCTAACGACCAGCCTTTTCTAGACTCCTGAGGACAGGCCCTTACTGCCTTTGTCCTTCCTGCTGTTAGTCTCTCCACTACTAACTGACTCTTTTTTTAAAAAATATTTTATTGTGAGTTATATGATGGTTTACATGGGAGAACAGTAGTTTTACATTTATCTTATCGTATATCATTTCATTGCCATGGTTACAATCCCCTCCATGCATCATCAACCAACTAAAGGGTATACCCTGTAAACCTGCCCTCCACACTCCTCCCCCCAGTCTTCTAACTGACTTTTGTTATAGTCAGTGTAACAATTTTCTTCAGCTCTCTTAGCTGCCGTCACCCATAGACTGTCACAAGACTCATTCTGGGCCTCTCACTCTCTTCAATGTTACCACATTTGGTCTATGTTATAACTTTTTTAAGAGGTATTGCTTCTGTCTCTGATTCTTCTCTCTTCTCTTTTTTTAGCTTCTCTCACCTTTTCTTCTTTCCTGTTTATGCTTCTAACTTCTGTGTGGTTCACTGCATATGTAAGCAAACTCCTGGACAATTTCAAGGCATAGCCTTCACACAAAGGCCATGACCTGACCAATCCCTTCTTAGTAGGCCATAGATACTTTGTTTGCATAGTAAGTTATAGTCACTTCATTTGCATAAGTGTATTGACCAATCCCTGCAAAGTGCATAAAATAAACCAATCCCAAGATAGGCTGCAATTGAGGGCCAGACAAAAAGTATCAAGCCACAAACTGTTTACAGCTTACTCAGGAAATGTCAATCAACCTAAACACAAGTAATAAACCTTCTGGGGTAGAAAACTAGGTAAAAAGTTAATACCTCAGGGCTACATGGTGAGAAAACCCAAAAAAATCTCTCTAGTTGCTTTTCCAAAGAAGCAAGGTGAAAAAGAACACATAATGGAACTCATTTTTTTTACCAAAACTGGTACCATCTTTTCCTTAAATATTTGTAGAATTCACTAGTGAAACCATTTGGACTTGATTTCTGTTTTGGAACATTATGAATTGTTGATTCAATTTCTTTAACAGAGACAAACCTACTCAGATTATCCTTTTCTCCTTGTGTATATTGTCTTTCTTCAGGAGTTGATCTATTTCCTCTATCAAATTTTTAGCTGTATACTATTTCTTTATTAACGTTAATGCCTATAGGATCAATAGTGATGTCCTTTCTTTCATTTTTGATACTAGTAATTTGTGTCTTCTCTCTTTTTCTCTTTTATTGTGGTTCAAGTGAATGTTTACAGAGCAAATTAGTTTTTCATTCAAAAATTTATATGCAATTTGATTCATGACATTAATTGCAATCCATTCTGCTGTTGTAGTAGAGTATGTGTTGGGCTGTTAACTGCCAGGTCAGCAGTTCCAATCTGCCCACTGTTCCACAGGAATAAAATGAGGCTTGCTGCTCACATAATGATTTACAGCCTCAGAAACCCTACACAGAGTTGCTATGAGTCAGAACCTATTTAATGGATACAACCACCAGCACCACAAATGTAACAGCACTTTTCCCACTTCCTCCGTAAGTTCTCTATTTCCATCTCTCTTTCTTTCCTGTCCCTGCCTGCCTTCCCAATTTGTTTTGAGATGAATGATACTCTTGGTTTTATATAGTTGAGAGTTCTGAGAAGTGTATCCCTCATGGATGTTGTTGTTCACTTTATAGTCTTGTCTGTTGTTTGACTGAAACCTGATGCCCATGAATGAATTCACTTCCTGGTGTGAAGGTGTCTAAGGGTCATCCTTTCTGGGATTTTTTTCAGTTTCTGTAAGGAAAAGGTCAAATGGATGTCAGAAGAGACACTGAAACTTGCTCTCCAGCATAGAGATGCTAAAGCAAATGGAAGAAATGAGGAGGTCCAAGAGCTGAACAGAAAATTTCAAAGGTCAGCTTGAGAAGACAAAGTCAAATAGTACAACAAAATGTGCAAAGTCTGAGTCAGAAAACCAAAAGAGAAGAACACACTTAACATTTCTCAAGCTAGGGGAACTGAAGAAAAAATTCAAGCCTCGAATTTCGTTATTGAAGGATTCTCTGAGGAAATTGTTGACTGATGCAGAAAGCATTAAAAAAAAAAAAGATGGAAGAAATACAGAGTCACTGTACCAAAAGCAAATTGTTGATGTTAAACCGTTTCAAGAGGTAGCATATGATCAAGAGCCAATGATTCTGAAGGAAGAAGTCTAAGGTACATTGAAGGAATTGTCAAATAACAAGGCTCCAGGAACTGATGGAATAAAAATTGAAATATTTCAAGAAAGCGAGGCAGCACAGGAGGCACTCACTTATCTCTGCTAAGAAATTTGGAAGACAACTATCTGCCTGACTGATTGGAAGAGATCTGTATTTGTGCCCATTCCAAAGACAGGTGACCCAACAGAATGTGGAAATGATCAGATAATATCTTTGATACCCCATGTTAGTAAAGTTTTACTAAACGTGAATACAAAAATGGCTGCAAGTGTACACTGACAGAGAACTTCCTGAGGTTCAAACTGGATTCAGAAGAGGACGTGGAATGAGGGATATCATTACTGATGTCAAATGGATCTTGACTGAAAGTAGAGAATACCAAAATGATGTTTACCTGTGCTTTATTGACTACACAAAGTCTTTCGATTGTGTGAATCATGACAAGCTATGGACAACATTACAGCGTGTGAGTATTCCTGAGCACTTAATTGTGCTCATGAGGAATCTGTACATGGACCAAGAGGCGGTTGTTTGAATAGAACACGGGAACACTGAATGGTTTAAAAGTAAGAAAGTTGTACAACAGGGTTGTATTCTTTCACCATACATATTCAACCTGTATGCTGAGCAAATAATCCGAGAAGAAAACGTGGCATCAGGATTGAAGGAAGACTCATTAACAACCTGTGATATGCAGATGATACAACCTTGCTTGCTGAAAGTGGAGAGGACTTAAAATATTTACTGATGAAGTTCAAAGACCAAAGCCTTTGGTATGGATTGTATCTCAATGTAAAGAAAACAAAAATCTTCATCACTGGACCAGTAAACAACATTCTTATCAACGGGGAAAAGATTGAAGCTGTCAAGGACTTCATTCTTCTTGGATCAATATTCTCCACCAACAACATAACTCAAAAGCATCAACTCTTCTATGGTCTTCCTTATTCACTGTCCAGCTTTCACAAGCATATGAGATTCTTGAAAATACCATAGCTTGGGTCAGGTTCACCTTAGTCCTCAAGCTGACATCTTTGCTCTTCAGAACTTTAAAAAGGTCTTGTGCAGCAGATTTGCCTAATGCAATATGTCGTCCAATTTCTTAACTGCTGCGTCCATGAGTGTTGATAGTTGATCCAAGAAGAATGAGATGCAATACATACCGAAGGCCGTCCTCTTCACTTTCAGCAAGCGAAGTTGTACATCTGTCGTACACCTTTCTTAATTTTAAAACATTTAATGTTCCCATGTACTGTTTGTACAACTGCCTCTTGGTCCATGTACAAATTCCTCATGAGCACAATTAAGTGTTCAGGAATACTCATACTTCGCAATGTTGTCCATAGCTTGTCATGATCCATACAATCAAAAGCCTTTGTGTAATCAATAAGCACAGGTATACATCTTTCTAGTATTCTCTGCTTTCATCCAAGGTCCATTGGACATCAGCAATGATATCCCTCGTTCCATGTCCTCTTCTGAATCCAGGTTGAACCTCTGGAAGTTCTCTGTTAATGTATGGTTGTAGCTGTTTCTGTATTACCTTTAGTAAAACTTTACTTGCATGTGATATCAAAGATATTGTCCGATGATTCCACATTCCACTGGGTCACATCTCTTTGGAATGGGCACGAATACAGACCTCTTCCAATCAGTTGGCCAGATAGTTGTCTTCCAAATTTCTTGGTATAGATGAGTGAGTACCTCCTGTCCTGCCTCACTGTCTTGAAAGATTTTAATTTTTATTCCATCAATTCCTGGAGCCTTGTTCTTTGCCAATTCCTTCAATGCACCTTGGACTTCTTCCTTCAGAATCATTGGCTTTTGATCATATGCTACCTCTTGAAACGGTTGAACATCAACAATTTGCTTTTGGTACAGTGACTCTGTGTATTCCTTCCATCTTCTTTTGATGCTTTCTGCATCATTCAATAATTTGCCCAGAGGATCCTTCAATAATGAAAATTGAAGCTTGAATTTTTTTCTTCAGTTCTCTCAGCTTGAGAAATGATGAGTGTGTTCTTCCCTTTTGGTTTTCTAACTCCAGATCTTTGCACATTTTGTTGTAATATCAGCTCTATCTTCTCAAGCTGATCTTTGACATTTTCTGTTCAGCTCTTGTACCTCCTCATTTCTTCCATTTGCTTTATCATCTCTACACTGGAGAGCAAGTTTCAGTGTCTCTTCTGACATCCATTTGACCTTTTCCTTCTTTCTTGTCTTCTTAATAACTTTTTGCTTTCTTCTTGTATAGTGTTCTTGATGTCATCCCACAACTCTTCTGGTCTTCAATCTTTAGTGTTTAATGTATCAAATCTGTTCTTCAGATGATCTGTAAATTCAGGTGGGATATATTCAAGGTCATATTTTGGCTCTTGTGGACTTGTTTTCATTTTCTTCAGCTTCAGTTTGAATTTGCCTACAAGTAACCCAGTTAAAAAATGGACACATGACATGAACAGACACTTCACCAAGGAAAACATTCAGGCGGCAAACAATTATATGAAGAAATGTTCACGATCATTAGCCATTAGAGAGATACAAATCAAAACAACTATGAGATATCATCTCATATCAGCAATAACAGTGAAATTCAGAAAAGCAGAAGACAATAAATGCTGGTGAGGATGTGGAGAAACTGGGACCCTCCTACATTACTGGTGGGAATGTAAAATGGTTTAACCACTCTAGAAAACAGTATGGTGCTTCCTCAGAAAGTTGGAAATAGAAAGATCTAATGATTTTGTAATTCCTCTACTTGGTATATATCCACAAGAAATATGTGCCAAAATATTAGTAGATATATATACACAACAATGTTTATCACAGCACTATTCGCAATAGCAAAAATATGGGGGCAGCGTAAGTGCCCATCAATGGAAAAATTTATAAACAAGCTTTATACATACACACACAATGGAATATATGCTACCTTGAAGATTAACAAGGAAACTTCAAATCACATAACATGAATGAACCTTGAGGATGTTATGCTGAGTGAAATTAGTCAGTCACAAAAGGACAAATATTGTATAAGACCTTTTTATAAAAGCTTAAGAACAGATATCCATACTTAAAAAAAAAAAAAAAAAAATTCTTTGTTGGTTACCAGGGGTGGGAGGGAGTAGATGATAGAGCACAGGTTAGGGGATAGACACATCATAGTTTCAGTGTTGGAGAGGACAATACACAATGAGTAAGGGGCGGGCAATATACAAGAAAGGGAAGGGGGATGGAAGAACAAGGTTTGCATGGGCTAAATGGGACAGAGGTAAATAGTGATGTATGCTCAACCTTGAAATAACACGGCTCTGTGATACAGGAATTGAGACATAGTCTAAATGTGTAAAAGAGGGGAAATAATGACTTGACTGTCTTATGAATATGTTTTTTTTGCCTACTATGGTAAAATAGATACTTGAATGGAATAGAAAGGAATATCAGGAAAATTGATTTCAGAAAGCTTGTAAGCCCGTCTTCTGCCTATAACTTATTGGAATACCTAAGAGGGGTTCTAGAATTTACCAAGTGAAACAGGTTTCTTGTAGAGCCTTTGTAGTGTATAGGACCTTAGGTGGATCCTGAGCACCATCTAGAACCTTCTGAGGTGGGATATTCCACTAGAAAGGACATACAGACCAGCCCGGAGTGGCTAGAGGAACAGAAGATACTTCCTGAAAGAAAGACCATCAGGAAAAAAACAAAATCAAAAGCAAAAATGGCACTGTGTTGGTTATTACAAGAACAAGCAAGCTGTTTGCCAGGGAGCCATCAAAGCAAGCAATCAAGTGCCTTCAAGACAAACCACTTTCCAAGACAGAAACTCAAAAGACTGAAACTCAAATGGAACACAGGAACAGGCATGTAAGCTCACTGGCTACCACACTGGTCTATATTTGAGTGGAAGTGGGGGAAAGTTAGTCATGAAAATTTGGGCTGAGTTTGACGGCGTTCCATAGAACGCTGTCGACCTTGAGATGAGAGAGAGAAGATGGGTTGGTTGGTCCAAAGTTTGGGGAGACTTGGGAACTCCTAAGCCCATGGACATTGACCTAGCCATGGAGGGCTAGAGCTGAGAGTGAAGCTTCCAGCTGATATGAAGTGGGGAGAGATGCACAAGAATGCCCAAATCTGTATATAATACCCACTTGACATACCTTCGATAGCTTGATGACCAGAGCTCAACTAGAGAAGAATAAAGCAAGCAATTGTAAATTGCTGCAGTTTGATGAATTTGACCTATACTTATGGATATAGTAGCCCAAAATACCAACCAAGAGAAGAGTCTTCACATAGGATAGGATCAAGCCTATCCCCTCAATATACAAGGTTGATATGGACAGACAACTTAGACATTGGCTACCTAAAATGGGGAGTGGCTATAAAGGCACAAAGTGGCTGGCATACAAGTTTTCAAGAGAGAGTTTAGTGTCAGAGTGTGCATGGGAAGGTAGAATCCCCACTGAATAGTTTTCATCTTGTCTAGATGGGGCTGGTGAAAGGAGATGGGGATGGGATTCTTTTGATTCAATACTGAGTACTTGTTGTCATGACTAATTGTGATTGTCACAACTGTACAAGTAAAAGGTTTATAACTTAAAAGGGAGAGTAGTTAATCTTACATTCCAGCAGTAGAGGACCCTAGGACCATCAAGGGATAAGAGCTTGAGCAGAATGTGGGACCCTAACCAGAGAAGCAGGGACACCAGAGATGGAGGCAGAGATGATGGCATGGAGAGATAGAGCAGCTGAGGACTCTGGACTCATGGAATGAAAAATTCTAGTGCTGATGCCCAAGAGGCAGGCTTGCAGAATGTGCCCTTTGGTTGTTTAAATTATTGTATATTCCTGACTGTTTTTGTGTACAGTAAAAACAAAACAGAAAACCAGAAGAATAGAAGCAAATACTATTCAATGATGATGCTAGAGGGGATTGTAATCATTGCAATAAAACAAAATATGATAGGATAAGTGTAAAACGAATGTTCTTCCATGTACACTATCATTCAATTCACAATAAAAGCTTTAAAAAAAAAAAAAAAAGGAAAAACAAAACAGACTACATAAAAACCAATATCTTTAGGCACTAGTGAGCAGAAATAGACTGGTATTGGCCATTTTAAACCTGTCAGTCATATGTCTGTTTCAGTCAACTATCTTTAAGACATGTATTTAACTGCTTGGTTGAAATTTGTCAAAGTAATTTTAACTTTAAGAACTTCAAATCTACCAGTAGCTTCTAGGAAACCCTATAGAGAGTCATTATGAGTCAGAACAGACTCGACAGCACTTAACAGCAACAAAAACAAAAAGCCGAGAATGACTGTTTCAAAGAAAACATTTTCAGAAACTCCTCTCCAGCCCATTCCTGCCCCCAACTGTACCTCTTCCATGAAAGTCTGGCTTTGAAACTTGATATGATTCGTGCATTCTTTTTCTTAGCCATAATGAATTTTTCATAGCACTCATACATTCTAGTTCTCTATTAGAGCTACAACAAAAACCAGGGCTTTGAATCTTCTTAGTATATAGGAAGAATACCAGATGATGACCCAATCTGAATGCCAAAAGAAAATACCGTTAGAAAAAAAAAAGAATGGTTGATTCTATATTGCTCAAAGGCTGCCTTTCACTGAGAATTATCTCAAAGCCTGCCATTATTAGAACATATGCAAGGAGGTTTTTGTTATTGTTGTTGTTGTTGTTGTTGTTGTTTTTCAATCTTAAACTGTTCACACTCAATAGATTTTTTGAGATGACCAATAAAAGCACTTATGGGACATTATTTTTTGGGGTGGCCAATGCATCTAATATGTGTTTGTTGAAATTATTCTTGGTGTCTTAAGTTAAAATGTAAGGAATGCTGTTTTTTGTTTATTTAGATTTTATGTTGTTCAGGCAGTTTGGGGATGTTGCTCTAGTGGTATATCTGTGATGCAGAATTTAAAAGTATGTCTTTTTCTTAAACACACTGGAAAGATCACTTTGGAAGTCTGATTTATAAAATTATCCAATATTAATGTATATTCATCATTGTGCTACCCAATTCCCAAAATACTTTTAGAAAATATTAATCCATATCACTAAATTGAATTCAAGTTTCAGGTTGTTCACACCAAAAATGAAATGAATATTATGTATTCATATGGAAAATATAATAATAATGTTGTTGTTGTTAGGTGGCCTCCAGTCGGTTCCAACTCATACCAAACTTATTTCACAATAAAATGAACACTGCCCAGCCCTAGGCCATCCTCACAATTGGTATGGTGCTTGAGCGCATAGCTTTTGCCACTGTGCCAATCCATCTCATTGAGGATCTTCTTTGTCGCTGATCTTCCACTTTACCTAACATTATGTCATTCTTCATGGAATGGTCCTCCAGCAACATGTCGGAAGTCTGAGAGGTGAAGTCTGGTCATCCTGGCTTCTAAGGAGCATTCTGGCTGTGCTTCTTCCAATACAGATTTGTTTGTTCTTCTGGAAGTACATGCTGCTTTTAATATTATTCTCCAATACCATAACTCAAATGCATCAATTCTATGGTCTTCCTTAGAACATTGTCCAATGTTCATATGCATATGAAGTTATTGAAAATACCGTGACTTGGGTTAGGTACACCTTCATCCTCAAACTGACATCTTTGCTCTTGAATATTTTAAAAAGGTCTTGCATAGCAGACTTGCCTAATATGTTGTTTGATGTCTTGACTGCTGTTTCCATGAGTGTTGAAAGTGGATCCAAGGAAAATGAAATCTTTGACAACTTCAATCTTTTTCTTCATGTGTCATGATGTTATTTATTGGCCCAGTGGTGAGGACTTTTGTTTTCTTTATATTGAGGTGCAACCCAGATGGAAGGCTGTGCTCTTTGATTTTCATCAGTAAATATTTCAAGTCCTCTTTGCTTTCAGCAAGCAAGGTTGTATCATCTCCATATCACAGGCTGTTAATGAGTACTCATCCAATCCTGATGCCACATTCTTTTTCATGTAATCCAGCTTCTCTGATTATTTGCTCAGTAAACATATTAAATAAGTATGGTAAGAGAATACAACCAAATACAACTTAAAATCTCCTGATTTTAGTTATTCAGTATCCCCATGTTCTGTTTGAACAACTACCTCTTGGTCTATGAACAGATTCCTCATGAGCACAATTAAGTGTTCCAGAACACTTATTCTTTACAATGTTTCCCATAGCTTGTCATGATCAGAATAGTCAAATGTCTTTGCATAGTCAATACACTATATCTTTCTGGTATTCTCTGCTTTCAGCCAAAATCATCTGATGTCAGCAATGGTATCCCTGTTTCCATGCCCTCATCTGAAACTGGCCTGAGCCTCTGGCCATTCTCTGTCAATGTAATATTACAGCTTGTTTGTTTGTTTTTTAATCATCTTTAGAAAATTGTACTTTCATGTGATATTAATGATATTGTCGAATGATTTCTGCCTTCCATGGGGTCACCTCTCTTTGGAGTGGGCACAAATATGGATCTCTTCCATTCAGTTGGCCAGGTAGCTGTCTTCCAAATTTTTTGGTGTAGATAACTGAGTGTCTTCAGTGCTGTATCAATTTATTAAAATATTTAAATTTGTATTCTATCAATTCCCAGAGACTTGTTCTTTGCCAATGCCTTCAGTGCACCTTGGACTTCTTCCTACAGCACCACTGGATCTTGACCATATGCTACCTCTTGAAATTGTTGAACTTTGACTACTTCTTTTGGTCAAATGATTCTGTCTAGTCTTTCCATGGTCTCTTGATATTTTTTGCATCATTCAATATACCACCCATAGAATCTTTCAGTATTGGCAAGTTAAGGCTTGAACTTTTTTCTCTAATTCATTCAACTTGAGAAATACATAGTGTGTTTTTCTTTTTGGTTTTGTAACTAGATCTTTGCACATTTCATTATAATATTTTATGTTATCTTGTCAAGAGGCCATTTGAAGTTTTCTGTTCAACTCTTTTACCTCCTTATTTCTTCCATTTGCTTTAGTGTCTCTACACTGTAGACCACGTTTCTGAGTCTTCTGGAATCCACTTTGGTATTTTCCTTCTTTCTTGTCTTCTTAATGTCCTTTTAGTTTCTTCCTGTATGATTTTCTTGATGTCATTCCACAAATCTCTGGTCTTCAGTCATTAGTGTCTGAAATCTATTCTTGAGATTAAGGGTCATATTTTGGCTCTTGTGGACTTGTTTTCATTTTCGTCATCTTCAGCCTGAATGTGCCTATGAGAAATTAATGGTTTATTCCACCGTCTGCCCCAATCCTGTATTGGCTGTTGATAAGGAGCTCTCCTGAAATCTCATCCCACAGATGTAGACAGCTTGATTCTTGTGTATTCCACTTGATGACATCCATGTGCATATTGTTGTTGCCGTTAAGTATGGGAAAGTTGGTGCCAAATCACTGTGACCTTATATACAACAGAATGAAACACAGTTGTTGCTATGCTTGAGCTCTTTGCTGCTGCCACTATGCCAATTCATCTTGTTGAGGATCTTCTTCTATTTTACTGACCATCCCCTCCTTCCCCCACACCCCAATTTACTAGTGGTATTACTGGTCTTCCTTGTAGGTGTATGGATATTATTCTATCAGAGACAGCATTGCACTTCATGACTGATATGATGTAAAATATGATGCAGAAAGCATCAAAAGAAGATGGAAGAAATACACAGAGTCACTGTATCAACAAGAAATGGTCAATGTTCAACCATTTCAAGAGGTAGCATATGATCAAGAGCCAATGATCCTGAAGAAGTCCAAGGTGCACTGGCAAAGAACATATAATGAACAGTACATATATTTAATATATTGCATATATTATTTATATTACTATATAATAAGGTAGTTATATGGAGTCCTGGTGTGGCGCTGTGAGTTAATGTGCCAGACTGCAAAGCCGTTTGAACTGCAAGGTCAGCAGTTCAAGCTCACCAGCTGCTCCTTAGAAACCCTATACAGGGTCACTATGGGCTGTAACTGACTCTAAGGCACTTAACAACAACAACAAGGTAGTTATATAATGTTCATATTGCTAAGTATCATTGCGTTGACTCCAACCCATATTGACCCTGTATAGGGTTTCCAAGGAGTGGCTGGTGAGCGTGAACTTCCAACCTTGCAGTTCAAACCAACTTGCAGTCCCACAGTGCCACACATATAAGTAAATATGTAGCTGAAAAGAAATAGTAATTAATTTTGAATATTGAAAAGAAGAGACAGCAATGCATGTTAACAAATATAGTGAGGTAGAACTAAGAATTGTTTTTGAATCTTAGGATTTCCTTTATTTTTCCAGCAATTCTCTGAGTATCTCAAATTAAGGTAACAAACTTTAGGTTTAAAAATATATATATTTGATTTTCAGCAACAATTTTACAAGTTGTGACAATCAATTGAAAAAATTGAATAAGGCATAATCAGAATTCTTGATTCCCTACCCAACCTGCTTCTCACTCAGTTTTATATCTTGAGTAGACCAGATCACCCCCTAAACCAAACCCTATAAGATTTCTTGGATTTCTTTTGTTCCCTTACCTACAAAACCCAACCCTCAGACATCGTTGTTTACTCTATTTCAAAATCATATCTTGAGTCTGTTTTTCTCCATATTACTCTAATCACTTTAATTCAAGCTGCCACTTTTTCTTTCCATTTTTTCTCATCATTTTTGCTCTACTGCAAATCTCCAGTTTCTTTTCTTTTTCCTTTAATATTCAGTCTCCAAATGGAAAAATCTTGTCTC
Organism: Chrysochloris asiatica; assembly: GCF_000296735.1. Classification (NCBI taxonomy): domain Eukaryota; kingdom Metazoa; phylum Chordata; class Mammalia; order Afrosoricida; family Chrysochloridae; genus Chrysochloris; species Chrysochloris asiatica. The sequence continues at coordinate 1,994,285 of NW_006408694.1, read as the reverse complement.
TGCTTGCCTGCCCCTATGACCTCTTTTCAAACTTTGCCTTTTGCCATGGTGCTTAGGCATAGAAGTCCTCTACTTTCTAAAGTGACATTTTGCCACCCAAATAACAGTAAACTCTTAATTGTGGTCTATCAAATCAATGATCTGATCTTAATTTTTATCATTTATCTGTTTATTATATTTCTTCCACTAGAAAGTGAGTCATCTGAGATAGGAACTTTGTATAATTCAACATTATAGTTCCATCTCCTCAGGATATAGCCTACAATGTAAGGTGTTTTGACTAAATAGCTATTTAATAAATAAATGAAGAACACATACTGTATTCACTTAACTAATATTTAGAATCTATATGAAATATTTTGTAAGTGATACGTGTTCGGTGAATGAAGTTCACCACATCTTGTTTGGTGTTCAGGGAGTGGAGGGTCTTTTTAACTGATGGAGCCTTGATGTTTGATGAGTAAGTAGATGGAGAAACAAAGCCTGGAGATAGTTAGAGCCTTGGTTGATTTACACGTAATTAGTTGCTGAGACAAGTCCAGAGCTCCTTATCTTGACTCTTGGTCATAGTTTTACTGTGGACCTGCTGCCTCTGCAGCGAGTATTACAAGTTATCTGGGTAAACTGATTCAAATAGAATAGGAACTCTGTTGAAAAGTTGTGATTCTTCTGAGCCTTTGAATTGGAGTGGATCAGAGGTTTTGGTGCATTTGTTATTATTTTTAATATTCTTCTGTAAGAGACTTCAGGAGTCCTGGTATGGCACTGCAGCCAGGATAATGTACTGGATCACAAGGTCAGCAGTTCAAACTCACTAGTCACTCCTCAGAAACCCTGTTCAGGGTTGCTATGAGTCAGAATTGACTTGATGGCACTTAGCAACAAAAATAAGAGTCTTCACATGCGTTCCAGGTAGTTTTGAGATTAACTATATTATATAAGAAATTGCTATATTTATATGGTGTTTTAAAGCATCTTATATATATGTTTCCAATTCATTTTTATTTTCATTTACTTGTTCACTTCAGCATTCTAGAAAGAACCAAAAAAGGGAAAAAGCAAGTTCTGAAATAACTTGATAAAAAAATAAAAATTTTAACAGGTTTTTATTGTGGCTTGAGTGAAAATTTACAGGGCAGACCATCAGTTTTACATTCAAGAAATCACACACCTTGTTTTATTACATGATTATAATCCCCTCCATGTTAACCATCAGTTAACAGCATTTCTCTCTATTCACTTTAGCTTTTATTTAAAAAAAAAAAAAAACATCCATTCAGGCATATATAATAATTTATACATCTAAAGGGCACATTCTGCAAGTCTGCCTCCTGGCCACCAGCTCTTAGTCCCTCTCTTCCCATGAATCTAGAGTCCTCAGCTGATCCCTCTCCATGCCCCCATCTCTGCCTCTGTCTCTGGTGTCTCTGCTTCTCTGGATAAGGTCTCACATTCTGCTTGTGCTCCTCTCTCTTGATGGTCCTAGGGTCCTCTGTATTTGGACTGTAAGATTAACTACTCCCCCATTTTTGTTACAAAACTTCTACCTTTACGATTGTGACAGTCACAATTTGTCATAATAACAATTATTCACTATTGAATCACAAGGATTTTATCACCATCTCTTTTTAAACCAGTCCTTTTCATCTAGACAAGATGAAAACTATTAAGTGGGGACTCTTTCTCCTCCCCTTCCCTCACACACACTCTTAAACTACACTCCCTCTTGAAAACCTTGTAAGCCAGTCAAATAATTTGTTTTTGAGGATTTTCTAGGAAGTAGTTCTTCTGACAAATCTCCAGTCAAATGTTTAATCTCAAAAGACTTCAGCAGTTTATGGAAACACTCTAGAAGTTGTATTAGTTTATTAGAACCAAAGATAAACTCATACTTTTTACATTCCAGAATCCATCAATCAATTGGAAATACCATAGTTGATCTTCTTTGTAGAGTCCTTGTAACGAACGATGTTATTACAAGGCATAGGTTGAACAATAAGGAGATTTAGATTCAAGCTGTGACTTTGTATCTAATTTGATACTACCTCTGAGAACAAGCACATTTAAACCTTAGTATATTTTATTCCTGACTCTGAAAATACTAATGACTTACATTAGTACCTGCCTCCCTCCCTAGTACAATTCTGATATTATACAATATTGCAAACACTTTAAGTGTCCAGCACATGTGTTGATAACTATTTGCCTATGTTTAAAAATGTATGAATTGAATATGTAATAGAGGTAACAATATTACTTATTTTTATTTTACAGAAGAATGATTTATGACATTTTAGATTTCTAAAAGTGTTTTTTTTTTTTCTTAACCTCCTGGTGTAACGCTATAGGATAAAGCACTAGACTACTAAGGTCAGTTATCAAACTCACCAGCCACTCCGCAGAAACCCAATACAGGGTCGCTGTGAGTCAGAACCAAGTAAGCAGCACTTAGCAACAACAACAATATATAATGTCTAACACACAACTAGAGGACATTGATGATTGGCGATAGAATTCTTGCTTCCCATGCATTAGGCCTAGGTTGGAATCCTGGTCAGTGTGCCTCATGCATTTGGCAATGTTGGCTTACATATTGCTATGCAGGTTTCTGTAGCTTCCTAGGTAGAAAGGAATGGAACCAGCTTTCAAAAATCAGCCAATGAAGACACTATGGAACACAAGGGTAGGAGCTACAGCTAAACCTGGGAATGGTGCAGGTTGAGGTGACTTGATAGCTTCTGTGGCACTAAGAGAAAGCACTGGACCACAAGGTCGAATTGAATCACAAGGTTAGCAGTTCAAATCCACCAGCTGCTCCTAGGAAAACCTATACAGGATCGCTCTGAGTTGAAACCAACTCGACTGCACTTAACAACAGTAACAACACCACCAGCAGACAGACATTTGACTCTAAAGAAATGCTTGTGATTTTGATCAGGTATCATTTCATCTTAAAAAATACTAGATAAATTTATTGTTAAGTACTGTTGAGTCAGTTTCAACTCATAGCGACCTTGTATAGGGTTTCCAAGGAGCAGCTGGTAGGCCTGAACTGCTGACCTTGTAGTTTGCAGTCCATTGCTGATCCTACAGTGCCAAACCAGGGGTCCTAGATAAATGTAGGCTTAATTACATAGGTTTAATTAAACAATATATATTTTTTATAAGGCAAAGCAAAATGCACATGTTAGGGTGCTTTAAAAGTTTGCGAAAAACTTCAATTATCTTTTTTGTTTTAACTTTTTATTGTGAATTGTGTGAAGGTATATAGAACAGATCATCAGTTTTATACTCAACAAATCATACACTTTGCTTCATTGCAATGATTGCAAGCTCCTAAATGTACCATCAATTAACAGTATTTATCTTTATTTACTATAAGCTTTGCATTCCTCTCTGTGCCTCATGCTACTTTCCTCTGTTAATGTCCCTCTTGTGGTATATTATTGCCTGCCCTGTCACCCATGTTAACATGTGTCTACCCTCTAGCCTGTGAATAATTTTCCCTCCCTGTCACGTGACTGGTACCCATCATAGGTTGTCCTTTTTATCAAGAAAATCTTTTCTTGACTTTTTACAACAGTGGTCTCATACAATTTTTGCCTTTTTGTGATTGATTTCACTCAGCATAAGGTCCTCCAGGTTCATCCTTGCTGTGAGGTGTTTCACAGATTCATCTTTATTCTTCAATCTTGTGTAGTATTCTATTGTGTGTATGTACCAACAGTTTGTTTAACTATTTCTTTAATTGATGGACATTTAGGCTGTCTCCATTTTTTTTTTTCAATTGTGTTTCATGTAAACAGTATTGAAGAATCCTATTTTCTTACCCATTCTGTTGCTGTCTATCTCTATCTAGACTGATGTATTTCACCCATTTATATTCAGTGTAATTATTGGTAGGTATGAATCCATTCCCACCACTCATCTTTCAGTTTGTAGTATTATGGTGGCTTATGAGTTGCTGTGATTCTGGAAGCTAAGCCATGGATATTTTAAATAACAGCAGGGTCACCCATGGTGGACTTGAAATGCTTACTGATGAAGATCAAAGACCACAGCCTTATGGATGGATTGCATCTCAATGTAAAGAAAACAAAAATCCTCACCACAGGACCAAGAAACAACTTTCTTATCAGTGGAGAAAAATTTAAAGTTGTTAAGGACTTCATTCTTCTTGGATCAACCATAAACACTCATGGAAGCAGCAGTCAAGAAATCAAATGACATATTGCATTAGGCAAATCTGCTGCACAGTAACTTTTTAAAATGTTGAAGAGCACAGATGTCAGCTTGAGGACTAATGTGTGCCTGAACCAAGCCATGGTATTTTCAATAACCTCATATGCATGCAAAAGCTGCACAGTGAATAAGGAATACCGTAGAAGAATTGATGCTTTTGAGTTATGGTGTTGGAGAAGAATATTGAAACTGCCATGGGCTGCCAAAAGTACTAACAGATGTGTGTTGGATGAAGTGCAGCCAGAGTGCTCCTTGGAGGCCAGGATGGCCAAACTTCGTCTCTCATACTTCAGGCATATTGTCAGAAGGGATTGGTTGCCGGAGAAGGATATCATGTTTGGTAAGGTGAAGGGTCAGAGAAAAAAAGGAAGACCCCCAGCGAGATGGATTGACAAAATGGCAACATCAATGGACTCAAGTGTGGCAACAATAGTGAGGTTGGCCCAGGATCAGGAAGTGTTTCATTCTGCTGTGCATAAGGTCATTATGAGTCGGTACCAACTCGATGGCACCTAACAACAACAACAACAACAACAGTGAATGAATGGCTCTCATTTTGCTTTGTGTTTTATTGTGGTGCTACTAGTTTCTTAGTTTGACATGATTTCCTATGCTTTGTGGATTTCATTTTGAATTATTTTGTATTAATGTTGCCTAAATCTTTTATTTTAATGTGAATGTATATTAGTTTTCTTTGACATTATCCTGTAATTTATTAATATTTTTCTCTGACTGAAACAGTTGTTTTAGCTTGAAATCTACTTGACTTTCTCATCATTTGCAAGTTTTGTATCTACATTAGCCTGACTTTTTGCTATACAGTTGACTTCCTTATAAATTGATATCTCTGGTTCTGTATTTTCAGTCTTGTAGATTTGTTTTACTCTAAATACTTCTATATCTGAATGAGATCTGGGTAGTGTTGTCATGTATGGTAATCTCAGGTTGTTGTCTGCTGTTGTTGGTTCTCACTACAAAGAACTCCATCTGGTATTTTTGTAAAGTTGCTCTAGTTATTAAAAATTCCTGTTACCTGTGTTTAGAGTGCTCAGTCTGAAAGTAGTTCATGAAGTGCTATTTTCAGTGTCAGTTATGGCCACAGGGCAGGTGGGGACAGGCTGGCTGCTTGCGAGGGTTTCTGCTCGGTTACTTCTGATCTTGAATGCTGAGCAAATAATGTGAGAATCTGAATTATATGGAGAAAAATGTGGCATCAGGATATGAGGAAGACTCATTAACAACAACCTGCAATATGCAGGTGATACAACCTTGCTTGCTGAAAGGGAAGAGGACTTAAAATACTTACTGATAAAGATCAAAGACCACAGCCTTCCTTATGGGTGGCGCCTCAATGTAAAGAAAACAAAAATCCTCACCATCATACCAATAAATAACGTTATGATAAATGCAGAAAAGATTGAAGTTGTGAAAAACTTCATCTTGCATGGATCACTCAACAATACTCATGGAAGCAGCAGGCAAGAAATCAAATGATGTATCGCATTAGGTAAATCTGCTACACAAGACCTCTTTAAAGCATTGAAGAGCAAAGATATCAGTTTGATGACTAAGGTGTGCCTGATACAAGGCATGGATTTTTAATAACCACATATGCATATAACAGTTGGACAGTGAATAAGGAAGACCGTATTGTGCTATGGTGTTAGAGGAGAATACTGAAAGTACCATGGACTGCCAAAAGAACAAACCAATCTGTGTTGGAAGAGGTACAGCCAGAGTGCTCCTTGGAAGTAAGGATGGCCAGACTTCATCTCTTATACTTCAGACATATTGTCAGAGGACCAGTCCCTGGAGAAGGATATCATACTTAGTAAAAAAAAAAAAAAAAAAAAAGAGTGTCAGACAAAAATAGAAAGACTCCCAACAAGATGGATTGACATAGTGGCAGCAGTGATGGGCTCAGGCATAGCAATGATTGTGAGGTGGGCACAGGACTGGGCAGTGTTTCATTCTATTGTGCATAGGGTTGCTTTGAGTCAGTACCAACTCAAAGACATCTAAGAACAACAACAACAATGCTGGTATTGTGGGTCTCTGAATTCTGTAGTCCAGAGCCTAGTTGTCTGAGCCCAGGTCCCAAAGCAGCATAGTTGGTCCTTGACTCACTCTGGTGTGACTCCCAGTCACATGACCCTGAACTCCCAGAGAGCAAAATCTGTGCCATATGTGAATGAGGGTGGGAGCTGGCCAAACCTCTGGTCACCAAGGGAGTGTTGGGAAAAAGAAAGAATTGGACCTTTCCTGTCACTTGTGCTAATCTGCTCTGCCTGGTCACCTTTTGTTGCCAAGACTGCTCACAAAAATTCATGATGGTTGTACTGTGTCTGGCCAGTCACTCACAAGTTTCCCTTTCTTACTGATCCTGCTCAACTTCTCCTCCCATCAAACAATCAATTAACTTCTTTAACTTTTCCTCTGAAGTTCAAAGTTCCAGGATTTTCATCTGTATCTGTTTCATCTGGTCTCTCACATCTTTGTTGTAGAGGGTTCATGTAGCGTGTCATCGTATCGAAAGTTCCCTAATCTTTTAATTACATTTTTCTGTGAACTATTTGAAGCCCCCTCATATGGATGGGAGTAACTGTTGCTATGTCATCAGTTATATTTACTCTCATTCCCAACAGGTAGGAAAGAAAGAGTTGGTGATCTGGCCAGGGAGGAAAATGATGACTTCACCACAGTAATGTTCCTACCCTTTACCTCTCTTCACCTGGTCCCTAGTCCAGTGTGAGTCCTGGGTAGCATTAAAGATGAGCACTAAGACAAGTTAGGGAAAGGTCTGAAGAGCCATCAGTGAACTGCTAAATATGGATAGCATTTGCACAGGAGGCAATCTAATGGAGAGGAGTTAAGATCATGCTGTTAGAGAGCAAACAGTGAATACCCTATTTTTTCAATGTTCCTGCCAAAAGTTACAAAAGGTTCTGTAAGAGAAAACCTGCGGAGACCATACACTGAGTCCTTTAGAGACCAGAACTCCTGCAAAGTTTTACTGGGAAAAGTTACGTATGAGTGGGAGACAAGGGTTAGGCGATAACTTTGGGATTCCAAAGGATTTGGGAACTTTTTCTTTTGAATTTGGACACTTTGCCTTTTGTTTATGAAACCTTTTTATTAATGAGCTAGACAATTCCAACAGGGGCTTAAGAGAGAGAAACAAGGAGATGTTACTTCAGATTGGTTTAGGAGCCTTTATCTGTTTTCCCAGAGAGGAATGATCAGTTCACCTGAGTAGGAATCAGAGATTTGGAATAGACTTGCTCTTCCTGATAATACAGGACTGAGCATTTGGCTGAGGTTTTCCATGTACTTACTGTCTCTAGGAAATGTGAACATTTTGGATGAGAATTCTAGACAGGAACCACAGCAATCTCAAACATCAGTTAAGAATTCTGATCTCTCATTTCTGTTATAGGGTCCTGGTGTGGTGCTAAACTGCTAAGCACAGGTCAATAGTTCTCACCACTAACCTCTCCTCAGAAACCCCATATCAGGTCACTATGAGTCAGAATCAACTCGATGACTTTTAACAACAACAGTAATCTCTAAATTTGATACTACTGAAGAGCAAAGATATCAGCTTGAGGACTAAGGTGTGCCTGACCCAAGCCATGGCATTTTTAATAACCTCATATGCATGCAAAATCTGGACAGTGAGTAAGGAAGACCATAGAAGAATTGATGCTTTTGAGTTATGGTGTTGAAGAAGAATATTGAAAGTGCCATGGGCTTCCAAAAGAACCAATAGATCTGTTTTGGAAGAAGTGCAGCCAGAGTGCTTCTTGGAGGTCAAGATGGCCAAACTTGGTCTCTCATAGTTTGGACATATTGTCAGGAGGAACCAGTCACTGGAGAAGGATATCATGTTTGATAAGGTGGAGGGTCAGAGAAAAAGAAGAAGACCCCCAACGGGATGGATTGGCCAAGTGGCAGCATTGATGGACTCAAGCGTGACAACAGTAGTGAGGTTGGCCCAGGATTAGGCAGTGTTTCGTTCTGCTGTGCATAAGGTTGTGCATAGGTTGGTACCGACTCGATGGTACCTAACAACAACAACTAACAATAAATGAAAGAAAGGCTTGATAATCTACTTCTATAAAGATTACCATCAAGAAAATCCTAAGGAACACAGTTCTACCTTATAACACATGAGTTCACTGCGAATCAGGGCGAGCTCATGGTAGCTAATAACATAACTGTTACTGAGAGCATATATTGTGCACTCAGAATGTAGATGGTTGTTAAATGCTATCGAGTCAGTTTCTACTCAGAGTGACCCTGTGTAGGGTTTCCGAGGAGCGTCTGGTGGGTTTGAACCACCGACCTTGCAGTTCAGACTGCCCTTGTGGTCCAGTGCAGTATCCTGCAGTACCAAACCAGGACTCCAGAATGTAAATTGGTGATGGTGAAAAGAGATAAGTAATTTCAATTACTTAGCATAATGCCTGGCTAATTTACAATAGCTTGTACTGCTAATAACAACAACCACCACCATCAACATTCCTTGGGGTGCATTTTGACTTCTGAATTGTATGAAAAGTTGGAGATCATAAAATTTAATTATATATTCTTCTAATCCTAGGTGACCATGCAACACATGAAGAGTAAGAAGACTCTAGATTTTGCAGCCAACACATGGTTATCTCACATCCGAGCAGATGGGGATATTGTCTGTGAGCTTCCGGTAGTGAAAGAAGGACAAGCTATTTTTCCATGTGTGTTAATAATTTTCATTAGCATATATTACATATACAAATTGCTTTTTAGTCACTTACATTTACTTTGGTAGCAGTTAGTTGCAGAATATTTTTTCGTACTTCTAAGAAGTCGTCTTACTTATAGAGATGTGACTTTTTTCAGCAACACAGTGTGATTTTCTGAGAGTTCTGGGTTCTTAGACTTCATCTAGTTATAGTAGCTGAGGCTATGAGAGCAAAGAGAGATTCCAACTGCCCTCATTTGACTGTGCTTGGGGCATACAGTGGTCACCCTGTGTCACAGTCTCACTTTGGCTAATGTCCTAATCAAATCTTAAGTCATTTAAATGCTAAGCATTATTTACAATAGCATTGTTACTCTTGCTACTAAAATAGTAGGTATAAAATATCCTCCTGTATCATACAAAGGAGAATAGTATCTTTTTTTAAAAAAACTTTTGTTTCTCTTTCTGATGAAGCTCTAAACCCTCAGGAAATTCTTAGTATAAAAATGACTATTTGGAAATAAAATTAATAATAGAAGGATCAATAGTCTTTCAGTAGATACAGGAATTCAAGAAGAGAGGGATTCTTATGTAACATTTTTTTACTGTAGCCTGAGAACTCTTGGATCTGGGCTCTGCTTGTATAAACACTAAGGTAGTTGATTTCCCCCTTTCTTTTTTCCCCTTTGCTTTGCCAGTAGTAAGATACCAAGTTTATATCCACACTGGACAATTAAAGCAAGCAGACACAGAATCTGAAGTTTACCTGTGCCTCTACGGAGAGAGGGGAGACTCTGGTCTTAGACTCATGCACAATTCTAACATGCCAATAAAATTTCAAAGAGGGCAGGTAAGTCTGTGTGAATAATGTTTCTATGTGTGAATAATGTTTCTATGTTTTTATCAATCCCTCTGAAGATGACCACATGTAATTTAAAATTTAAGAGGTGCTTGACATTCTTCAAACTTTAGTTTTTTAAGACATCTTTAACATAAGTTTTCCTTGACCTGACTTCCAATTGTGCTTTGTATTAGAGCATGTTCTTGAAAGAAAAATAGGTCACACTAAACCAGTAATGAATAATAGAACAAAGAAAAGAGATTAAAATTAGTGATAGTGTAAAAAAAAAAAAAAAGTTGAGAAGATACCAGGGAAAAGTACAATGTGAATGTATTCAGACAGGACTGAACGGCACAAAAATTATTCTAAAAGATAAGGCAACAAAAGGGCCATTAGAGTGTTTTTCAAATAATACACAATGGTATTTCTTTAAACCATCTTAACCAGGGCAACTGCATTGTTTTTACACTAAACTCCCTCACAATAATCTTTTGTCCTTTATGTATAAGCAAGAGTCTTTTTTTATATTAGCTGTTTGAGAATTTGTGCTGAGATATACATCAATGTAATTAATTTGTAATATTATTTTGTTTTATATAGAAAGAATGTATTATTTAAGTGTCTGAAAGTAAAGCAGATTATGTGACAATTAAGGGTACAATTGTAAGTAGGACGACTTTGAGAATGCTGTTTCTCAAACTTTTTTTTGTTGTTTTCACACCTACCTGCAATATTTTAAAACATCAGGGACGTTAAAGTTCATCATACCTTTCACTTCATACTGCAGAATACACAAAAGTTTTCATCAGAAGAAACAGGAAAGTTAGTTCTGCTTTGGATGAGATGAAAATAAAATGTCACTTTAACTTTCGCTGACTCTCAAAAGTGAATAACTAATTTTGACCAGAAACAAAGTGTTAGATGCAATGGTATTATTATTCATGTTATACTGAGTGGTCAGTGAAGTTACCACCTCAACACCCTCAGATCTCCCATCAGTCCAAGCAAAACCCTCTGACCAAGCCATTTTCTGTTCAGGCTTTGAATAAAATTGTTCTGCTGGCTAGCATTCTGTAGTGGTACTGCATTGTGGACAGCAGCATGCTGAGATTTCTTTATATATTGTCTTTTGAAAGTCATCTTTATGATTTTTTAAAATGTATCATTGTGTATAGAATGTACCAGAGTAGGGAGGATATATTACAGACTGAGATTAAATTTTGGTATACAGTATAGTTGCAATCAAAATATAAAGAAGAATAAATATGTAGACTTAGTAGGATATGTTCTGAGGTTTAGAAGCAGAGAAATAAAAATGTTTTTATTTCCTGGTTCTTATGTTTTTATTCTACATGCTTCTACTGTTTTCCTCAGTGATTGTAATGAATGTAGTGTAATGAAAGTGTCAACTGACTTTAAGAATTATTTTCTACCAGTCACAACTCCCATGCTTAACCATGAGCTAGTGAAACACGGTAGGACTTCAGCTTCAAAATACTGTATTTTCTGAACTGTAGATGTATAAAACATGCAAGAAATAACACCAATATCTGAAAACTGCATGTATTCACAGAAGTTTCTAAAGTTTGGCTTGATTTCCTTAGCAAATTAGGGCTTTGATAGTAACTAGACTATTATATTGCCCTGGGAAGTTCAAGTGTTTCTATTTCATAAAAGTGTCTGGTAAATTACTATTGAGTCACTGTATACAGAACATTGTCTTAATCACTGATTGGGCTTCTTGGTGCTATTATATCCACAAAATGTCCCAAAAGCAGCCACACACATGAAGACCCAGTTTAATCATCTTCACAACTAAAATGGCTTTAAGCTACAAAAAGAAAACAGAAAGCTGATTAAGGCAATGTCTGGATCTCAAAGTAACTTAGTTGGGTTTACCCCAAGTATATCATATGACAAAGACTTGGGAGCAGGTAGTTTACCTTGCAGGAAGTAAGCACCTGGAAGTGATAGATTGGGGAAAGTGTGAAGGGAAGAAGGAAAAGTCAATCTATGGTTACTACTGGTGTTTCTTCATGCTAAGAACCTTCAGAGGAATCCTGATGAGCATCTCTCAGAATTGTTCCCCCAGGAGAAACTCTCGGGCACAGAAACAATGAGACAAAAGGGATTGAGATACCAAGTTGTCAACATGTCTAAACTATGAGCCAGCTGGATAGATAAACCCCCAAGTGGGTCCTGGAACATGGGCTGGGGAATCAAGCGCACATGTATATCACAAGATGTCCTTTGTAAAGGCACACTGGAAAGGCAAGATTGTGACAAGGAGACCATCAGCACACTCCCAGTAAGATGCACAAACAGTCCTAATCTGGTTTTACAGAAGCATTATTATTGGGGTGGTAATGGCTTTGGAAGGAGCCCTAGTGGTCAACAGATGCTCAACAGTTAACTGAAATGCTCAACAGTTAACTGAAAATGTGGCAATTCAAACTTTTCCCAGAGGAGAAATATTACAGACTTGAAAATCCTAGGGACCGTTCTGCTCCATCCTATAAGGCCATTGCAACTTGGTATTGACTCCTTGACAATTTGCTTGAATGGCTCTGATCTGGTTTTCCATCAACAACGTGGAACCAACCATTAAGAGCTAGGCAGTATGCTTTGATTACAGACAGTCCCCAGAAAGAAAGTTCCATTCCTATCTGTCTTTGAATTGAATTTGTACACCAACCAGAGAAGTTGGTTATAGTTCATGTCTAGGGTCAATTAGTCAAATGTTTGTCTTACTATATATTACATTTCTATGCATAAAACTCATTAAAGAAACACTTCTAGAAACACTAAAACATCCTTAATATAATTGTTGTTGTTAAGTGCCGTTGAGTTGATTCCAATTATAACAACCTAGTATAGCGTTTCCAAGGAGCAACTGGTGAAGTTCAATCACCAGTCTGTGGTTCAAACCAACCTTGCAGTCCAGTGCATTAACCTGCTGCACCACACTAGGATTCCGTTTAACATAAGAGTATAATCATAATAAAGGAGCTCTGGTAGTGTAGTGGTTATGAATCGGGCTGCGAACCGCAAGGTCAGCAGTTCGAAACTACCAGCTATTCCACGGGATAAAGATGAGGTTTTCTGCTCCCGTAAAGATTTACAGCCTTGGAAACCCTGTAGTGGGTCTCTATGAGTCGGAACCGACTCCACGGCACATAACAACAACAACAACATAATCATAATAATGTGTTGATACCCATAGTAAAGTAGCACACCATTGTTATATACCTCAAATTTTCAATATAGTAGGCTTTCCATATGTTGGTTCATGAGGACGGGTTATATGTAAATGGAATGTTCATAACCCAAGGATTGCCTGTGTTGAATTGAAATTTAATGTGGTAAGAACACAGGCAGTAATGAAGACAGCCCAACCCATACAGAAAATACAAACTGGATTTGCATTTCTGCCATGGAGGAGAGTCAGTTGTCACTTTTAGGAGTCTCTCAGATTTCATTAAATTGACGGCCCTTTACTCGGGTAATTTTAGTTTATTTTTTACCTAAACCATAGAGTCCCTGGGTAGTGCAAAAGGTTGCACTTGTCTGGTAACTGAAAAGTTAGAAGCTCAAGTCCAGTCAGAGATACCCCAGAAGAAAGGTGTAGCAAGCTACTTTTAAAAATTCAGTCACTAAACACCCTGTTGAACATAGTTGTGCTTTCATTTATATGGAGTATCTATGAATTAGATTTCACTTGGTGTTGGCACATAATGTAAAGAATTCTCACAGGAAGGGAAGACATCTGCAAAACATAGTTGTGCTTTCATATATATGGGGTCTCTATGAATTAAGAGTTCACTTGGTATTGGCACATAATGTAAAGAATTCTCACAGGAAGGGAAGACATCTGCAAAGCTGTTTTCCTTTGTTGTTGTTATTCCAACCAGTTAACATTTACGTTCAGCTCTACATCTCTCCCGAGATGTCAGTGAGCTTTTAACATCATAGACTTATTGTATTTAAGAATGAAGATCCTAGGATGTTCTTTCACAGCAAACCCAAGAATGTGCTCTGTGATTATTTACAGAGGAAGGTACAGGTGAGAGATTATTGAAAAGAAGAAAGAAGGAAGGAGCAAAGAAAGTGTCAGTCAGGAGGAAGGAAGGAAGGAAACAGGGAAGAAGGAATAGAAAATAAAAATAAGGAAGAAGAGAAGAATGATAAAATGTGTTTCCACATGCCTCAGAGAGGATAGTAATGTTAAGTCACATGGTTGGCAGGCTGACTGATGATCTAACAGACTGCTTCACAGTGACAGAGGTTGAAATAAGAGAAAAGTCACAGACTGGAGGTCTTTCTATTAAGATCTGTTCATTTATTACGTGGGATGCTACTATAAAGGGAATAAATGTCACTGAGAGAGAGATGAGAGCACAGCCAGAAACATAGTTTTAATAAAAGAAAAGTAATATTCTTATTTTTCTTTTCTTAACCCCCATTTTCATGATAACTATAGTGACATTATCTCTTGTTAAGAACTGTACTGGTTCTGGTCATCCCTGGGCTGTTTCTGTTGCCTGTAATTGTCCTGTGTTGTTGTTAAGTGCTGTTGAGTTGAATACGACCCACAGCGACCCTATATAGGGTTTCCAAGGAGCAACGGGTGAGCTTGAACCACCAGCCTTGTAGTTCAAAAAGTTTTGCAGTCTGGTGCATTAACCCACTGCACCACACCAGGACTCCATAGTATCCCATTTATTTCTGTGAGATTTTTTTTCTCTGTCTCTTGAATCAGGTTGACATGTTTCAAGTGGAAGCAGTGTCACTTGGAAAACTGCAGAAGGCGCTGTTGTGCTGCAAGGCCCGTGATGAATCTCAGTACTGGTACTGTGAGAAGGTTGTCATTAGAGAGCCTGGAATTACATCAGAGTCCATCTTCACCTGTGAGAGGTAGTGCTGGCTGCTATGGGTCTTACATAAGACTATGGGTAGTTCTGTGTGAGGTTATGGTGCGTTGATTTGTGATATTTGCGTAATATTTCACACCATGCACTATGTTCTCATTGATTAAATAATCTATTGCTAAGTATTGGAGTCCTGGTGTTTTGCTGTAGCATAAACACTGGATTAGTAACCATAAAGTTGGCAGTTCAAACTCACCAGCCACTGTTCAAAAACCCTATATATTTCTATGAGTTGGAACCAATTAAATGGCACAGAACAACAATAACAGTCATTGTAAATAAGGTAATTATAATTGCTTATAATTGCAATGTGCCATGTTTCACAAAATGGTAAAAGTTTAATATGGGAAAATTATTAGATTACATAGTGAGACTATTTGTTTAAATGTGAGTTTCTTTACATAATTAAGATTGTAGTGTTACAATAATCTCATAAAGGACTTGTTGATAAGTACTGTTGACTTGGTTCCAACTCATAGCAATGCTGTATAGGGTTTCTGAGGGGTAGCCGATGGGTGTGAACCACCAGTTTTGCAGTGCGTATCCTAGAGTGCCACACCAGGACTCCATAAAGGAAGTTGTTAAGTGCTGTTGAGCCTATTCGAACTTGTAGGGACCCTGTATAGAGTTTCTGAGTAGCATCTGGTGAGCTTGAACCACCGACCTGGCAGTTCAAACAGCTTTGCAGTCTGGTGCATAACCCACAGCCCCACACAATAAAGGAAGTAAGAGAGGATAATTTCAGAATGGATCATGAGAAAAAGTAAAGATTATAATATAAATCATTTGAGTTTTCCCTAGAACCCCATACAGATAAATCTATTGTTGAGTCCTCTAAGGACTTTTAGCTTTGAGTTCAAGATGCCTTTTACACCTACTTGTTGAAATCTCTTCCACATAATTTCACACATCTTTGCTTAAGAAAATGGCATCATTTTTCACAGGAAGCATCTTTCCTTTCTAAATCCTTCCTGAGTCCTCCCACAGCAGACAGTAACCTTGCTTGGGCTAGATGGGCATCTATGCTTATCATTATTTGGTATCTCAGTTACAGGGATGGTCCCAGATCCTTAAAGGGAACTGAGTAAGTGCAGATTTTCACATTAAAATGTCATCTAAAGTGGACATGGATGTGAGAAACCTTGGGCTCTATTTTGACTTTTCAGTTTGGGGACTGCCCTACTGCCCTTTTTCCAAATAGATAATAAAAGGAAGTGAGACATAGAACAGGGTTTCAAAACGTTTGTGGAAAAATTCCATTATATTTGAATTCCATTTTTCCATAAGGTTTTGATGCCCACTCATGTGTGTGTATATGTGTATGTATATATACAAAACCAGTGGGCACTGGGAAATTCAAGTCTTTGGAGACACAGATTCCAAGAGAATTGTAATTTTAGTAACTAAGCAAAAATTGGCAAAAAATAATAAGTCAATTCAATGAAAATTATCAAAATAAAAAATACAAATACAAAAGATGATTGGGAGAAAGTTACATTAGACTAATCCTTTTACTTTTTTTTTTTTTTTTAATTGTGAACTGAGTGATAATTTACATGGGAGAACATTGGCTTTACACCATCGTTTCATTGCAATGATTAAAATCTCCTCTCTACATCATCATTAATAGTGTTTGCTTCTATTCCCCTGGTTTTATTTGGGAGGGGGAAGATATACACAAGAACATTCAGTAATATATAATAATTTAAACTACTAAAGGGCACTTTCTGCAAGCCTGCCTCCTGGCCACGAACACTCAGTCCCTCTCTTTCCATGAATCTAGAGTC
>NW_006408694.1:1973459-1976129 GCF_000296735.1 Chrysochloris asiatica | reverse complement strand
GGATTTCCCTAATGCAATACATCTTTCAATTTCCTGAATGCTACTTCCATGAGTGTTGATTGTGGGTCCTAGCCAAATGAAGTTTTTGACAACGCCAATCTTCTGTTGTTGTCATAATGGAAGGTATGCCACTGGTGTTTCAAATACTAGCAGTGTTACCCATGGTGAATACATTTCAGCAGAGTTTCTAGACTATGACATACTAGGAAGAAAGAATAGGCTGTGCACTTCTTGAAGACTAGCTTCTAAAAACCTTTTAAATATCAGCAAAACACTGTATGACATAGTGCCAGCAGATGAACCCTTCAGACTGGAAGGCACTCAAAATAGAATTGAGGAAGAGCTACCACTTCAAAGTAGAGTTGACCTTATTGACAAGGATGGGGTAAAGCTTTCAAGACCTTCTTTTGATGATGGGGCATGGTTCAAAATGAGAATAAATAGCTGCAAGCATCCATTAATTAGAAAGTGAAATATACTATGTATGAATCTAGTGCTTGCATGTCATTAAAAATGAGATGAAAAGCATGAAGAATGGTATCCAAGGGTATATTGAACTGAAATAGAAAGGCATTGGCCATTTTGAATCATGCAGTCATATGGTTTACTATGCTAGGAATGACAAATTCAACAGGAGTAATATCACATTCATTATCAAAAAGGAAATTTCGAGATATCTTGAAATGCAATGCTATCTGTGACAGGATTGTCACAGATATCTATACGGGGCTCAGACTCACCAGTTACTACTCAGAAACCCCATACAGGGTCACTATGAGTTGGAACTGACTCGATAGCATTTAACATAATATAATTATTATTCATATTTTTGCATCAACTACCAAAACCAATGATGAATAAACTGGATAATTCTAACAAATTTTCCAGTCTGAAACTGATCAAACATGCAATGAAGATACACTGATAATTGGCCAAAACTGAAATGCAAAAGTTAAAAGCAAAGAGTGGGGGATTGGTGGTTGGTGTTAGAAATGATGCTGGAGGTTGCACAATACAATTTTGCAAGACCAACAGCTTCTTCATTGCAAATACCTTAAAAAAAAAAAAAAGACAAATGATAACTATACAAAGGGGCCTACTTGGATGGAATGCATAGGCATCAAATTGACTATATCTGTATGAAGAGGCCATGGACAAGCTCAATATCATCTGTCAAAACATGGCCAGGGGCCAATTGTGTTACAGACCATTGATTGCACATATGCCAGTTGAAGCTAAAGCTGAAGAAAATTAAAACAAGCCCACAAGACCCAAAATATGATTTTGAGTATACCCTGCCTGAATTTAGAGACCATCTCAAGAACAGATTTGGTACATTATACATTAATGACTGATGAGCTATGGGATGACTCTAGAACATCACACATGAAGAAAGCAAAAGACCTTTAAAAAGTAGGAAAGAAATAAAAGGCCACAGTGGATGTGAGAAGAGACTCTTGAATGCAGAATCGCTAAAGAAAATGGAAGATTTGATAAACTAAAATAATTAAACAGAAAATTTCAAAGGACAGCTAGAGAAAAGGACGTGTTAGAATGAAATATGTGATGATCTTAAGTTAGAAAAGAAAAAAGAAAAAAAAAAAAACTTTCTCAGCATTTCTCAAGTTTCAAAAGCTGCCTTGAATTAAAATATTGAAGGGTTATTTGGGCAAAATATTGAACAATACAGGAAGCATCCAAAATGATGCAAGGAAAATACAGAGTCACTGTTCCAAGAAGAATTTATAAATGTCCAGCCATTTCAGGAAGTAGTTTGTGATCAAGAATCAGAGATACTAAAGGAAGAAGCCCAACAAACTGAAAGCACGTGTGAAAAAGAAGGCTCCAGGAATTTATGGAATACCTAAAGAAATGTTTCAATAAACTGGTGCAGCACTGGAAGCATTCATTAGTCTATACCAAGAAATCTGGAAGAGAGCTACTTGGCAAACTGACTAGAAGCCATCTATACTTATATCCATTTTTAAAAAGGAGACCTAAGAGAATGTCAAAATTATCAAATAATATCATCAATATTAGATGCAAGTAAAATTTTTACCAAAAATAAAACCCCATTGCAGCAGGAGGCAGGGCTTGATAGTGGATAGGGTAGAGGTGCAGTGAAGTTCATGGTCAGCAATACCACAGGATACCAGGCAAAGCAGGTTCAGAGCAGAGCTCCAAAACTCTGAACCACATGTTGTTGTTGTTAGGTGCCATCAAGTTGGTACCGACCCATAGTGACCTTATGCACAGTAGAATGAAACACTGCCCTATCTTGGGCCAACCTCAATACTGCTGCCACGCTTAAGTCCATAGATGCTGCCACTTGGCCAATCCATCTCGTTGGGAGTCTTCCTCTTTTTCTCTATCCTTCCACCTTACCAAACATGATATCCTTCTCCAGTGATTGGTCCCTCCTGACAATATGTCCTCAGTATGAGAGACGAAGTTTGGCCATCTTGGCCTCCAAGGATCACTCTGGCTGCACTTCTTCCAAAACGGATCTGTTGGTTCTTTTGGCAGCCCATAGCACTTTCAATATTCTCCTCCAACACCATAACTCAAATAATCAATTCTTCTATGGTCTTCCTTATTCACTGTCCAGCTTTCACATGCATATGAGGTTATTCATAGAACCCAACTTCTCCCATTATTTGCTCAGCATAC
>NW_006408694.1:1965989-1967681 GCF_000296735.1 Chrysochloris asiatica | reverse complement strand
ATATATGATAGGATGAATGTAAAGCTAATGTTCTCTCATGTAAACTATCACATAATTCCCAATAAGACATTAAAAAAAAAAAAGCTCTTAATAATTGTTTTGTGTTGAAAATATTATGGATATATTTGGAGCTCTCATATTGCTTTGTATTGAAGATATTTTTGCATATACTGGGTTAATTAAAATATATTAAAATTAAAAACAAAAAAACCCCAAAAACCGTTGCAGCAACACATCAATAGGAAGATGCCAGTAATTCAAGCTGGATCAGAAGAGGACATGGAACAAGAGATATCACTGTTGACCTAGATGGATCTTGGCTGAAAGCAGAGAATACCAAAAAGGTGTTTTTTGTGTGTGTTTTGTTGCAAAGCCACTTGACTGTGTGGAACATAACAAACATTGGATAACCGTTTGAAAATGAAAATTCAGACACACTTAATTGTGCTCATGTGGAACCTGTACATAGAACAAGAGGCAGTTAAATGGCCAGAACAAGTAAATAAATACTGCATGGTTTAAATTAAGAAAGGTGTCCATTCAAGT
This sequence comes from Chrysochloris asiatica, assembly GCF_000296735.1. Taxonomy (NCBI): domain Eukaryota; kingdom Metazoa; phylum Chordata; class Mammalia; order Afrosoricida; family Chrysochloridae; genus Chrysochloris; species Chrysochloris asiatica. Next base: position 1,967,135 of record NW_006408694.1, on the reverse strand, counting down.
TGCATTCTTTCATCATGCCTTCAGTCTGTATGCTGAACACATAATCTGCGAAGGTGGACTATAAGAAGAAACTTGGTCAGCTTTCTAGATTCATACTTAGTACATTATAGGTTCTGATTATTAATGGATGTTTGCAGCTGTTTCTCCTCTTTTTGATTTTTGTCCAATCAGTAAGTGAAGGTCCCAGAAGGTGTATTCCATCCACATCAAGTTCAACTCTGCATTGAAGAGCTGTGAAGATTTTCTACAGTTGCTTTTTGATTGCTTTGGACCTCAGGTGTTCATCATCCATCATTATTTCAGACAAATTTCCACTGCCTATTCATAGGGTTTAAGTGCTTAACCATTCAGAAGTGGTCTGACTTTCCTTCTTCCTCCTCCATCTTAATCTGGAAACTCAGTTGAAACCAGTCCACCATAGTTGACCCTGCTGGTATTTAAATTATCTTCTAGCATCACAGCAACACACAAGGTACCACATTATGACAAACTGACAGATGAATGTGCTTTTAACATGACCTAATTGGTTCTGCCTTTAATAAATCTTTTAATACATTTTGCCTTTAGCATGCGCTAAGTGGTTCACCTGGAAACAGCTTCTCTCAACCCTAATTCAGAAAGTCACAGGACAGAAAACACCATCTAGGAGTGTTTTGTAGCACTGAAGAGGATGGGGGGACTTCTCCCTCCTTCTTCTTCCCTTTCAGGGTTTCCCAACCTGTTCTAGCACCTAGCACCACACACAAGTATCTTAATGACCTGTTTGCAGGTGTATTTTATTCCATAAATCAGAAGAGCTAAGCCATTCCTCTTTTTTTTTTAAGTTTATTATTGTGAATTGAGTGATAGTTTACCTGGGAGAGCATCAGCTTGTCATTCATCCTATCCTGTTTCATTTCATTGCAATAATTACAATCCCCTCCATGCATCATCATTCAACAGCATTTGCTTCCAATCCCTCTGGTTTTGTTGTTGGTTTTTAATGTACACTGAAGCACTCAGGAATATATAACCATTTAAACAACCAAAGGGCATACGCTACACACCAGCCCCCTGACCACCAGCACATATCCCCTCTCCTTCCTTGAGTCTAGAGTCCCCAGCTGCTTCATCTTTCCACGTCATCATCTCTGCCTCCATCTCTGA
>NW_006408694.1:1955141-1965614 GCF_000296735.1 Chrysochloris asiatica | reverse complement strand
CCCCCCCATTTTGGCTAGCCAGTGTCTAAGTTGCCCATCTCTGTCAACCCTGTGTACTGAGGAGGTAGGAATGATCCTTGCTGTAAAGATTTGTTCCCTATTTTAAGCTACTGCATCCATAAGTATAGGTCAAGTTCATCAAATTGTAGCATTTTTCCTTTTCTTTCTTCCTATAGAAGAGTTCTGATCATTCATCCATTGAACCTAGGTCAAATAGTTACTATGTGCAAGTATGATTGTTCTTGTGTATCTCCCCTCACTTCATATCAGCTGAATGCTTCACTCTCAGCTCTAGTCCTCTGTGACTATAGGGCATTCATTCCTCTTAATTGTTAATTTAATTTAGTTGATTTCTTTGAAATGTGATATCTTCTGGAGATCATTTAAATTTATGTTTGTGCACACCTAAGCACATACATACCAGGTCATTGACTCCACCACCATCACTACTGTTAGTCACATGGCCACCACTCATTGCCACCTGGACTACCTGTCAAAATGGTCTAGTGTGGAAGGCAGAGATGTTAGTGATAACTTAATTTGAGTTTCAGTGGATTGTATCAGAAAACATATGAATTATAAAATATGTTAAGATGTCAAAATTAATGTAATTCATGCAATGTCCAGGTTTAGTAAATGTTAATGTTTGAAGCTGCATACATAGTACATGCTAAAGAACTGGTAGCCAGTGCTCATGCAAACAAAACTCTGATGAAGATTAAAAATAGTTTCCTTCTAATTTGGGGGAGATGGGGGTGGTGGGAAGAGGGAGAGAGAGAGAATTAGACTGAAGCAAGTCGGTAGTGGAGCCAAGAATAGAATTGAGATTCAGGAGTTTCTTCTCTGCAACAGGAAAAGACTGAAGCCACTCTGGCTTCTGTGCTGCCAGAGACTTTTCTGCATCTGAAAGGTCAAGGACAGTGTCCTATAGGGCAGATGCCCATTTAAAAGGATGCTTTGTGGGGCAAGGAGACATGCTCTGGCTCAGTGATAGTCCACTGTCTCTGTACTGTGGCCTCCCCAGTCCAGGCCAACACAGGACGCTTAACACTCAGTATTCTGGGGCTTGGGACTAGAGAAGGACTTCCTACACAGCACCAGGTCTGAGGCAGGGGTGGGAGTGAGGTGCACTTCAGATATGCTTTGTGGAGCATCCATAAAGGAATAAAATTTGCAGCACAGCTGAATTCGGACAGAAAAACCAAGTGCTGGTTCTTTCCTGAACTAAGAGTAAGTCACCATTCAGCTGGAGTCTGGAGTCTGGGACAAGAACTCGAGCTCTGTGTGCCATGAGGACTCCCCACAGACTGTACCTGTTTTGTTTTTTTGTTTTTCTTGTCCCTCTTCAACTGAACACTTACATCCTTATGATTTTATTTTATTTCTGTATTTGAAGATTTTATCTTCCTTTTAGTACATTTAATAGAGATAGGAATAAACACCACTGAATTTCTTCAATTTGCACATAAGATTTGAATATTTGAATCAGACAATCATCTTATTATATGAATTAAAACATTACTACTTATTATGTGATTGTTGTTGTTGTTAAATGCCATCGAGTCAGTTGTGACTCATAGCCACCCTGGATATGGTTTTCAAGGAGGGGCTGGTAGGTTTGAACTGCCAACCTTGTGTCTAAACCAACCTTTTGGTCCAGTGCAGTATCCTGCAGTGCCACACCAGGACCCCACTATATAATCATGACTATATGATTACACCTCACAATTAATATGCCACAAGGTTTGCTAGCTTTAGATTAGGAACCTCTAGAATTGTCTGTATATTTCTGCATATTTTTTATACAATTTTACTGAAACTGTAGTATGTGTATGTGTATGGATAACTAAACAAACAAACAAACAAAAAAACAACCAAACAAATTCATTGCTGTTAATTCTGACTCCTAGTGACTTGAAGAGCAGAGATGTCAGCTTGAGGACTAGGGTGCACCTGACCCAGGCCATTGTGTTTTCAATAGCCTCATATGGATGTGAAAGCTGGACAGTGAATAAGGAGGATCGTAGAAGAATTGATGCCTTTGAGTTGTGGTGTTGGAGGAGAATACTGAAAGTGCCATGGACTGCCAAAAGAACCAATAGATCTGTTTTGGAAGAAGTGCAGCCAGAGTGCTCCTTGGAGGCCAGGATGGCTAAACTTCGTCTCTCCTACTTTGGACATATTGTCCGGAGGAAACAATTGTTGGAGAAGGATGTCATGCTGGGTAGGGTGGAGGGTCAGAGAAGAAGAGGAAGACCCCAACGAGATGGATCAGCCAGGTGGCATCATTGATGGACTCAGGTGTGGCGGCGGTAGTGAGGTTGGCCCAGGATCGAACATTGTTTTGTTCTGCTGTGCATGGGGTCGCTATGAGTTGGTTCTGACTCGATGGCACCTGACAACAACAACAACAACAAGTGACTCTATGTCACTGGGGACAGAGTAGAAATGTCCCCAGGCAGACTGACATATCTTCATTCTTCAATGGGTTCAAATCATCATAGTAGCTGAGCACTTTAACTGCTGTCACCAGGGCTGATTTATGTGTTTGCAAGTGACGTTTATAATATAATAGCTAAAAAGAAATTAGTATCTGTCCTTTGATAGAATAATGTTATTTGAAACAGGTATTTGCTACTACTCCCTTTGACTTCAGAGGGTCTAGATTAGCTGAGGCTCAGCCTGAAATGAGTGCTAAGGGTCTCACTGTCTCCTGTCTACTGGAATGGAATTAACATGGGCTTGCAGGAGGCACACTGTTTAAAATAAAGTCCTATGTAGGGTAGTTCTGAATAGAAGGAGATATTATAGATGGAGAAATTGATAAGTTAGATGCAAATAAAAGATTTTCTAAACCACTAAAACTTGTCAAGGCAGAGCAGCACGACCAGCTCTGTCCTTTCAAAACCAAATCATGGTCAGATAGGTGAGGTGACCTAAAATGTATTAAGAAGCTAAGGAGTAAGAACAAGAGGCTGCACAATGTTCCCGAGGGTTGATAACTTCAGCTAACACTTTCAAAGTGTTCCAACCTAGTTTCTATTCAGCAATTTTTACTTGCTCCCCCCACCTTTTTTGTTTTTCAAGAAAGGTTGAGATCATTTTCTTTACGTAAAAATGAAGAAAAAGACCTTAAAAATTTTTTTCCCACTATGGATCAAAAAGACTATCAGAAAGTTCTGGATACTTTTAGTAGGTTGAATCTACCTGCACTCCAACTCACCTTCACCATTTTACAATTTTTAACATATTCTTGTTAATATTTGGGGAAAACAAATGAGCTATGGGTTCTGAAAGCAGGTGAGGGACAGAGTTGATACTAAGAAGACCTTTCCCATGCTGTGGGGATCACGCTCTTCAGGAAAGCATGGTTCTTGATCCCATCTTGGCCACATTTAGAGCCTTTCCAAGCTGAGTCTGGCAGACATGGTTTCTCTAGTTGTCTTTGGTACATTCTCAGTGGGTGCTGATTGCTTGCATTTGCCTTACTTCTGACCCTCCCCTGGTACCATGGCTGTAGTGGGCTGTCATCAGAATATCTGCTGGTGAATTAATACGTCATCTTGGTCAGGAAGCCTTTCATGAAACTTCAGTTTAAACACATTGTTCCTTCACTGTATGTCTTTAAGAAGGGTGCATGACAGCGAAGAAGAGGAAAGGCCCCAACAAGATGGATTGGCACAGTGTCAGTAGCAATGGGCTTACACATAACACCAATTGTGATGTTGGCGCAGGACCAGGCAGTTTCGCTCTGTTATGCAGAGGGTCACTATGAGTTGGAACCAACTTGATGGAACCTAACAACAAATATTTTCCTGTGTCTTCTAACTCTCAGAGTATTTTTATCTATTTCTATGTTCAAACCCTATCATGGTTCCTGTAAAAGAAGAGCTTCAAATTAAATGGACATTAAATTGAAATGAAGGGTGTGCATTAATGAAACACCTTAAGCCCTAAGAAGAGTCATGTTATATGAGGAATTTGAAATGAGAACATGAAACTAGAAAGTTTAAATGTGTCTTAATCTTACCGAGATGTGTATATAAAGTTATCACTTATACTCTTTTCTAATCATTCATGAAAAAAATGATAATTAGTGATTCTTAGAATTAGCATGTTGTTGTTGTTGTTAAGTGCCATCAAGCCCATTCTGAGTCATAGTGACCCTGTATAGGGTTTCCAAAGAGTGGTTGGTGGGTTTGAACTTCTGACCTTGTGGTTCGCAATCCAGTGCTGATCCTACAGCATTGCACCAGGAGTCCAGAATCATCATGGGAGCTTAGAAAAAACTACTTGAATGTCCCACTGGAATAGATTTTTAATCAAAGAGTGATTCACTTGCCAAGGATATCTCAATTTTGAAAAATTGAAGTTGCCTGTTGATCCACACACTCGACTGTGTTGTTGTCTGTGCATGACGAGGACATCTTCTGTTGCACTGCCAGGGCCACGTATTGATGTGAGAGGCTCTTCAGCAGAAATAAAATGATAATCACCCTTCTAACATTCCATCATTATTATTCACAAAGCATGCCCCTTGCTTAACTGCATTGTGTCCATTTTGGAGGTTATTACAAGAAAATCATATACACCCATGTTTATAGGAGACTAGAATCAAAGACCTTCATGGTGTCTACAAAATAAGCCTATAGTAGAACATAGTAGGTGTTCAAGAAGTGTATTCTATGTTAGTGAGTTTGTGCTAAGTTATTGGATTTGTGAATAATCATAAACTCGTGTGGTGTTGTGGGATAAAACACTGGAATACAAGGTGGGTTTGAACCATAAGGTTGGTGGTTCAAACTCACCAACTCTTCCTGGGAAACCCTAAACAGGGCTGCTATGAATCAGAATTGACTCAATGGCACTTAGCAGCAACAGCAACAAGTGACAAGTAGGTGTATCATGTAGGGAGAGGTCCAAGAGATGCATCAGGGAAAGGCCCTAACTTAAACAGTGACTTTCCTTTGCATAACTACAGTTGGCAAGGAGAATTTTATACCCAAGTTAGTTATGTGTGAATGTGTTTGTTGGTAGTGACTGTTTCAAAATGCATTCCCCTCTACAGTCCACTTTTCCAGGCTTTCCTTTCACTTCTCCTTGAAAGAATGCTCTGCTTCTTTCCCTGAATATTTTCAAGGGACCCTTAGAACTGCCTTACCTCATATATCTTTGAGTCAATTCCAACTCATGGCGACCCTGTATAGCGTTTTCAAGGAGTAGCTGTTGAGTTTGAATCACTAGCCTTGCAGTTCAAACCAACCTTTCAGTCCAGTGTTTATCTGGACCCGCACTAGGACTCCTCATGTATCTTGTTGTTGTTAAGTGCCATGGAGTCGGTTCCAACCCATAGCGACCCTGTACAGGGTTTCTGAGGCTGTAAATCCTTACAGGAGCAGAAAGCATCATCTTTCTCCCATGGAGCAGCTGGTAGTTTCGAACTGGTGACCTTGCAGTTCACAGCCCGATTCGTAATCACAATGCTACCAGAGCTCCTTCCTCATGTGTCTTAGCTCATTTTAATTACTCCTCGGCTCATTGAACTATTTTTTCTGAGCCGAGGATAAAATGCTACTTCTACTTGCCTTACCTCTTTTAAATCCTTCAGTGCTCCACTTAGGTCTCTGTGCAATACTTAGCACATTATGCCCTCCACGGTTATTATTTGTGAACATGTTTGTCTCATGAATTAGACATTGTGATTCTCTTTTATTTATTGTCTAGCATGACTTCTTGCAACATAAGAACTTGGTCAATATTGACATAAAGTAACGGTTAAAAGAAGGAGGGAGGGAAATCAGAAGCAAGGAAGGAGAGTGAACCAGAAGGAATCAATCAAAGAACATAGTGGTATCTCAAGTTGGAAGGAGCATTTAAGGTCACCTGATCTTCATTGACATGAGTTGCCTCAGTAACATCCTGAGATATCTCGTTTCAGTTGTTCTTGTATTTTCCTTTTAATTTTCAAAATAATTCAGCCTGTGGATAAATGGTTTTATTTTTTGTTACTGTGAAATATGAGGAAATGACAACTAATATTAAAAAGGATGTTGAAATTTTGATGAAGTACAAAAATATAAAATACTATTTTTATAAGGAAAAAAGAATAAGAAAAATTATCATGAGACAGTGAGCAATCATGTAACTTTACTGATTTTTTTTCCTGAAAGAGGCCACTATTAATCATTTCTTGCTATTCTGAGCATGTATTTGTGCTGCTGCAGATTTCTGTCTCTTCTTTGTCACTTTGAGCCGTTACTTGGTGTGAAAGTGACAAGTAATGATGGTGGGAAACTGACAGAATGAGGCAGAGGGATGAGTCTTCCTAATTTTTTGGGATGAGGGTGGAGACTTAGAATCTCTTTACAAGCCTTTAGTATTCTTTTGCAGTTTGACTGTGAATGAGGGGTTGCCGTATCTAAACTGTGTCTAATCAGAGTCATTCCTTATTTCTTTTTGCTCCTTTCCCACTGAAACACTGCACACATTTGAAGATAGTATTACCCAAACACATTGTGTGATTATGTACTCTAAACTTAAAAGGCTTAGGGGAACTATATTCTAATTTTCTGTGGCTATCTATATTTATGCTTTCTAAATAGCCAGGAAAAGAGAAACTTTGGTGATATGGGGCTCCTGTGACTCTTCGGTATGCTTCTGTTGATGGCAGCACGTGCAAGGAGTTCTGGGAGAGCAAGCTCTTTCCGAATGCTTTTTATTTTACTATTTAAAAATCTCATTGCTTCTCTCAAGCCAGATTGCTCCAGATATCCCATCTGCTCACTGACTTAAGGGGAATTTTGTTATAATGCAAAAATATCCTCACAATACTTAGCTCCTAGCCTTAGCTAGTTCTCAATTCCTTCTGCAGCACATTCTGAGGCAGAAATTTGAGGGTGGGCATGCATGTGCATATGTACAGGAGACACTACTTGGATGTGTGTGTACTGCCTATGATGTTCATCCAGATCAACTATAGCATATACTCTTCTATCTGTGGTGGTTATGTGACCCTGCACAGGATTTCCAAGGTTTACAGGAGCAGAAAAACCTCATCTTTCTCCTGTGGAACAGCTGGTGGTTTTGAACAAGCTGACCTTGAGATTAGCAATCCAGTTTGTAACCACTATGCTACCAGATCTCCTTTCTTCTATCTGTAATGGTTCATAAGTAAGGAGTTGATGACAATATAAAACTATTTTCTATAATATCCAGTACAATGATTGCCATTAATGGGGATTAAGTATGAGCAGTCTTGACAAATTCAACTGTTTAAGAAATCAGAGTCTAGAAAGAATAATTTCTACTAAGCACCAAGGACTCAGAAGTGTCTGTTCCTTCCAGGGCCATGGCATTGCTTTTGTCCATGGTCTTCTGAAAAATGTCAAATCACAAAAGATTTTTTTGGAAATGGACTAGGAAATAACAGTATGTGTTTTTAGTTTAAGCAGCCAATTAATAGGAGCACTGGTGTGGTGTTGTAGGGTGAGTTTTAGGCTGCTAACTGAAAGATTGGTGGTTCAAACCCATGAGCCACTCCTGGGAAACTCTGTAAGGGTCACTGTGAGTCAGAACTGACTCAACAGTACTTGACAACAATAATAAGCCAATTAATAAACATTGAGTTTTCTCTAAGGATAGTTTGTTTGCAAAGATGAGGAATGTATTAACACTAGCTTTTAAAAAGGCCATTTTGAAGATGACTTTCATGGAACTCAACTTATGAACTAAAGCTAGATATTACACTTTAGGAAGCTGTCAGAGAGCCATGCAGTCTTTGGACCTTGAAAATGTTTCTTTACAGAAAGTTTGTTCCATTCTTCTATCTGTCCAAGGTGCATTGAAGGCACTGGCAATGAACAAGGCACCAGGAATTGTCAGAATACAAATTGAAAATTTTTCAACAATCTGACGCTGCACTGGAGACACTCAATCTTCTATGCCAAGACATTTGCAAGACCGGAAGAGGTCCATATTTGTGCCCATTCCAAAGAAAGATGACCCAATAAAATGTGGAAATTATCAGACAGTATCATTAATATCACATGCAAGCAAAATTTTGTTGAAGATAATTAAAAAATAGTTGCAAAAGTACATCAACAGAGAACTGCCAGAAGTTCAAGCCAGTTTCAGAATAGAAGAAGTGGAATGAGAGATATCATTGCTGATGCCGATGGATCTTGACTGAAAGCAGAGAATACCAGAAAGATGTTTATTTCTGTTTCATTGACTATTCATAGATATTCATCTGTGTGGAGCATGACACACTATGGGTAACATTTGAAGAGTGGGTATTTCAAAGCACTTAATTGTGCTCATGAGGAACCTGTACATAGACTTTGAGGCAGTTGTTATAACAGAGCAAAAGGAGTCTGTATGGTTTAAAATCAATAAAGGTGTGCACCGGAGTTGTATTCTTTTACCGTATTTATTCTATCTGTACAGTGGTTACGAATAGGGCTGTGAGCCGCAAGATGAGCAGTTTGAAACTACCAGCTGTTCTGTGGGAGAAAGATGAGGATTTCTGCTCCCGTAAAGATTTACAGCTTTGGAAACCCTGTACAGAGTCACCATGAGTCGGAACCGACTCCATGGCACATAACAATAACAATATACTGAGCAAATAGTCTGAGAAACTGGATTATATGAATAAAAATGTGACATCAGGATTAAAGGAAAACTCATTAGAAACCTGCAATATGTAGATGATACAATCTTGTTTCCTGGAAGTGAAAAAGGCCTTAAAATCCTTACTGATGAAGATCAAAGACAATAGCCTATAGTATGTATTTTCCCCCATGTTAAAAACAGCAACAACAACAAAGATCTTCACCAATGCTAATAAGTAACATCATGATAAATGGAAAATTATTGATATTGTCAAAGATTTCATTTTGCTTGGATTCAAAATCAATACTAATGGAATATGCATTCCAGAAATCAAACAACACATTGTAAATCTGCTACAAAAATCTCCTTAAAGTGCTCTAGATCAAAGATGTCAGTTTGAGAACTCAGGTGAGCATGACCCAAGCCATGGTATTTTCAATAACCTCATATGCATGTGAAATCTGGAAAATGAATAGGAAAGACTATATAAGAACTGGAGAAAATTATTAAATGTATTGTTGACAAACAGAAGAACAAGCAAATCTTTGTTGGAAGAAGTTCAACTAGAATGCTCCTTAGAAGCCCAAATGACCAGACTTTTTTCTCCATACTTTATATATGTTGTCAGGAGAGACAACTTCCTGGAGAAGTACGTCATGCTTTAAAGTGGAGGGTCAGCAAAGAAGAGGAAGTCTACCAATGAGATGGATTGATACAGTGGCAGTAGCAATGGGCTCAAAAATAACAATTGTGAGGATGGTGTAGGACCGGGCACTGTTTTGATGTGCATAAGATTACTATGGATCAGAACAAACACTACTGCACCTCACCTCAACAATGGTTAATTTTTCTGAGAATTGCATACCTCCTCAGTATTATTGCTCACCCATATGCCTTTCTGGGAAGAACATGCTCAGCATTTCTCAAGCTAAGGGAACTGAAGAAAAAAATTCAAATGTCACTTATGGTATTGAATGATTTATGGGCAAAATATTGAATGATGCAGATAGCACCATAAGAAGATGGAAAAAATACACAGATCACTGTACCAAAAATAAATGGTTGATGTTCAACCATTTCTAGAGGTAGCATATGATCAAGAACCAATGATCCTGAAGGAAGAAGTCCAAGCTACATTGAAATCACTGGCAAAGAACAAGGCACCAGGAATTAATGGAATACAGTTAGAAATTTTCAACAAGCAGATGTGGCACTGGAGGCACTCATTCATCTATACCAAGAAATTTGGAAGATGACTAACTGACCAGGAAGAGATGCGTATTTGTTCCCATTCCAAAGAGAGGTGACTCAATGGAATGAGGAAGTCATCAGACAATATCATTGATGTCCCATGTGAGTAAAATTTTGTTAAAGGTAATGCAAAAACAGCTGCACCATGCATTGACAGAGAACTTCTAGAGGTTCAAGCCAGATTCAGAAGAGGAACTGGAACTAGGAATATCATTGTTGATGTCAGATGGATCTTGGCTGAGAACAGAGAATATTAGAAAGATGCTTACCTGTGCTTTATTGACTTTGCAAAGACTATCGATTGTGTAGATTATGACAAGGTATGGGCAACATTGTGAAATATGATTATTCCTGAACATTTAATTGTGCTCATGAGGAATCTATACATACACCAAGAGGCAGTTGTTTAAAAAGACCAAGGGTACACTGAGTAGTTTAAAATTAGGAAAGGTGCGTGTCAGTGTTGTATTCTTTCACCATACTTATTCAACCTGTATGCTGAGCAAATAATCCAAGAAGCTGGATTATATGAAGAAAAACGTGGCATCAGGATTGGAGGAAGACTCATTAACAACCTGCAATACACAGATGATACAACCTTGCTTGCTGAAA
>NW_006408694.1:1905766-1944471 GCF_000296735.1 Chrysochloris asiatica | reverse complement strand
TATACTTATAAAACAAAAAATAAATATTCATTTAAATGTCCAAAGGGTCATTTTGCAAGTCAGCTTCCTGCTCACAAGCACACAACCTTTCTCAGTCCATGGGCCTAGAGTCCTCAGCTTCTCTATCTCTCTATGCCATCACTCTGCCACCGTTGCTGCTGTTGATGCTTTTCTGGGTAGGAGCTCACACTCCACTCATGTTCTTGTTTCTTGATGGTCCTTAGAAGGGGGTTTTCCCTGATGGCTGACTTTTCTTGCCTTGATGGCTCTTAGGCAAACAGCTTGCTTGATATTCTAACAACCAAACAGTCTGCTTTTTTCTGCTGGTGGTTCTTTCAAAAAAGTATCTTCTTCTAGCCAGTCCAGGTTAGTCTGCATGTCTTTTCAAGTGGAAATGTTCCGCATCATAAGTTCTGAGTGGGGCTCAGGATTCCACATATAGCCCCATACTCCACAAAGGCTTAACAGGAAGCCTATTTTCTTGGGAAAATTCTAATTTCCCTTTTAGCTAATCAAATCAGTTATAGACTAAAGATGGGCTTACAAGCTTTCTGTAATCACAATTCCCAATATTCCTTTCTATTACACTTAAATGTATAGTTTACAATAGTAGACAAGGGATAGAACTTATTTCTTTGTGCCAATTTTTTTCTCAGACCAGTAAAGCCAGGGCTACTTTTTGTCTAGCCCAAGCACCAGGCTCAATACAAACAAACAAGTGTTGGAACCAGTTCTTCCTGGGTCAGTCATGGAATTGACCTGAATTTGTAAACTGGGAGAAGCTGAATGGTTAAGTTGAATGGAAAAAAATTATAGGTTGATGCCCTCCTTGAAACTTATTCTCCCAGTTAGAGAAAAAGGGGCACTGTACATGTTGCGTAACAACCAAATCTCTTGGCTAACAGAGTTAGAAACAATGGCACCCTTCTCAAAGATGGCAGTCACCCATGCAGCTGTGGATGTGTGTTGCTTTCCAGAGTGCTGGCAGTAATCCATTATCTCACATCAGACTCCTGAAAGGACTCATTGTACCTCTTCCAGTCTCCTATTACTGGTCTTTAACTCAGGATTTTTCCCATTCCAGTTATCATTATGCATCATCCAAACTTTTAAAATTCATGTCTGTTACAATGTCATTTAGTAGGCCATGACTGAATCAGTTCAGACTAGTTCAAAGCCCTGGTTCCAACATGGTATAGAGAGTAAACCACTATGCTGCAAGTACAGGTGCTAGTGATTGAGGATTGATAAATCTGGAAAAAAGAGAACAGATTTTATCATTTTATACATTCATACATTTTCATTATGATTATATGTACATAAGAGGTTGGGTTGGGTTTTACTTTATAAAAAACAATTTTTTATAATTTTTATTGTGCAATTTTTTTCAGAATCAAGCTTGTTGTAAAAGTAGATAAAAACAAGAATGAATTTTCTCTATCTTTTTTTCTTCAGGTGGCTTCCCTTCATGTCTCAGGGCATAATTCATTCAGAAATTGAGCTATATCTTCAAGGTAAGGATTAATGAGTCTTTAGTAACAGAAAATACAAGATTGTTTTGTTGCAGCTTGAGACATGGAACATTCCCCAATTACCCCTGAACATCTCCTTTGATGCTATTGGTTTGCATTGATATTCATAGTTTCTCCTCACAGTAAATATTAAACATGTAAAGAGGTCTTTGTAATGTTATCTCCCCTATTATAAGTTAAAAACCAATATAAGAATTTGCTTTCATTAAAGAGTTGAAGTCACACTTTTTCCCACTTAATAACGTCAGCAGACAGATCTATTATTAACTGCACTTTTCTTTTATTTTTGCAGAAATTGAAATAAATCATCAAGAAGAACCAAATGGTAAATGTTGTTGCCATTTTTCATTTTTTAATCATCTGAAATAATATATTTTGTTTCATGACTACCTGTCTTGTACATTTTTATAGTGTGTTTTATTTAGTTTTAGCTACTGATTGAAAATATTTAAAATGAATATAGGAACAGGCATTAAATTATAATTTGATATATAAAGAAATTAACATGAACTTTACCCCAAAGTTGTTTTTATATTTTTTTCCTAAAGCTTCCTTCATTCCCCCTTCAATAATATAAGTATACCAGGGAAATAATCATTTTCCAAATGGTTAATTTATTTTACCTTTAAATAATTAACATTGCATTTTGGTTTGTCAATGTTCTGCTTACATTATTTGTATTAGATTTTCCACTAAATCATCTTTATACCAATATACAATTGTGTTACTGATATGGCTACTTAATATCTTAAAGCTGATCTAAACGATGAAGATAAATGTTTTTAACATCATGTTTATTTGTGCAGTAATTTGAAATAAAACAAGGGTCAGTGACAACAGTATAAGGTTCATAAAGCGTCCTGTATTTGTTAGGATGGGCACTGAGACATAAACATCCCATGACTGTTTCTGATAGCTGCTGATGCTAACATTTATATTTGTTTATATTAAAAATTGTATTTTGGCTCACATTAACTTTTTTTTCTTTAATTATTAAATGGGGAAAAGTTTGTATATGTATGAGACTGAAATTAAGGGTATAATTTTTTCTAATGTTCCCAATTCTGAACATTTGAGAGTAATGGTAATTGTGTGCAATTGAATCGACTCTGAATCATAGCGTATAGGGTTTCTGAGACTGCAACTCTTTATGGGAGCAGAAAACCTCATCTTTCTTCTGAGGAGCAGATTGCTGTTAGCAGCCTTGGTGTTAGGAGTCCTGGTGTGGCTCTGTGGGCTAATGTGCTGGCCTGCAAAATTGGTTTAAACCACAAGGTTGGTGGCTTTCACTCAAGCTGCTTCTTGGAAACTCTATACAGGGTTACTATGGTTTGGAATCGACCTAACAGCACTTAACAACTACAACAAAGGGTCCTTGGAGTCCTGGAGTGGTATTATGGGTTAATGCCCTGGACTGCAAGGTCAGTTTGAAACACAGGTCAGTGGTTCAAACTCACCAGCCCCTCCTCTGAAAGGAGGGAAACCCTATACAGTGTCACTGAGTCAGAATAGACTTCCACTAGATGGCACTTAACAACAACAAAAAGGTCTTTGTCTGTAATAAGTCCTAAAGAATAAGTTTGAAACAACATTCCAATTTAAAAAAACAAAATGACTTAATTCTAGAAATTGATGTGTGCTATGTGAATAATATAGGCTAATAGTATTAAACTGGAGATTATACTTGAGGCTGAAAAATGTAGAAAATCCTTTGTTAGTAATTTAAGTCCCATTTAATCCATATCAATGATTAGATATAAGATGTAGTTGTGTTATATAGGATAGGTGTTTACCTGTGAGTTTGTTAGGTATGCTTCGTCAAATGTAATTTGATAAAAATAAAATATTGAGTTTCTTTCAATTAATTATTTCTGTTGTTTTAATTTCCTTTTTTTGTATTCTCAATGAAATATTTTTACAATTTTTTATAGTACAGAATTTAATTAACAAAACACTAGCATCTGTCTGTAAAAGGCCTCCTATTCTATTTCATCTTACATTCTATAAGAATACAGTCTGTAAAATTTTTGGGATATGATCCTACAAATCAATTAGGAAGCTCATAGTTTTATGAATAAGCTAATTTATGGTGTGAAAAGCACCTTAAGAGGTTAAGTAGTGTAATCTACAAATAGTAATGCAGGGCTAGAACTGTGGTTAAGAGTGTTGAAACGCAAACACAGATTTCCGTGAATTTTAGATGTGGGAAGTATATGGAACTTTTTGATATAAATTATGCTATTCTACAAAAGGTTGGTTTGGACCACAAGGACAGTGGTTCAAACTTACCAGCTGCTCGTCAGAAATCCTATATAAGATCACTATGAGTCCAACCGACTCAACAGCACTTGACAACAATAACAATATAGCTGCCGTGAGAAAAAAGTAGACCAAGATGCTATTTAAGTTTAATGTTGGAAAAGAAAAAGAAGGAATCAACTGAGTTCATTTACATTATTTGAGGTGGTTAACAAGGAGCCTTGGTGTAGCTCTGTAGGATAAGCTCTGAACCCGAAGGTACATTTAAATCACAAGGTTGGTAGTTCAAGCTCACTAGTCACTCCTTGGAAACCTGATACAGGATTGCTATGAACAACTCGATGCTGTTTATCAACAACCACAGTGAATGCTGTCATGTACCACTGCTAACTCCTAGCCATGTTAAAGGCATGTTTCACAAATCTTGATATACTTAGAAATATAAGTATTTATAATTCATATAGGTAAAATCATTCTCCATAGTAAAACTGCATTACTGAGTTAGACTGAATTTGATTATAATATTTTTAATATACATTGCTGGATTAAATACTTTATTAAAGGAAGTATTTTGCATATTGTTCTTTTGTTCAGTTGCCTTGTTAAATACCCTTATTAATTCTAGTAAGTTTTCTTGAGATACTCTTTGAATTATCTATGAAGACAACCATGCCACATGTGCATAATGATGGTCTCTTATTTTCCTAATGGGCTATCTAGGTCATCAGGTACACTGGCGGGGGGGGGGGGGGGGAAAGGGGGCAGAAGCAATGAAGATAATGTTATTAATTAGCACTTATGTAATATTTGCTATGTAGTCTCAATGCATCAGGTACATTAATTTATTTAATCCTCACAACCTTGTGAAGTTGTTGTTGTTAAGTGCCATCGGGTTGGTTCTGACTCATAGTGACCCTGTATAGGGTTTCTGAGGAACTTGAACCACTGACCTTATAGTTCAAACAGCTTTGCAGTCTGGTTCATTAACCCACAGAGCCACAACGTTTTATTTTATAAGTGATGAAACTAAAGGACAGAGTTTTATTTTTAACCTGCTCATTTTTATACAAGTAGTAAATGATAGATAATGGTTTAGATCCAAGAGGTTTGACTCCAGAGTCTATATGTTCCTGCTTTAAAGGAACTGTTTCCAACTGTACTTACTGTATGAAGGTGTGCTTATATATGCATGTACATATGTGTGTATATTTATTTTGATGTGCTATTTTTTACCTTCTTATGCTAGATTTTCTAGATATTTATCTCTCAATATTTTTCCAAACCTAAGTGAAAAAAATATTTTGTTAGGGGAATTTAGAATTATTTATCCTTATTAATTCTTTTTCACCTATAACCTTGTAGAGATGGATAAGATTTGTGGTGAGCTGCCTTTGCTGCTCTTTTGTTTGTTTGTTTTTAAAGCTCAATATTTCACTAAGAGTATAGCCCCTTTGAACTAATGCAGAATGTTCCAGTTCAGTCCCCAGCCTTACAGGGCCCACCTAGCCTCTCATTCTCTTGGCCTCAGGCACTGATCTCACCACAGTAGACCATGGCCTTCTCCTGTGCAGATCACTCACCATTCAGTTCCTGCTGATGGCCCCTTTATTATTATTATTATTATTTAGCATGGGTTGGGGAGAGGCTTTTTCTTACTTTCTTGAAAATGACACCATGTACTAAAGAGTCTGAAATTTTTAGTAATTTATCCAGAATGTAGTGTTATAATGAGAGAACTACTTTTAAAATATCCCAGGAAATAAAGGCTGTAAAGAATTTGTTGTGGACCAAGCAGATGCTTAGTGACTGCACTGTCCTTGGAGTTACACTCTGAAACATTATGCAAAGCAACTTCACTTTAAGAGACTTAACTTCTGACATACTCTAGAGAATTTCTGACTCGAGTGAACTTAAAATTCTTGGAACATTTGTTCATTTATTTACAGGCAGTGCCAACTACTGTATTTGAAGTGTAACAGAAGTCCTGGTGTGGTATTGTAGGATAAAGCACTGGACCCCAGGGTCAGCTTGAACCTCAAGGTCAGCACTTCATACCCACTAACCGCTCCTCAGAATCCCTATACTGGCTCACTATGAGTCAGAACTGACTCAATGGCATTTAGCAACAACAGTAAGAAACTCAACGGCACACAACAGAGTAACATCACACAGTCTGCTTAAAGTAAAAAAACAAACAAACAGAGGTTCATTAAGGGAAAGAGATAGTCTGGACTGGGAAGACATCCAAATTTACAGTTAAGATGTCCACTTCACCAGATATTTTTATTAAGTTGGAACAAGAGCTAAAAGTTACAAAATCATAATTGACTGAAAGATGATCAGGGGAGTTAAAGACAGTGTATCTAAGAGAGGGGACTTAGAAGGGATACGTTGATACCAACTTGTATATGTGGGATTACATGATTGGTTAAGGGTATATAACTGCAAGTGTATCTGATCTTCTGTTTAGTACAGTATTACCATAAGAAGCAATGGAAATAATAAGGCTAACAGAATACTATGAAGAATTGTACTCTGACAAATTTGAAAATCTAGAAAAAAAGGGCAAATATTTAGAAAAACACAATGTACCTAAACTAACACAGACAGAACAAATAAACGGAACAAAAAAAGAAATTGATTAGGTCATGAAAACTTTCTCAATAACAAAACATCTTGTCCCAGATGGCTTTACTGATGAATTCAATTCAGAGAAGAGCTAACATAAATTCTACTGAAACTATTCCAGAACATAGAAAAGAATGGAAAACTCCCAAATACATTTCATGAAGCAAGTATAACCTTGTCACCAAAACCAGGCAAATGCATCACTAAAAAAGAAAATCATAGAACAATATACCCTATGAGTATTATTATTGTTGTTAAGTGTTGTTGATTTGGTTCTGACTCAAAGCAACCCTGTGTAGGGTTTCCAAGGATCTTCTGGAGGATTCGAACCATTAATTTGTGGTTAGCAGGTCAGTGCTCACCCAATAACTCTACACTAGGACTCATGAATATAGATGCAAAAATTGTCAACAAAATCCTAGCAATAGATTCCAACAAGATACCAAAACAATGCATTGTGGTCAAATGGGAATCATTCCAGGTATGCAAGGAGAGTTCAATATTAGATGAACAATAAAAGTAATCCACCATATAAATAAAACAAAGGAAAAGAACCCATGATCATATTGATTGATGCATAAAAGGCATTTGACAAAATCCAACATCCATTCCTGATAAAAACACTGAACAAAATATGATTATCAGTGACATTCTTCAACGTAATTAAGGGCAAAGATACAAATCCAACAGTCAGCATTACTCTCAATGGAGAAAAATGAAAGCATTCCCTATGTGAACAGGAACTAGAAGAGGATACCCTTTATTACCATTCCTATTCAATTTTGTTATGGAACTCTTAGCCAGAGTTATAAGGCCAGAAAGAGAATCTAAAGGCATCCAAATTGGCAAAGAATAAGTAAAATTCTCTATTTGCAGATGATATGATCTTATACATAGAAAATCCCAAAGCAATAAAATTATTGGAACATACTGAAAGATTCAGCAAAATGACAGGGTAAAAGATCAACATAAAAAATAGTTGGATCCCTTTACATTAATAAAGAGATCTCTGAAGAGATAGTCAGGAAAGCCAGCTACCCAAAAGATGAAATATTTCATTATCAATCTAAACAGAGAAACAAAAGCATATACAAATAAAACTACAAAACACTATTATAGGACACCAAAACAGACAAAAATGGGAGACTATGAAGCAGAGAATACCAGAAGGATGTTTACCTGTGCTTTATTGACAACCCGAAGGCTTTCGATTGTGTGGATCATGACAAGCTATGGACAACATTGAGAAGTATAAGTATTCCAGAACACTTAATTGTACTTCTGAGAAATCTGTACCTAGACCAAGAAGCAGTTGTTCAAACAGAACATGGGAACACTGAATGTTTTAAAATTGGGAAAGGTGTGTGACAAGATTGTGTTCTTTCACCATACTTATTCAACCTTTATGCTGAACAAATAATACGAGAAGCTGGGTTCTATGAAGAAAAACATGGCGTCAGGATTGGAGGAAGATTCATAAACAACCTGCAATATGCCAATGATACAACCTTGCTTGCTGAAAGTTAAGAGGACTTGAAACATTTACTTATGAAGATCAAAGAGCACAGCTTTCGATATGGATTGCATCTCAATGTCAAGAAAACAAAAATCCTCATCACTGGACCAATAAACAACATTCTTATCAATGGAGAAAAGATTGAAGTTGTCAAGGACTTCATTTTTCTTGGGTCAACTATCAACACTCGCGGAAGCAGCAGTCAAGAGATCAGACTACGTATTGCATTGAGAAAATCTGCTGCACAGGAACTTTTTTTTTAAGTATTGAAGAGCAGAGATGTCAGTTTGAGGACTAAAGTGCTCCTGACTCAAGCCATGATATTTTTAATAACCTCATATGCATGCGAAAGCTGGACAGTGAATAAGGAAGATCATAGAAGAATTGATGCCTTTGAGTTATGGTGTTGGAGGAGAATACTGAAAGTGCATGGACTGCCAAAAGAACCAATAGATCTGTTTTGGAAGAAGTGCAGCCAGAGTGCTCCTTGGAGGCCAAGATGGCTAAGCTTCGTCTCTCATACTTTGGACATATTGTCAGGAGGGAACAGTTGCTGGAGAAGGATGTCATGCTGGGTAAAGTGTAGGGTCAGAGAAAAAGAGGAAGACCCCTAACAACATGGATCAGCCAGGTGGCATCATTGATGGACTCAAGTGTGGCAGCGGTAGAGAGGTTGGCCCAGAGTCAGACATTGTTTCGTTCTACTGTACATGGGGTCGCTATGAGTCGGTTCCGACTCAATGGAACCTGACAACAACAACAACAATGCCATACTCATGGATAGGAAGAGTTAACATTGTGAAAATGTCAACAATACCCAAAGTGAACTATATATATACAATGCAATTCCAATCTAGATTCCAACACCATTTTCTAAAGGGATGGAAAAACTGATCACTGAATTTATATGAAAAGGAAAGAGATCCAGGAAAAGTGAAGCATTGCTAAGATGAAGAGCAAAGTAGAAGGTCTCTCAGTTCATGATCTCAAACATATTACACTGCCACAGTAGTAAAAAATTCTGGGACTGGTACAATGAAAGATACATAGATCAATGGCACAGAATTGAGAACCCAGAGGTAAATCCATATATATATAATCAGCTGATCTTTGACAAAAAGATGGCCATTAGATGGGAAAGCAATAGCTTTCAACAAATGATGCTGGCAAAACTGAAAATCAAGCTGCAGAAAAATGAAACAATATCCATATCTCTCATCGTATATAAAAACAAAACTCAACATGGATTAAAGACCTAAATGTAAAATCTAGAACTGTAAGGCTCATCAATGAAAAAATAGGGACAAACTTAGGGTCTCTAATACAGAGCAAATGACAAAATAGATTACTGGAAGCTCCTAAAAATGAGACACTTAGGTGCATCAAAAGAATTCCCAAAAAGTAAAAAGAACCCACAGACTAGAAATTTTTTGCAATGATATATCACACAAAATATTAACTTCTAAAATTTATAGAAAGCTTCAACACCTCTACAAGTAAAATATAAATAACCCAATTAAAAAAAAAATAGGCAGAGTACAGACAATTCACCAAAGAAGACATTCAGGCAGCTAAAAAAACATATTGAAGAAATGTTCATTATTCAACGTCATTAGCCATTGTTATTGTTAAGTGCTATAGTGTTTGTTTGAACCCATGGTGACACTGTATATGGTATCTGAGGAACAACTGGTGGGTTTGAGCCACCAATATTGTGGTTAGCACTTTGGTGCTTGTCCTATAGTGCACCAGGAGATGCAAATCAAAACAGCATTAATAGCAAATTAAAAACAAAAAAACAGAAAATGACAAATGCTAGAGAGGGTCTGGGGAGACTGGGAATCTCCTACATTGTTGGTGGGACTGTAAAATGACACACCCACTGTGGAAAAAGTATTGTGCTTCCTCAAAAACTGGAAACAGCAATGTCATATGATTAAGCAATCCCTCTACTTGGTATGTATCCCCAAGAAATAAGAGATATATGAGAGTAGATATATGCACATCCATGTTCATTTGCAGCACTATTCACAATAGCAAAAAGATGGAGACGCCCTAAATGCTCATCAGTGGGAAAATGGGCAAACAAATTTTGGTACATACACATAATGGAATACTATGCAAATCTGAAGAATAATGAATCTGTAAAATACCTCATAACATGAATGAACCTGTAGGATATTATGCTGTGAAATTAGTCAATCCCCAAAGGACAAATATTGTATGAGACCACTATTATAAAAACACAAGAAAAGGTTTTCTTGCTAAAAGAAATATTCTTTGATGATTCCCATGGGTGGGAGAGAAGGGAGAGTAATTCACTGATTCGGGTAACAGGGAAGACAGCATACAACAAGAGGGAGGTTGGCAGAAGAAATGATGAAGACAGGAGAAGACACAAGAGTTAAAGGAGATAGAGGTAAATACTGTTGTATGACCAATCCTGCAATCACAATGTTCTATGGATAGATATTTGGACAGATACACAAGCTGAGTGGATATGGAAGGGACAGTGACAGTATATCCACAAATGTATAAGAAAGATATCGACACCTATGAATGTGGTGGAGCATGTTGTTGTTGTTATGTGTCGTTAAGTTGGGTCTGACCCATAGCAACCCTGTGTAGGGTTTCTCAAGAGCAGCTGGTGAGCTTGAACCACCGACCTCTCAGTTCAAACAGCTTTGCAGTCTGGCGCATTAGCCCACAGCACCACTGGCGGCAAAAACGAAGAAAACTTCTTAGACATTACCAAATATTTTGAGGCAACTAGTTGCTGGTCCTTACAGCTCAGGGCCATAATCTGAGGAGACATGGTCCTGAATCATAAGGACCAACATGTAAGGACATAACATGTGTTTGAAGACTATGTTATGCCATGGTCAATTGGCATAACATAGTTTTCAAAGACAATGTTCAACATCCTACTTTGGTGAGTAGCAATAGGGATCTTAAAAACTCATGAGTAGCAATCTAAGGTACAATTCTTGATCCCTTCCAGTGTGAAGTAGGCTACTTAGGAGGCTGGGCATAATAGGGAATTAAAGGAGGTGAGAATAGGTTCAGCAGCAAGTTTCAAAGGGACTTGAGGTCATATCAAAGACGAATGTGATTCCTACGAAAATGGAACTAGTGACGGAATGGTCATGTGGACACAGGAGAGGAACTTAATGTTGAACTCTCATTCTGTCCTTCTACCAGACATTAGGGTTTGAAGTAGAGTTGAATGTCCTGAATACAGAATCAAGAGATACATTGCTCTGCTTTAATCATGCTTTATAACAATCTCCAAAACATGGAGAGACTGCTTAGTACACTGAGGCAAAGTGCCCAATCCTGACTCTACCACCAATTCACTGCACAATTTGTAAGAATTACTGTACTTTTTTGTGCCTCTGATTATTTCTCACAAAATAAAGGCAATAACAGAAACTACCTCATTAAATTGCAAGGATTACATAAAGCAATATCTGTAAAGTGTAATAAATTGTTATATATTTGATGATATCATATAATATAAATTATTAATAAATGTTAGTTTTAAAACATTATTTTTCACTTTTGACAAAATGTATCAGAGAGTCTGAACATTGTGTCTCCCAACCACTTAAAGAAGGTGTGCCTACTGTTAGTGTCTCTGATCACTGATTGCTAATCTTCTCCATTCACCTTGTAAAATATCGGGATGTCTCTTATCACTTCACACAATAATAACCAATAAGCAGAACCATAGAAATGACAAAAGACTCACCTTCAACATAAAAATAAAATGGATTATGCTATGGATCATGCACTGTTTTATGGTAGTTTTCCAGACATAAAGTGGAGGAAATTGAGCATATTTCAAATCATTTTACCCTAGAAAACATAACTGTTTTTAATCTGTGTCAAATTTATCCAAACTCCTAAGATAATAAGAGCAAATTTCTCTGTGTTTTGTATGTACAATAGGATTAATGATATTTGCCATTTGGAAGAATAAAAATATTTGAAAAGTACTTACATACTTTAAAGAAAGCTCATGATCCTCTTATGAGGTTATATTTTGAAGGACTTGTGAGTTTATATAAATAGAGTTGTTTGTAGATAAAAAAAATATCAAAAATTAGAGTAAAATAATCATTTGTAATGTTTTTAGTACCTTTGCCAAATCTCACAAAGGTATATTTACCTATCCTTCAATATGTAGGTGATACAAGGTCAGTATTGTTTCTATTATCTTTTTACTAATGATTAGCCAATTATAAAGCAAATAACAATGTCCTTGTTCTTTGTATAAAGGCTTACATCAATGACACATCAACAAAAGGACTTGTCTTTGTTAACTGAGAAATCCTTACACAGTATGCTGATTCCTACCTTGAAAAGTCTTTCTCACACATGGAGCCTTTTAGTTTTAATACACTTATCGGATCTCAAAACATTTTATGAATCATTCATTCTTTCATCCAGGAGAGAGTGCTTGGTGGTTGGCATTGTGTTAGGCACTGGGAATATAGAGACATTCATAAGGAAAACTTGCTCTGCAAATTCTTCTGTTCTAGGTTGTTGTTGTTAAGTGTCCTCGAGTTGATTCTGACCATAATGACCCTGTATAGGGTTTCCAAGGAACAGCTGGTGAGCTTGAACCACCAACCTTACAGTTCAAAGGACATTTCAATCTGATGCATTAGCCCACAGTGCCACACCAGGACTCCCTAGTTGGGTGGGCAGAAAGGGGAAGCGAAGGAGCAGGTCCACGGCCTGAAGGTTGAATTGCTCACAGGATCCAGAAGAGACATGGAGAAGAGCATGGTTAATTCTAGGCACAGTGAAGGGTGTCTTCTTAGAGGAAGTGGCCTTTGAGTTGCACATGGAAACAGAAGGCACTTACCAGATGGAAAGTGGAAAAGAGAGGTGAGGGGAGGACATTCTGGCAGAGGGATTTAAAGTAAAATCTCAGAGGTGGGAACAAGTCACTCAGAAAAACAGATGGTGTACTGTAAAGGAAGACCCCTGTATGAGAGGCCAGAGAACTGCTTTGTGGAGGTGCTAGACAATGATGTCAGGGTGATGAGCAGAGCTAGGTTAGTATTTGGCTGGCATGCTAATCTGCTAGAACATTGCTAAGAGAGTAAAGAGATGGAATGAGTTTTATTTTCCCTAACTTATTTCAAGGAGTACAGGGATTGTGGAATGTAGTCAGAAATTCCTGGATTTAACCTCTAAAGTTTGGAAAACTCCATATGGCCTTCGGGGGGTGGGAGGAGGGAAGGTTGTTGTTGGTGGTGGTGGTTATGTGTCATGGTGTTAGTTCTGACTCATAGCGATCCTGTATAGGGTTTCTGAAGCTATAAATCTTTACAAGAACAGAAAGCCTCATCTTTCTCCCATGGAGTGGCTGGTAGATTTGAACTGCTGACCATGCAGTTCAGATCAGCTCGTAATGCACTTACACTACCTGAGCTTTTGTTGTTGTGATCAGGTGCCATCAAGTTGGTACCAACTCATAGCTACCTATGCACAGCAGAATGAAACACTGCCCAATCCTGGGCCAACCTGAGCTAGATGGAACTAAATAGTAGGCTTTTTGGTCTGAGTTTCCTGCAGTCCTACTCCATCTTTCCCCAACAGAACATCAGCTGCTCTACTAAGTAAGAGCTGGACAAACCCTCAGTGAACAAACCCGCATTGGTCTTCTTACGTTGTCTCCATATTCCCTAGAATATGAGTCCTTCTTAGGCGCTGCCATCTATAGAGGTACACTTAGTGTTCTCACTCTTACAACATTTTACTGTGTCCTGCTCTGCAAGGTAAATACCATTGGTGAACTACCAAGCAAAATATGGTTGTCACACAGTATTATGCATAGTGCGTAATTAAGGCAGGTAGCTTTGGGGAGTTTTTTGCTCAGTACACTGGCTAGCTGGATTAACTATCACATGATAAAAGCTTCATTTATGTGCATCCTCCTTGAATTTCTTTGAATAGGTAGTTGCCAAGTAACTGAAAATATGTCCTGCACTGATGTTTCTATATTCAACTGCAGGGTCACTTTTCTGAGCTATGGGGTCAAATACCTAGAGCCACTGTACCAGAATGCACATACTAAGGCAAAGATAAAGTGTTAAGATCTAAGGAAGGGCTATTAAGTTCACTAGCTTCTAGGACTTTGTTCACTAAAAGAATCCATTGGTGTTTTCCTGAAAATATACCTCTAATTAACAAGAAAATATTGGTAAGTAAAAGGTTAACTACAGATCTCTAACACTTTTTTTTTTTTTTTTTTTTTTTTTGCTCTTTACCTGGCACCCTCAGTCAAATCTCCTTGCAAAATGCTCATATCCCAATTCTAAAGGTGTTTATAAGTGAAAAGATAGTGGAGAGCTCTTATCTGTGAAAGATTTAGTAACTGTTTCTGTTATCTACTGCTATGTGAGAAACCACCCCAAAACTTGGAAGCTTAAAGCACAAATTGATTACCTTTCGTCTTTCAGTGAGCTGAGTTGGTACAGCTGGTGCTTGTACAGAGACAGTGCCTGCACTTGCAGACATTTGAAGGCACACTGACCTGAACTAGGCTGGTCCCTCATGGCCAGAAACTGATGTGGCTGGGGCTCAGCCAGATTTGCTGTTCACATGAGGCATGTCTCCTGGAGTCCAAGAAGGAGCATCTCATGAACGAGTGTTGTAACTGAAACAGGCAAACCTATGTCCCAAGTTCTAGCATACACTTCTGCTGCAGTGTTCTCTACCATGGGCAGTTTAGACTCAAGGAGAGAGGAAATAGACTCCACTCCTATTGGAGCAGGAAAACAGCCATGTTGCAAACGAGCAAGTGCACTGGGAAGTATCAGTGGCCATCTTTGGATAACCTAGTCTCATAATGTTTCTTTTTATTGTTTTCTACCGATGTTCTATTTTGTATTTTAGATTGATATTTTTAGAGAAGTTAAATGATCAGATTCTAAAAGTACACTTAAACATGTTGGAAGAAAATGGTTATTTTCAATGGTAGAAGAGAAATTATTTTTGGAAAAACTTGAAAATTAAGCAAAAATAACTCAGAAGACATTTCACTCTTTAGGCTTTATGTCAGGGTGATAAGCTATTTCCTCAGGGAAGAGTACTGGAGGGTTATATGAATAAGTAAAAGATGCCCTTGTGCTACCATGGGTTAAGCATTAGGCTGCTGACTGACAGGTTGTTGGTTTGAACCCACCAGCCTCTCTGTGGGAGAAAGATGAGGCAGTTACTTTCTGTAAAGATCTACAGCCTCATAGAAACCCTATGGAGCGATTCTACTATGATCTATCTGTAGGTTGCTATGAATTGGAATTGAATTGACAGAGAATTTTCTCTAATTTAAGTAAGTGGCTTCTTCCTAGTATTTCTATTTTAGTAAACACATATTCAAACATTATGTGCAAACTCACTCTTGGTCCTCTCCTTATGACACCATGATACGTAAGTCCAAGGGCAGACCCAGATAGCAGGGAAAGGAGACAAGGATGAAACAGGAAAGAAGACCTAAATGAAAGAAAAGATACATTTTTTTGAAATCTTCTTTATTTATGCCTGAAAGCACAGGTGTGAGGCAGAAAATTGTGAAAAGACTGAGAAACAGGAGTATAACTGGAAATCCACATGTTTCTTCTTTTGTCAAATGAATTGAAGTTCCTCAAATTAACTTGCTACAGGGTAGAAGGAACACAGCGCATACTTTGAGCATACCTCCTTTACTGATCAAGTGTGCAACACTTACTTAATGAAACTTTTATTAAACCAAGATTGTTGTTGTTGTTGTTAAGTGCCGTTGAGTCAGTTCTGACTCTTAGGGACCCTGTCTAGGTGAGATTGAACTGCCAAACTTGCGGTTCAAACCAACCTTGCAATCCAGTGCATTCATCTTCAAATGATGCTAGAATATACTCATATAAAGGGAGAAAATAAGAAATATATGTTAGAATAAAGATAGCCTCTTAGAAGAGGAGTTACTGGTAAATTACATGTCCAGTGTGGGTGTGGGTTTTAATCACATTTTGGAAATGTAAAAAATGCTTAAAAGACTGTTGGTGTTGTAGAGGCTATGAAAATATCTTTGAATTGCCCCTGCAATCATGAAGTCACTATGACATGTATAAATGCAGCCTCACATGGTGTTTTGTGGGTAGGACTTGATCATGTGAGTTTAGTGGCGTGATCCAACCTCAGTGTGAAAGGGTTTTACTACTGTGAGCTTGAAAAGTGTTATTTTCTAAAGAAGTGCAAAAAATAATCAAATGAATACTATCTCCATTTGTCTTTCTAATGGAACCAATCACAGAACAACTTATAGCTCTTCTTAAAAGATGTTTTCTGTCATGCTCTGCTTGTCTTAACCTTTCAGTGCTCCCAGCATCACGACGGCAGAAAGCTCTATTGTCTATTCTGCTCACAGGCCACACTATCTTTCTCTGTTTCAAATCTGTCTTTCTTGTCCCTCCCTTCACAAATACCGGCTTCTAACATGTCCAAATAATTTATCTTGTCCAACATTTTACTTGGTTAATTTCAACCCTAGGGGAGAGTAAAAAATCTTTTAATTCCTTTTCCTTTCTTTGCTTTTTTTTTTTTTTTTTTTAGCTCATCCATATTCTAACCATTGTTGTAAAATCACCAAACTTTGTTTCTAGCTGATGTTTGATAGGATGCGCTCTAGTCCAGATTGTGGCCTAATGTCAGGGGTATCAGTATGTCTGTTAGGCATTGGAAGGCTAAATAAACTCCTAAATCTTCCACCAAACACTAGTATTGGCTTCCAACTCCGGTATTTTCCCTCTACTACAAATTCCACTACATGTTTACTTTGATAGTAAAGTGCTATAATAGTTCTACAACTTTTCTATTTGCTAGTTTTCAAAATGGCCGTCCATGAGAAACAATTACTTTAGGTTTTCTTCATTTTGCCAACAGTTCATTGCGGCTGAGTAATGCAAATACTTAACACATTCTGCTGCTAACTGAACGGTTGGCCATTCAAATATACGCAGAGGTACCTCAGAAGAAAGGCCTGGCAATCTATTAAAAAAATAAGACACTGAAAATTCTGTGGAGCACAGTTCTGTTCTGATAAACATGGGGCCATCATAAATCAGGGTCCACTTGACACCAACTGGTTTTGTTTGTTTGTTTGTTAATATGGTTTCCCTCCATACTTTCATAAGGATTTCCTTCTTCCTTTGCAGAAGGAGACTGGAAGGTGACTGTTGTCACTGGGGATTTTGAGACTGCTGGTACCACAGCAGCAGTGTCCCTTTCTGTTTATGGAGAAGCAAGATGTTCAGGCCCTATTATATTGGGGTATGGGAAACACCGATTGTTTAACCCCAGCAGTGCAGATATATTCAAGGTAAAACTGATCTGGCCATACTGTTATGATATATATTCTCTAAAATATAATATAGTAGAGTGTGAGGGATTTTTATTTTCATTTTTTGTTTTGTTTTGTGTTTTGGTACTTGCATAAAATTTTCTTGGTAACATATGCAATATTTTATCTTAAGGGAGTCAGAAAACTGGAGTAATATCAGAAATAGAAGATTGTTTTGCCTTCCCACTTTTTATTTTTATAAAGCAAACTAAGTTTTAAATCTAAAAAAAAAAATTAAGTTTAAAATTTAGAGGGGATAAATTATTCATATTCCTATTTTCACATGAACTATTTCCAGTTTTGAATATTCCTGGTCTAGTAAAACTGGACAGTGAATAAGGAATATCATAGAAGAATTGATGCTTTTGAGTTATTGTGTTGGAGGAGAATATTGAAAGTGCCATGGGCTGTCAAAAGAACCAATAGATCCGTTTTGGAAGAAGTGCAGCCAGAATGCTCCTTGGAGGCCAGGATTGCCAAAGTTCGTCTCTCATACTTCGGACATATTGTCAGGAGGGACCAGTCACTGGAGAAGGATATCATGTTTGGTAATGTGGGGGGTCAGAGAAAAAGAGGAAGACCCCCAACAAGATGGATTGGCCAAGTGGCAGCATAGATGGACTCAAGTGTGGCAACAGTAGTGAGGTTGGCTGGTCCCTCCTGACAAGGGAGAAGAGCATGAGCAGAACGTGAGACCTTATCCAGAGAAGCAGTGACACCAGAGATGGAGGCAGAGATAGGGACATAGAGAGAGGGAGCAGCTGAGGACTCTAGATTCTTGGGAAGAGAGGGACTAAGAGCTGGCAGCCAGGAGGCCGACTTGCAGAATGCGTCCTTTGATGTTGAAAATTATTATATATGCCTGAGTGGTTTTGTTTTGAAAGAGCTAAAGTGAATAGAGAGAAACATTGTTAACGGATGGTACAGGGAGGGGATTATAATCATTGTAATGAAACAAGGTGTATGATTTGTTGAATGTAAAACTGATGATCTGCCCTGTAAACTTTCACTCAATCCACAATAAAAACAACAACAACAAAAACCAGCCACTGAAAACCCTATGGAGCACAGTTCTATTTTGACACACATGAGATCACCATGAGTTAGGGTCAACTCAATGGAAGTTCATACTGGTATTGAGTGCTCAGTGGAAAACAAAAACAAAAACAAACCCTTCGCCATCCAGTTGGGTTCCAAATCATAGAGACCTATAGCACAGGATAAACTAGCCTACCACTTACAATTCAATTAACAGCTGAAAGTGTTACACTGTACCACCAGGCTTCCCAATTTACAGCAGTACCTGAAATTCTCAATAAATATTTGCTATTATTATTGTGGAGTCCTGGTATGGCTCCACATTGCACTATTAATCACAAAATCTTCTGTTCAAACTCACCACCACTCCTCAAAGCCCTATACAGGGTTGCTATGAGTTGGAACTGACTTGATTGCATTTAACAACAACAATTATTAATGTGATACTACTGTAGTATAAAAGGACCTCTGGTAGCATAGTGGTTACGAATCGGGCTGCGAACCACAAGGTCAGCAGTTGAAAACTACCAGCTGTTCTGCTGGAGAAAGATGAGGTTTTCTGCTCTGGTAAAGATTTACAGCCTTGGAAACCCTGTATAGGGTCGTTATGAGTCGGAACAGACTGCACATAACATAACATAACAACAACAACTGTAGTATAAAGGAGCTCTGGTAGCATAGTGGTTACGAATCGGACTGCTAACATCAAAGTTGGCTGTTTGAAACTACCAGCTGTTCCACAGGAGAAAGATGAAGCTTTCTGCTCCTGTAATGATTTGCAGCCTTGAAATCCTGTACAGGGTCACTATGAGTCGACCTTAACAACATGGTACTTAACAACAACAACAACAACAACTATAGTATAAGCACTGAATTACTAACCACAAGGTCGGTGGTTTAAACAACACACTAGCTGCCCCTCAGAAACCACAGACACGGTCACTATGGGTTGGAAATAACATGATGGCAGTTAACAACAAAAGCAAATTATTAATAGTAGTACATAAGCAATTTTGTAATCATTGACCCTTTTTATTTTTATAATATTACTATTTTTTGAAAGATGCTCTATAGTATTCCTAGTTATAATTTGTATCAATTCAATACTGAGTAGTATGTTTTGTTGTTGTTGTTATGTGCCATAGGATCAGTTCCACCAACTCATAGTGACCCTGTGTAAGTTTTTGAGGCTGTAAATTTTTGCAGAAGCAGAATGCCTCATCTTTCTCCTGTGGAGCAGCTGATGAGCTAGAACTGCCTTCTCAGTCCAGTGCTTATGGTGCAGAGCCACCTTGCTCCATTGAGTAGCATACCAAGTGTGAATGAACTTGGCTATTGTTGAACACTTAAATGACTTCTATGTTTTTAATATTATAAATAACATTGCAACAAGCATTTATAAGCTTATTTTTCTTTTTTAACCAAGTTATTTTATTATGGTAACTTTTGAGAAATTGGGTTATACTTACCCATCTTGACAAATACAACACAGTGCCTGGTTTGACATAGTATTATTTAGCCCTGGTGTGGTAGGATCAGCACTGGACTTCAAACTACATGGTTGGCAGTTCAAATCCATCAGTTGCTCCTTGGAAACCCTATACAGGGGCACTATGAGTTGGAACTGATTCAACAGTACTTATCAACAACAACTATTAAATTACATCGATTTATGCATTGCACAATGTTTATTGCTGTTCAGTGGTGCGCCATGTCAGTTCCAACCCTTTGTAGGATTTTCAAGGAGTGCCTGGTGGGTTTGTACCACCAAATTTGTGGTTAGCAGTCCAATGCTTATCCTACAGTGCCATGCCAGGATGTCAACACAATGTTCAATATATTTTAATTAAATATTTATGGTTGTCTTTGCAAGATATAGTATGTGGTTATATGGATCTATGGAAGTTATCTTCCCTTGTTATCATTTGGTTAAAAAAATTTTAATTGAAATGCAATTAACATACCATAAATTAATCCACTTAAAGTATACAATTCAATGGTGCTTAGTATATTCACAGAGTTGTTCAATCGTCACTACAATGTGATTTCAGAACATTTTCATAACCACTTGTTATGGATTGAATATTTCCCTTTAAAATATGTATTAACTTGGTTAGGCCCTGACTCTTAGTATTATTCTCCATTTAGTGAAAAGATGTATTTATCCTATGTGTAACAAATCCTAACATCTATGATGTTATTGAAGAAGGATACAATCTATAGGGTTTTCTTGTGTTTTGAGTCAATTTTTTTTTGAGATGTATAAGAGATTAAACAAGCAAGACGAGAACTAAGGGACCTATTAATACCAAGAAAGTAGAACTGGGAGCGGAATACATCCTTTGGACCCAGGAACTTGCACTGGAAAGCTGCTAGGCCTACGGGAAGATTGATAAAAAGTTACATCGAGATCTCTAAGGAACACTAGACACAAGATGCTGAAAAAAGATAAAGACCTTCCTCTAGCACTGATAGAGAAAAAGCCTTCCTCTAGTGCTAACACTCTGAATTTGGAGTTCTAGCCTCTTAAACTAGTGAAAAGAAATTTATGTTTCTTAAAGTCATCCACTTGTGATAATGCTGTTTTAACAGCACTAGATAACTACGACACTTCACAAAGAAACCCTGTCCCTATTAGCAGTTAAGTGTCCAACCCCTTGTTTCCCAGCTCTCGTCATTATTTTTTGCTGATGATTAGGTTTTGACTCATGATGATCCCAAAACCACAAAATGAAATCTACACGCTTTTTTTTGTACGCTAAGTCTATTGCTGCAACCATTGTGTATTTTGAATGTTTTCCAACCTAGGAGCTTCATCGTCCAGCATTATGTTGGACAGCATTCTATTGTAGACCATAGGTTTTCATTGGCTGAGTTTTGGAAATAGATCTTTTTCCCTAATCTGTCTTAGTCTGGAAGCTCCACTAACAGCTGTCTATCGTGGATGACCCTGCTGATATTTGAAATAGCAGTGGCACAGCTTCCAGCATTATAGCAACATAGTATATCCTACAACAGTACAACAAACTGACACATAGGAGGTGGTTCCCAGATCTATGCAACCAATAAGCTTTCTGTTTCTCTAGGTCTATCTATTATGGATACGACATATAAATGGAATCACACATTTGTGTCAAGCTTTTATTTAACATGTTTTCAAGGTTCATTTATGTTGAAACATTTATCAGTGCTTTATTCATTTTTATGGCTGAATAACATTCCATTGTATAGATATACCTACCACATTGTGTTTATTCATTCATTAATTGATGAACATTTGCCTTGAGCCCACTTTTCAATTATCATTAATAATGGTGCTATGGATATCCATGTGACAAATGCTTTTTCTCTTGAGTCTTTCAAGATTCTTTCCCTGAATTTGGCTTTCAGCAGTTTGACAATGATGCCTCTGGATGTGTATCTCCTTGCTGTTTGTTTTCACAGCTACCATGGTTTTTCAACACTAACGTAGAGCTGGACAAAATGGAAGTAGAATAAGTTGCAATGCACAAATCCTTCTATCCTGACCAAGGGTTATAGTTTTCATTGAATATATGCTGTTCATATTTTTACAAATTTTTGATTAATTGCCAGAGTTCTAAAACAATTGTTTTTGATAGGTCTTTCAAGTGTGTTCATTGCTTTTATGTAGAAGTGGTTGAATGGAAGTTACTGCTCCGCCATTCTGGAATACTTTTCCACCCCTTTAACCTTTATCACACAGATTTCTGTTTCTCTGAGAAATTTTAAGCCTATGATTGTTATTTCTATATTATCTGCGGAAGATAAATACAAATGGACCCACTTTGAATTTGGCTTTGAATCTACAAAATGTTATATGATTGAATCCTTGAAATATGAATCTTGAGCTATGAAGTTTGCTGAGGCATTAACTTTTTCATGCTGTCAGAACAATGAAATATATCCTTTAAAAAAATTTTTTTTCAAGCCATGTTCCTTTTTTTTTTTTTTTTTTTTAATGCTTTAGTGTGAATTATGTGATAGTTTACATGGGAGAACACTAGCTTTACATTCATCCTATCATATATCATTTCACTGCCATCCTATCATATATCGTTATAATCCCATCCATGCATCATCAATCAACCAAAGGGTATACCATGCAAGCCTGCCCCTCTGGGTTGTCAGCACATAGACCCTCTCCCTCTCTCGGTCTAAAGTCCCCAGCCGCTCCATCTCCCCACGTCATCGTCTCTGTCTCCATCTCTGGCACCACTTCTTCTCTGGGTAGGGTCCCACTCTCTGCTCTTCTCTCTTGATGGTCCCAGGGACCTCCGATCCTAGACTGCAAAGTCAAGCACTCCCCTCCTTTTGCTACAAAACGTTTACTTTTACATTTCCAACCCTCACAATCAGTCCTGATAACAATTACTCACTATTCTATCACAAAAGACCTATCCACATCTCCTTTCATCAGCCCCACCCAGACAGATTGGATACTACTCAGTGGAGAGTCTACCTTCTTCCATGCCCTCTGGATCTAGGCTCCCTCTTGAAAGCTTGTAAGCTAGTCACTTCTTGCCTTTGTAGCCCCACCCCCATTTTGGGTAGCCAATGTCCAGGTTGCCCATCCCTGTCTACTCTGGGTATGGAGGGGGTGGGAATGATCCTCACTGTAAAGATTTGTTCCCTCTTTTGAGCTATTGCATCCATAGGTGTAGGTCAAGTTCATCAAATTATATCAGATTACTCTTTTTTTCCTCTTCTTTCTTCTTCTTGTTGAGCTCTAATCATCCAGTCACTGAAGCCAACTCAAGTGGGTATTATCTGCAAGTGTGGGTGTTCTTGTGCATATGTCTTCTCTTCTTATCAGTTAGACACTTCACTCTCCACTCTAGTCCTCTATGGCTATGTCACTTATTCTGGGCCCAAGAGTTCCCAGGTCTCGCCACACTGCTGGCTGACCAGGTCTCCACCCAGGCTCACAAGAGTCTGTTGAACATTGTAGGGCTTAGCTCGCAGCTTCATTGCTGTTTTTCCCTCACTTCCCCTTATCGGTGATGAATGTGGTCACCAATCAGAGCGTGTATTCCCATTGAGTCTTAGTCTTGGAAGGGGGTTTGTCCTGAGGGGACCCAACCAAATCACTTGCCTTGATGTCTCCTGGGCAAGCAACTTGCTTCTTCTTGTAGTAATCAGTCGGACTGCCATTATTGTTTTCTATTGTTCCTGTTGGTCTTTCTTTCAAGAAGTATCTTCTGATCTTCTAGCCGCTTGCTTGTTCTAGACTGGTCTGCTTGTTCTTTCAGGTGGAAGTTTCCCACCTCAAAAGGTTCTGAATGCGGTTCAGGATTCCACTTATGGTCTTATGTAATGCAGAGGCTCTGCAGGAAGCCTCCTTCACTGGGCACGTTGTAGTCCCATTTTAGATATTCCAATCAGTTATAGGCAGAAGATAGACTACAAACTTTCTATGGTGTTATTTCTGTCTATTCCTTTCTCTCCCCCTCCAGTGTCTATTTTATAATGGCATTCCAGGGAAACCAAGATTCAAAAGACAGCCAAGCATCCTACCATTATTTCCCCACTTTTGCCCATTCCAACCATGTCTCAATTCCTGTATTCCAGAGCCCTGTTGTTCCAAGGTTGTGCGTACATCATTATTTACCTCTGTTCCACTTATCCCATGCAAACTTGCCTAATTGTTCTCCCATCTGCTTTGTTCTTCCATTCCCCTCTCCCTTCTTGTATATTGCCCCCGTCCCCAGCACCCAAACTTTCTTGTGTCTAATCCCTGCCCCACCATCTCATCCCTCCTGTCAACCACCTCCAACATCCCAGTAACCAGAAAAGAATGCCCCCTCCTTTAAGTATGGATTCTTTTTCTTAGTCTTTTACTGTAGTGATCCTATTTTGTGACTGACTAATTTCAGTCAACATAATGTCTTCAAGGTTCATCCGTGTTATACGATGGCTTGTAGCTTTCTTGTTGTTCTTCAAGGTAGCATAATATTCCATTGTGTGTCTGTACCACAGTTTGTTTATCCATTCTTTAGCTGATGGGCACTTGGGTTGTCTTCATCTTTTTGCTATTGTAAATATTGCCGCTATGAATAATGGTGTGCATATATCTATCTACTCGTGTTATGGCTTGTATTTCTTGTGGGTAAATACCAAATAGAGGAATTGCTGGATCAAAAGGTATTTCTATTTCCAACCTTCTGAGGAAGTGCCATATTGCTTTCCAGAGAGATTGGACTACTTTGCAATCTCACCAGCAATGCAGGAATGTTCCAGTCTCTCCACATCCTCGTCAGCATTTACTGTCTTCTACTTTTTTGATCTTTGCTGTTATTGCTGGTGTGAGATGATATCTCATTGTTGTTTTGATTTGCATTTCTCTAATGGCTAGTGATCATGAACATTTCTTCATATGTTTGTTGGCTGCCCGGATCTCTTCCTTGGTGAAGTGTCTGTTCATGTCCTGTGCCCATTGACATATTTCTTTTTATATAAATGTTTTATGTGTTGTGTGCCAGTATGAGGCAACTGTAATCTTTTCTTGACCAAAGTGTAGGTCTTGGCAAGGAATAGATAGAGATGGAATTGAGATAAAGGGAGATTCAAATTCATAGAATGGTTTGCAAAATGATATCAGGCTTTCTGGTAACTTTGGTGGCTAACCCCCATGGCTTGTAGCACCAACCTTTGGAATGCATTTAGAACATAACTGACAGACTGAGGAAGTTAGACCTCATCAGGAAAGCAGCAAAGGCAGAAATCAGAGCAGAGGGTTCAATATGCAGCAAGTGTAGAGGGAGCAGGCACAGAGGAATTCCCAGGGTGCAGGGACTAGAACATATTCAGTTTTGATGTTTGAATTTTATCCATTGACACTTGAAAGCATGAAAATTTAATGAGAATAACTTTGCTAAAATGTGTTCCATATTTTGCTGCATTCTCCAGGGGCCATTGATTGTTGACTTTCCCTTGTGATCATTCTTACCTTGAGGGCACCATAAAGGCAACTGGTGTATCTTACAAACAAAAAATCCATTGCCTTGGAGTCGATTCTGTCTCATAGTGACCCTATAGAACAGAGTAGAACTGCCCCATAGGGCTTCCCAGTTTGTAACTCGTCGTGGAACTAAACTGCCTTGTCATTCTCCCACTGAATAACTGGTGAGTTCCATCTGCCAACCTTTTGGTTAATGGCTGAGCACTTAACCATTGTGCCACCAGGGCTTCTCCCATTGTATGGTTATTATTTACTTTATAAACCTGCACAGAGTCAGTAGAGCTTTTCACTACATTTTAGTACTATTTTAGTGTTACAAATAGAAACACTAAATAGTACTCTGTTACTTGGGAAATGTTAGTGGCTAAACCCTTCATTCATAGAAAGCAGTCTCATGCTTATGGTTTACTATTATATTTTGTAGATGAAGAGGTTTGATGTTTATTAAAAGCCCGTAGGGCACTTGCATATGTATTTCAATATCCTTATGTTCCTCAAGGGCTCCTGGTGTAGTGCTGAGCGCTAATGCACTGTACTGCAAAGTCAGTTTGAACTGCAAGGTTGGTGATTTGGTGGATCAAACTCACCAACGGCTCCTTGGAAACCCTCATACAGGTTGCTATGAGTTGGAACCAACTCAATGGCACTTAACAACAACAACAACATGCTCCTCAAAGGTGTCCTGGTGGTACTGCGAATTAGTCATTGGGCTGCTAACCTTAAAGGACGGTGGTTCAAACCTGAGAGTATCTGCTTCCATAAAGTTTTATAGTCTCAGGAAACCCTATATGGGGTCATTTTGAGTAGGAATCTATTCAATGGCAAGTTTATGGCTTTTGGTTTGGTATGTTTCTCAAGGAGCCCTGATGGTGCCATCTTGGAACTCCTATTGGATAACTAAGCTGGAATCTATTCAAAGACATTAGGCTTTGGTTATCTTCTTTAGAATAAAATTTGTAATGTACTTTTTTTCATTTTTAAAACACAATTTATACCTGTAGGGATGATAAGACCTATAATTGAGTTCTGACTCTTATCTAAGGATATATGATCAAGCCACTAATATTTCTAAGCTTTAAATTCCTCTTTTGTAAAATGGGTGCAATAATAACTTACAGTGTTATTGTACAAATTGAAAGAGCTAATAAAGAAAATACTTTATATAAACTATAAAATGTTCTCATTATAATACTTTTGGGATCCTGCCCACAAATTGGGGTAGACTTCCTGATGGGATGGGATTTTAGATAAATTTTAAGATGAATGAGGGCAGGAAGGCAGATTGGCAGATGGTTGGTGGGTGTCTATTTCTGGCATGGGTGTCTGTGTAGAAACATGTCTGAAGGCTAGAGTAGGAGGAAGGAAGAGAGGGAGCCAAAATCTGGTTATCTGGGCTTGAACAAGGCAGTGAGCGTGTAAGGAATATCAGGGACGATTATCTTGGGCATTCTCAGTGTTTCAAGGTTAGATGTCTATGTGGAAACAAGTACTATTAGTCATTAGCTAAATAGATGTCAGTGTATTATTTTGACTTTGTGCAGTGCTGTATGATTTTATTCTGGATATATTTTTTTCTTTTCTTTCCCCTCCTCTCTTTCTCATCTCCCTCTCCTCATTTTCTTTCTTTCTTTTTTTTTTTTTTTTTTGTTAGTGGAACTGAATTTGGAGTTTGGCATTATTTCACACTGGCTCCATTTGGCATGTTAGGTATTGGAACAGCAAGAAGTGCTCTTCAAATACAATGAACTTTCTTAGGAATAGCAGGAAATATTAAATTCAATCTTTCCCTTGTCACAAAAATTGAAAAACTTGTGAGAAAATAGAATTAATATATATGAATGGACTATTGATATAGACATAAATAATGGTTGGTTGGTTATGTGCCGTGGAGTCGGTTCCAACTCATAGCAACCCTGTACAGGGTTTCCGAGGCTGTAAATCTTTACAGTAGCAGAAAACCTCATCTTTCTCCCTGAGGAACAGCTGGCAGTTTCGAACTGCTGATCTTGAAGTTTGCAGCCCAATTCATAACCACTACGGTACCAGAACTCCTTAAATAATTAATAGACAAATGGAATATACATATGCATTTGTCGTTGGTAAGTTCCGTCGAGTTGATTCCCACCCATAGTGACCCTATGTAGGGTTTCCAAGGAGCATACAGTGAGCTTGAACTGTCCACCATGCAGTTAGGGGGCTTCCAAAACTTCATGGAAAAATGTAACTGAAAGATAATAAAATTTTTCCTTGAACTTTTTGAAGCCCCAATGTGTGTGAGTCTGTTTATGTATACATGTATATATGTTGTTGTTTTCAGGTGCCATCGAGTTGGAACCAAAGCATAGCAACCCCATGCACAGCAGAATGAAACAATGTCCGATCCTGGGCCAACCTCACTACAGCTGCCACACTTGAGTCCATCAGTGATGCCACCTGGCCAATCCATGTCGTTAGGTGTCTTCCTCTTTTTCTCTGACCCTCCACCTTACCCAGCATGACATCCTTCTCCAGCGACTGTTTCCTCTGGACAATATGTCCAAAGTATGAACGACGAAGCTTAGCCATCCTGGCCTCCAAGGAGCACTCTGGCTGCACTTCTTCCAAAACAGATCTATTGGTTCTTTTGGCAGTCCATGGCACTTTCAGTATCCTCCTCCAACACCACAACTCAAAGGCATCAATTCTTCTACAATCTTCCTTATTCACTGTCCAGCTTTCACATCTATATGAGGCTATTGAAAACACCATGGCCTGGGTCAGGCGCACCTTAGTCCTCAAGCTGACATCTCTGCTCTTCAATACTTTTAAAAGTTCCTGTGCAGCAGATTTGCCCAATGCAATACGTCGTCTGATCTCTTGACTGCTGCTTCCGTGAGTGTTGATAGTTGATCCAAGAAGAATGAAGTCCTTGACAACTTCAATCTTTTTT
Organism: Chrysochloris asiatica; assembly: GCF_000296735.1. Classification (NCBI taxonomy): domain Eukaryota; kingdom Metazoa; phylum Chordata; class Mammalia; order Afrosoricida; family Chrysochloridae; genus Chrysochloris; species Chrysochloris asiatica. Next base: position 1,916,199 of record NW_006408694.1, on the reverse strand, counting down.
CCATTGATAAGAATGTTGTTTATTGGTCCAGTGGTGAGGATTTTTGTTTTCTTGACATTGAGATGTAATCCATATCGAAGGCTGTGCTCTTTGATCTTCATAAGTAAATGTTTCAAGTCCTCTTCACTTTCAGCAAGCAAGGTTGTATCATCTGCATATCGCAGGTTGTTAATGAGTCTTCCTCCAATCCTGATGCCACGTTTTTCTTCATAGAACCCAGCTTCTCGTATTATTTGCTCAGCATACAGGTTGAATAAGTATGGTGAAAGAATACAACCCTGTCTCACACCTTTCTCAATTTTAAAACATTCAGTGTTCCCATGTTCTTTTCGAACAACTGCTTCTTGGTCTAGGTACAGATTTCTCAGAAGTACAATTAAGTGTTCTGGAATACTCATACTTCTCAATGTTGTCCATAGCTTGTCATGATCCACACAATCGAAAGCCTTCACATTGTCAATAAAGCACAGGTAAACATCCTTCTGGTATTCTCTGCTTTCAGCCAAGATCCATCGGACATCAGCAATGATATGTCTCGTTCCACGTCCTCTTCTGAATCCAGCTTGAACCTCTGGAAGTTCTCTGTCAATGTATGATTGTAGCCATTTCTGTATTACTTTTAGCAAAACTTTACTCGCTTGAGATATCATGATTTCTGCATTCTGTTGGGTCACCTCTCTTTGGAATGGGCATAAATATTGATCTCTTCCAATCATTCGGCCAGATAGTTGTCTTCCAAATTGCTTGGCAGAGATGAGTGAGTGACTCTTGTGCTGCCTCACTTTCTTGAAAGATTTCAATTTTTATTCCATCAATTCCTGGTGCCTTGTTCTTTGCCACTTCTTTCAATGCACTTTGGACTTCCTCTCTGAGTATCATTGGCTCTTGTTCATATGGTATCTCTTGAAATGGTTAAACATTAACCATTTCCTTTTGGTACAATGACTCTGTATATTCCTTCCATCTTTTCTTGATGCATTCTGCATCATTCAACAATTTGCCCAGATAATCTTTCAATAATGAAAGTCAAGGCTTGAATTTTTTTCTTCAGTTCCCCTAGCTTGAGAAATGCTGACCATGTTCTTCCCATTTGGTTTTCTAACTCTAAATCTTTGCACATTTTATTATAGTATTTGGCTTTATCTTCTCGAGCTGATCTTTGAAATTTTCTGTTCAGCTCTTGGACCTCTTCAAGACATGTGTATATATTTAATGATAATTCCTACATTTGTACCATTAAATTTTTCCTCATAATTTTTTCAGGGAAAGTTTGAAATTGTTACCTTAAACTTTTTCATAGCCCTAAAATGGAATAAATTAGAGAAAACAAATAAACGCTTGTCAGGTATTAATCATTTTTATGCTTGTTCTTAAGAAACCTTTGTGAAGAGAAAAGGGGAAGAGTACTTGCTGATGTCTACTCTGAGATAAATGCTAGATAGTTGGTAAAGCTGAAACATGGAAAACATAGCACTGCCTTTCTTTAACTCCTCCCTCTTGACTTGGTGAAATATAGCTTTTGTTTCTAAAGATCAAAACCTTTTTTTTTTTTATCTTGATTACATCCTTTCTGTCTTTCAAGATGATGTTCTGTCAGTAACCCTTGTTTTCTCTCTCTCATCTTGAGGACATTTCTATTTAACCCTTGCCTTCAATGTACCAATTTTCTTATATCTTATATATTCTGAAAATGACTCTTATTTTGCTCTTTAATTCCTGACCTCTTTCTCCTTCCTTTCTTTGCCAAGCCATTCGAAATTCATTGCTTTGCTGCTTTCTCTTCTCGTTCTAGCTTAATTCTCTTGTTTGAGTTTTTATACTATCACTCTGTGTAAATCATATTTTCTAGCATCAGCAATTCTTAGTTACCCTAAGTAACTAAAAAGTTGTTGTCCTAGGTTGGTAGTAGCAATATTGTTGGGCAGGTGGATAGTGCACCGGATAGGAGAAGCCAGCAACTTTGCTTGCAGCAGATTGCCACTCACCCAAGATAATGAGTAAAGAAATTAAAACATTAGGAAGTATTTACAGGTATGTAATATACAAGGAGCTCTGGCAGCGTAGTGGTTATGAATCAGGCTGCTAACCTCAGGGTCGGCAGCTTGAAACTACCAGATATTCCATGGGAGAAAGATGAGGTTTTCTGCTCCTGTAAAGATTTACAGCCTCAGAAACCCTATACAGGGTCTCTATGAGTCAGAACCGACTCCACGGCACATAGCAACCAACCACCACCAGTATGTAAAGGAAATAAAAAAGGAAACTGAAGTCCTTACATTGCTTTAATCTTGGTTGTAGTCTTATCTATTTGTTCTTAGGAGTTTAATTATGAAAACATTCACAAACTTTGTTATATAGGCTAGTGCAATTAATAAATTGCGCTTAGAGATCAAGTGACTGTCAGGCATAAAACAATGAAGGACCAAGTTCACCGTGTGATCTTATATGTACACAATTGGAATCCCAGAGAGAGGAGGAAGAAACAGACCAGGAAAAATATTTGAAAAAACAAAAGGACAAATATTTTCAAAATTAGACACATAAACCGAAATACAGATCCAAGAAAAACACTAGAGTTTCTACTGTCACATTGAGCTTCACAGATTTGACATTAATTATTGCCAGAATATATTATCTACAAAAATATATGTATGGAACATCCTTTATCTTTTGGTTGCCACAAGAAAAAAAGTAAATTGTAAAGTCATTCTTAATCTGGTTTCACAATATAATAAATACCTATATATCTGGATCAATTCCTATATTTTGATCCATCTTCTCTTAACATGTACAATGTTAATAGATGCAATATTTGATATCTCTCTTTTTCTATAAGACCATACTAGTAAAACTATTAATATTTTATATGTAATAATTGTATGTACATAAATGTTCTGATTAGGCCTCTGATGTTCTTAGATAAGTACTGTGAACCTGAATCAGGGAGTGTGGCCTTCACAAGGCTCCCTACCCTTTCTGAAATAGCAGTGGGCCCAGCACATGTGCCTGCCCATCCCCAGGAGTTTGAGGTTTGTTTCACTCGCTGCTCTGTCAGACTGAAGTCGGTTTCCAGTAGTGCCCATTGTTATTGTTAAGTGCCGTCGAGTCTGACCCATAGCAACCCTGTATAGAATTTTCAAGGAGCAGCTGGTGAGCTTGAACTGCCAACCTTGTGGTTCAAACCAACCTTGCAGTTCAGCACCAGGACTCCAATGGTACCCATAAGTGACTGTTTTTGTTGGTCTTCGCTCTACAGATGGAATCTTTTGTACCTACAGTTTGACTCTTTTGTTCCATAGTAAAGTTAGGGGAGAAAGGTCTGGGCAGGGTTTCAACAGTGACTGTTCCCCTTGCCCAAGCCAGAATGAAGGGAAATCTTTGTCAGTGTTCTCCTCAGTCTTCCCTGTGAGCACCTGCTGGGGTTCATGAAGGAAAAGTCTCTCATGCTAGCCCACCAAGTCTTCGCAAATTGTTTGCAATTTCTGGATAAATCCTTTTCCAGGCTTACATGATGGCTGTTGGCGTCTGCCCCAGATAAGCAAATACTTGTTCTTTTTTCTCCCTGCAGAAGCCTGTCTCTCTTCAGACTCTGAGTCAGTTTTTATTCTTTGAAACTTGTTATTTCTCAGTTTATTCAGGGTTTTTCCTTCTGCAGAGGTGAAAGTAACAATCTTTCCAACCAAAGATCTCTGAGCTCAAACTAGGAGTATTGGTCGGCTATGTCCTTGTTGCTGTATGTGTGTGGTGGTGATGTTGGTGGTTGTGTGCCTTTGAGTTGGTTCTGACTTATAGCAACCCTGTAGGTTTCTGAGTCTGTAACTCTTTATGGAAGCAGAAAGCCTCATCTTTCTCCTGTAAAGCTACTGGTAAATTTGAACTGCTGACCTTGTGGTTGTTAGCAGCCCAGCTCACAGTCCACTATGCTACCACAACTCTTTCATCTATATATGTTCCTTTTCAAAAAAAAAAAAACAAACTTTTTTATTTGGAAATAAGTTCAAGCTTACTGAAAAGTTATAAGAAGAGGAGAAAACAAAGAGCACCTACATCTATATCTTTTACTCACATTTACCTATTATTAACGTTTTCCTTTGCTTGTTTCATCATATTGTAAAGAGCTTTTTATTGTGAATTGGGTGAAAATTTATAGAACAGCTCAATTTTCCATTTGACAATTCATACACATTTTTTATTTCATGTATTGATTTTTAGCCCCACAATGTAATATCATTTATCCTACTTCCTTTCTGTTTCCAGTTTCTATTCCTTTGCATTTCCTAAATCTCCTGAATTTTGTCCTTGAGTAAATGCTGTGCTTTTGTTCTCAGATGATGAATCATTCTAAGGAAGCCTTACTTAGAGACCTGTCTATTGTTTGACTAAAAATTGAACCATAAGGGTGAGTTCACTTCCAGACCTACAGGGTGTCTAAGGGCTATAATCTCAGGGGTTCCACCAGTCCCTAGCTGACCAGTAAGCATGCTCTTTTTTCTTATGATTTTGAGGTTTGTTCCACATTTTTCTCTCTACGCAGGACCTTCTAATGTGGTTGCTTTCAGAGTAGTTAGCAGAGGTAGCCAGGTAGTTCTTCCAGTCTCAGAGTCATTATTTCTATGTGTCTTTGATATTCATCACTTTTCTGTCTTCTGAATTGGGAGAGACTAATAGTTGCACATTAAGGAGCTCTGGTAGTATAGTGGTTATGAATTGGTCTGCGAACCACTAGGTCAGCAGTTCAAAACTACTAGCTGCTCCATGGGAGAAAGATGAGGCTTTCTGCTCCCATAAAGATTTACAACCTCGGAAACCCTGTTCAGAGTTGCTATGGGTCAGAATTGACTTGACGGCACTTAACAACAACAACAACAATAGTTGTACATCAGATGGCTGCTCAAGAGCTTTTAAGACCCCAGTTACTACTCACCAGTAATGTAGAACTTTGTCTTTGTGGACTATGTTTGACTGTGCTGTCCCCCAAGACTATGGTCCTGAGCCCCAGGCCCAGTAACTTGTTCCCTCATGGTGTATACTTATGTCTATGAAGTTTCAATAACTTTGCCCCTTGTAAACTCCAGCACATTCATGAATTAATTTGCAGCCAAGGTAAATACCCATGTTCAAATAGCCTCTGTCAAACCTCTATATATATCTGTGGGCATGTATATGCCACTCACCCTCCCATTCCAGTTCAGCCTGCATATATTTTTATAGAATTACAATCACTAAAGAGCTGAAAACAATACATAAAATGTAATCAAGCATAAAGAGGTTTAGTAATCAGTCAGGCAAATAGAAAAGTATTCAGGTGCGTCAGTCCAACTGTTTTCTATTTTCTCTGATGAAAATAAGTAACATAAAGTATAACAAGACAAATTAAAGTAATAGTCAAGAAGGGATTTCTAAATAGTAAAGGTAAAATGACCTCAAAATAACATTTACTATGCTTTCTTCTTTGGTGTCAAGGTTAAACAACAATCCGTATGCCAACCTATAAGTAAGAAAATAATCTTTAAAATGCTATGCAATGATTCAGTGTCAGCGTGCCAGACAAAAGAAAGATTCAACTGACCATTGCTGCTTTGAAGATGAAAAGTGCCCATAATCTAAGGATTATGGGCAGCCTCTAGAAGCTAAATTCTCCCCTAGAGCCTCTATAAAAAAAACAAAAAAAAAAAACACAGCCCTGCTGACACCTTGATTTTAAACCAGTGCGACCCATTTCAGACTCCTGATCTCCAAAACTGCACTCCTAGGGTTATGAACAAGATCCGTTACTAAAAGTGTCACTAAATAGAATTTGTAGTGTGTTAGTGACAGATTCAGTGACCCTCCTCCACAAATAACAACAAGAAATACACCAAGAAAAAAGGATGCTTGACTTTGAGGAACAGAATTGGAGAGCAAAGGGAAGCAGCAGACAGCAGACAGGCAAGAAGCAACAACTAATCATGGGGTAGGAAACTCTCTTCTCTCACAGTCCCTGCCCCTCCCTGAGCTACATGGACACTGGCTGCTGTGAACGGCAGTAGTGACCACTGAAAAAGAGAGCTTCCCAAATTGCCACCGTCCCTGCCTGCACAGAGAGACAAGGCTCCAAGCTACTGCAGTTAATCAACAAGGCACTGACTGAAAGGAGAAGTAGATACAGCTGAACTGTCTCCCAGGGAAGTCTGTCCTGTTGATTTCAGAGGGCTGAGTTATGAAGTGCTCCCTGGGGTTTGCTTGGAGTGTACCAGCACTCCCTCATCCAGACACTGTCAGTTGCAAGCCTACTGAGAATTGCTACAGCAGGGCTGTGCATTGGTGTCGGCTCTTATAGTCAACACTCTACCTTCCTTCCTGTGCACCTGGTAGCCTAGCTCTCTGAAACCAACAGGACAGACCTCTCACTCAGACCTCCCAGGGAGATAGTTCATGTCTGTCTGCTCCCCTAAGTGTTGAGGACTTCTGGCTGACACTACTGCGTACTAAGAAGCAGGCATCTTTAGTAGTGGTTACACCCACAGGCAACATACTAAACAGAGGCCTATGAGAGCAACAAGGCAGATCTCCCTGGAGGTCTCTTTGGAGCATGGCAGCTGTCACATCCAAGGCTGCTGTGAATTGCTACAGAAGGACTCTATAGTGGAGACTGCTGTCAAAGTCAGCACTCTACCTGTCTCTCTATGTACCCCGTAGCTCTGGCCTTGGAAATCAACAGAACAAACCTCCCTGTGAGTTAATAAGAGTTACTTGGCCCCATTTCCAGTTGTTACAGAGCACTGCTGAGGCTGTTGTATATTAGGAGGCAGGAGATTCAAGGGGAGGCTACCTCACAGCTAATAATCTTTTGGGGGACTCTGCTAGCTACAAGGTAGACTTCAATAGGGATCTGACCACAGTGTGACACCTGGTCACTGTTAGTTGCCCGGATGTTGCAAATTGCGACAGAAGGCAGCCACAGTGGAGTATGTTCCCATACTCAGCACTCTACACATTAGATCAGGCCTCTGAAACAGGCAGAACAAAACTTCCTGGGAATCAATTTAAATTTTTCTCCTTCCCCTTACAGTCAGAGCTAAGGACTGTGCACTGAGGTTGCCGTATGCTAGGAAGAAAGCATCTTGAGTGGAGGTTACATACACCATAGCCAACGTACTCTGGGACAGACTCTGATAGCAACAGACCTTCCTGGGGACTCGAAAGATATGACTACGCCTCTCCAACAGTAACTAAGAGCTGCTGCACTGATATAAGTTATGAAAGAAGGTTCCCTACAAAAGAGTCAGGAGGTGGGGAGCCTAAGTGGAGAATGTTCCACCAGCAATCACAGGGGTACTGAGGCAAAACTGGAAGGCAATGCCCAGCCCCGAAGGGGAGTCACTGGGTGTGAGTTTTCTGACTAAAAATGTAACTGCAGACTTTTGGCAAGATCGCAGACTAGGCAGACATGCTATACAAATCCTCTATAACAATGATATGAGAGCCCAAACGAAACAGATACTGATGATAATCCTGGAACTCTGAGCTTCAGAGGAAAGTATAGAGAAGTGGATAGAATTCTTTCTGGGAAGAGAAGCTGAGTGGGGGTGGCAAAAGAAGAAGGCACACTAATGAATGGTCCACCAACCGGACTTTAACTTTTGCAAGCAGCTTTGGAGGCAGATGGTGGCTTTGTGGATCAGATGTACACCAGTGACTAGCAATGGGAAATGTGCAATTCTTTCTTGTTCTCCATGCTACCCTGGGACCAGAGAAATGGTCAGCCCCTACCTTATACATAGGCCCCAATTTCTGGGAGTTTGAAGCCACAAGATTGTGAGGCAGGTGCTGACTACTCTGCCCCAGCATCTGGATTCAGTAGGCTCCTCTCTAGATGCAGGACCAGCAGCACTAAACTATCAGAAACTCTTAGAATCAGTCATCCTGCCTGCCAGTGCAGTCTAGTATTGTCAGACCTTGAACCCATCTATGTTAAGGACCCATAAACCACTTCCAGATTGATACCCTGAACAGAGACAACATCTAGGTCCTAGAACTCCACCTAGATCCTAGAACTCAGCTGCTTCATCCCTCCTTCACCCATTTGTGAACTCCTCGACTCTCAGGAGTCCCCCAGAGTTTTCTCTGAACTGGATCTGGCACCTGCACTGTTTTCTTTTTATCCTCTTTCATTGTTTTTGCTTGTTTATTTGTCTCCTTCTTCCCCTCCTTTCCTTCCCTTGTTATATACACTTTCTATCTCTGCTTTAATTTTTTTCTTTTCTTTTCTCCTTCTCACTCTTCTTTCCTTTTTTAACCTCTTGATTTTCTTTACTAGTCTCTAGTCTCATTCTCTTTTCATTTTCCCTCTACCTAGTTTTTTTTTTTTAACTTTTTATTTACACTTTTCTCTTCTATAGCTTTATTTTCCTGTCCCTCTATTCTCTTTCCCCCATTGGTATTATTATTATTTTTGTGCTTTCTTTTTTTTTTTTCTCTCTCTCTTTTTTTAATGGTAAACACAAAGCAGTAATGAAAGAGAACATTTTCATGTAACATTCTCAGAATTTTCATTTGTAAAACATTATTTGAATTATTTATCAAAAGGCACTTGGTATAAAAGGAAGCAGAGGTATCTTATCAGTACATTAACTTAATATCGCATTCAACTGTCCCAGAAAATAAAGTCTTCTAATCAAATCCAAATTTTTATAATTCATGGCTTACTTTTTAAAAAAACCTTTTATTGTGAATTGAGTGATAGTTTACGTGGAAGAACATCAGTTTTGCACTCAACCAATCACATTTGTTTCATTGCAATGATTACAATCCCCTCCATGCACCATTGGTTAACAGCTCTATTCTCTCACTTTTTTCTTGTTACTGTCTATTTTTTTCTTTTTCGCCTTTATTTATTCTCTGTTGCTGTTGTTTGCTTGTTTGTTGTTTGTTTTTATTTGTCTGTGTGTTTTCTTTTCTTGTCCCATCATATGGAAAACATCAACTTTGCCCATACAGCCCAGCCACAACTGTATCATCTGTAACTCCCCTCACTGGGTACAAGCCAATACCAGATCCTCTACCACTGGATCAATGATAGACAGCAACCAATACTAGCCAAACCCACTATAACCCTAGTGTCACAAATGATGAATGGAGAACTGTACACATGTTTCCATTCTCTAATTACTCTCATTAGGAGTAAGTCGGTAAGATGCTAAGAACACAATAACATTCAATCACCAATTAAATACAAATGTAATGAAACTACAGTGTCTCAGAAACAACAGAAAATGTCAGTTCACATGAAGAAACAAGAAAGAGTGTCTCAAACAAGTGACCAAGGTGCTGGCCAGAAAATGTTTCTTAGGAATAAAAGGTACTGGAAATATCTGAGAAATAATTTAAAAGAATGATATTTTGCTACCTTCAAGAAATTGAGGGAAAGATTGAGGAAGGCAAGGAGAACAAAGAAGAAACTATAGAAGAATTCAGGAAAACACTGCAAAAACAAATGCACAAAATAAACTAAAAATATGAAACAATATAAAACATGTAAATAGAAATACAGAAGATTAATACTAAGATTTCAGAAATGGACAATATATTGAAAATGCAAAATAGTAGATCTGAATCAATGGAAACCTGAATTATCAAACTTGAAAATAAATCTTTGTACTAGAAGAACAATCAGAAAAAAGAAGGAAGATTCCAAAGAAAATCTAAGATTTATGTGGGACACCATGAAGAGGAATAACTTAAGGTGACGGGACTTCTGGAACAGGAAGAGACAAAAATCAGACACAGAAAATTGCTGAAGGATTATTGGAAGAAAGCTTCCCTAGTATCATAAAAGATAAGAATCTGAATGAACAGGATTGACCCCAAAATTGAAAGCCACCATTGTATGTCATAATCAAGCATTCCAAACTGAAAGACAAGAATCCTGAGAACAGCTTGAGCAAAACAGAAAGTTACTTGTAAAGAAGAACCCGTAAGATTAAGCTATGATTTCTCTGCAGAAACCATGCAGAAAATAAGATCGTAGGGTGACATATACAAAATTTAAGTCAAAAAAATTGCCTACCAAGAATTATACATACAGTAAAACTGTACGTGCCTCAAATATGACGGCACAATTAGGACATTTCCAGATAAACAGAAATAAAGGAATTTGTAATAATCAGAACAAATTTACAAAAAAATACTAAAGAGTACTCTTTGTACTGAGAACTAACAACAGACAACAACCTGAGATTGACATCAACTCAATCCAGGGACAGAAGTATTTAAAGTAAAACAAACCTACAAGACTGAAAATCTACAAGGAAACAGAGACATCGATTTATAATGAAATTTAATAGTTTGTAATTATTATCATGACTAATTGCAACTGTCATAGCTGTAAAGGTAGAAGTTCTGTAACAAAAAGGGGAAGTAGTTAATCTTACAGTCCAGGAACAGAGGACCTT
>NW_006408694.1:1902753-1903891 GCF_000296735.1 Chrysochloris asiatica | reverse complement strand
AAAAGGAATACGTAACTCTACAATAAAATAGGAAATTTTATTAACCACTTTCATGAAAGACAGAACAACTAGAAAAAAAAATCAACAAAGATACAGAAGAACTAAATAACACAACAACCAACTTGACCTCATAGACATTTACAGAATCCAGACCAACAATATTGCAATATACATTATTTTATAGTGCACATGGAACAGTCTCTAGAATAGACCATATTCTAGGCCACAAAGCAAGCCTCAATACATCTTAAAACATTGAGGTACTATGAAGCATCTTCTCACGTCCCTGCACTATAAAATTAGAAATCAACAATAGGAAGGTCAGGAGAAAAAGAAACCAAATACATGGAAATTGCATAACACCTTGTTTAAAAGATACTGGGTTATAGAAATTTTTAAAAATGAAATAAAATTTTCTTTTTAATCAGATGAGAATGAAAAAACAATATAACAAAACCTTCAAAACGCAGCAAACACAGTGCTCAACGGCCAATTATAGCAACAAAGGCATACAATAAGAAAAAAGAAACAAAATAAACACCTTAACCCAACATCTCTTGAAAAACAGTAGTAAAGTAAGCCTAGTGCCATGAGAAGAAAAGAAATAAAAAATGAAGTAGAAATAGATTAGATAGAAAACAAAAACAACAGAAAAAAATCACTAAGTTAACATGTTGGTTATTTGAAAGGATTAATAAAATTGACAAACTACTGTAAAATCTAACAAAAGAAAAGGTGAAGATGCAAATAACATGAATAAAAAATGATATGAATTACTTCACAAGAGGAACAATGGAAATAGAAAGGATTATAACAGAATATTATGAAGGATTATAACAGAATATTATACTACAACAAATTTGAAAATCTAGAAGAAACGGACAAATTTCTAGAAACACACTACCTGTCTAAACAAACACAAACTGAAGTAAAAAACTTGAAAAGACCTGTTTTAAAAGAAGAAATTTATCAGATCATTAAAAAACTCCCAACAGACCAAGACCAGGCCCAGATGATTTTACTGATGAATTCCACCAAACATTCAGAGAAGAGCTGACACCAATTCTATTCAAATTACTTCAGATAATAAAAAAGGATGGAAGACTTCCAAAATCATTTTTATGAGGTAAGCATAACC
>NW_006408694.1:1900509-1901663 GCF_000296735.1 Chrysochloris asiatica | reverse complement strand
AAAAAAAAAAGAAGTAAAAATCCATTTATTTGAAGATGATATACTATACACAGAAATTCCCAAAGACACAGCAAGAAAATTATTGGAACTCATTGAAATAGTCAGCAAAGTGGCAGGGTACAACATCAACATAGAAAAATCAGTCAGATTCTTTTATTCTATGAAAGAGAGCTCTAAAAAGCAAGTCAGGAAAACAATATCCTTTACAATAGCCACTCCAAAGATGAAACACTTAGGAATAAAGCTAACAAGAAAAACAAAAGAACATAAAGAAAACCTCAAAACACTAGTACAAGAAACCAATAGAGACCTGCAAAAATGGAAGAATATGCGATGCTCATAGGTAGGAAGACTTAATAACATTGTGAAAATGTCAACACTAAGGAGCTCTGGTAGCATAGTGGTTATGAGTCAGACTGAAAGTAGGAGACCTTTCACTTCCTGATTTCAAAACACAGCCACAGTAGTCAAAACAATATGGTACTGGTATAATGAAAGATATACAGATCAATGTCACAAAATTGAGAATGCAGAAATAAATCCATCCACCTACAGTCAGTTGGTCTTTTTTTATTATTTTTATTTTTTAAGTTTTTATTGTGAATTATCTGATAGTTTACATGGGAGAACACCAGCTTTACATTCATCCTATCGTATTTCATTTCATGGCAATGATTACAATCCCTTCCACACATCATCAAACAACTAAAGGGTATACCCTGCAAGCCTAACCCCCCAGCCATCAGCACACTCCGTCCCTGAGTCCAAAGTTCCCAATTGCTCTATCTCTCCATGTCATCATCTCTGCCTCCATCTCTGGCGTCACTGCTTCTCTGGGGAGGATCCCACCATCCACTCTCCCCTCCTTTTGTTACAAAACATCTACCTTTACATTTCTGACCCTAACTGTCAGTCCTGATAGCAATTATTCACTATTGTACCACAAGAGTCTTATCCCCATCTCCTTTCATCAGACCCGTCCAGACAGATTGGAAAACACTCAGTGGAGATGCTACCTTTCCCTGTACCCTCTGGAACTAGGCTCCCTATTGAAAGCTTGTAAGCCAGTCATTTCTTGGCTTTGTAGTCCCTCCCCCCATTTGGGGTTGTTGTTATGTTCTGTGGAGTCGGTTCTGACTCATAGCGACCCTGTA
>NW_006408694.1:1880395-1893999 GCF_000296735.1 Chrysochloris asiatica | reverse complement strand
GTTGTTGTTAATTGCTGTCAAGTCTGTTCCGACTCATATTGGCACTATATAAGGTTTCTGAGGCTTTAAATCTTCATGGGAACAGAAAGCCTCATCTTTCTATAGTGGAGCAGTGATTAGGCTAGAACTGTAGTCCTTGTGACTCATAGTCCAGTGCTTATCATATGAAGCCATCTTGGTCCTCACATACATATGTTGTTGTTGTTTAGTGCTGCTGAGTCATTTCTGCTTCATGGTGACCCTGTATACCATTTCCGAGGAGAGGCTAGTGAGTTTGAACCTCCAAACTTGCAGTTTAAATTGACCTTGTGATGAAGTGCTTATTCTACAGTGCCATACCATAAAAATACCATGACTTGGGTCAAGCATACCATAGTTCTCAAAATTTCTTTTCAACACCTTAAAGAGGTAATTTGCAACAGATTTGCCTAACATGATATGTTGTTTGATTTACTGACTGTAACCTCCATGAAGATGATTGTGGGTCCAAGTAAAATGAAATCCTTGACAACTTCAGTCTTTTTTCCATTTATCATGAGGTTGTCTATTATGATGCTGTGAGCATTTTTGTTTTCTTTATAGCCATGCTGAAAGGTTAATAAGCTGTCTTCCAATTCTGATACCACATTCTTCCAGAAAAAATGTTTACTTGTGTTTTATTGACTATAAAAGGCATTTGACCCTGGTGGATCATGACAAACTATGGATAATATGAAGAATGGGAATTCCAGAACACTTAATTGTGTTCATGTGGAACTTGAACATAGACCAAGGACCAGGTGTTCTAACAGAAAGCACATCTAGAGATGACCAAGTAATGCAAAAATATGGGAGAAAATAGTAAAACAGCATTAAGCATAATTATAGAACTAAGGGAAAATGTAGACAAAGAGCTAAATGAAATAAGGAAAACAATGCAAGAAAAGCATGAAGGTGTAATTAAACAGATATTGCACTTAAAGGGACAGTAATTGAAATGAGGACTTACCAATAGACTTAATTAGGCAGAAACCCCCCACCACACACACACACACACACACAGTGAATTAGAGGATTGTTGCTGTGTTATGTGCTATTGAGTGAGTTCCTACTCACAACAACCTTATGAACAAAACAATGTCTGGTCCTGCATCATCCTTACAATTGTTATGTTTGAGCCCCTTGTTATTTCCACTGTTGGGAGTCAATCCATCTTATTGGTGGTCATTCTCATTTTCGCCAACTCTCTACTTTACCAAGCATGATGTCCTTCTTCAGGGATTGGTCCCTCCTTATACTATGTCTGAAGTATGAGAGAAGAAGTCTCACCATCCTAGCTTCTAAAGAGCATTCTAGCTTCACTTCTTCCAACACAGATTTGTTTGTTCTTCTAGCAATCAATGGTACATTTAATATTCTCCGACACCATAATTCAAATATATCAACTCTTCTATGGTCTTCCTTACTCATTGTCCATCTTTCACATGCATATAAAGCTATTGAAAATACCATGGCTTGGGTCAGGCATACCTTAGCCCTCAAACTGATATATTTGCTCTTGAACCCTTTAAAGAGGCCTTGTGCAGCAGATTTGCCTATTACAATACATTGTCTGGTTTCTTGACTGCTGATTCCATGAGTGCTGATATCATCAGCCAAAACAAGGCCAGTGGCAAATTGTGAAACAAATCATCATATATAAGTTCAAGCTGAAGCTGAAAAAAATTAAAACAAGTCCACAAGAGTCAAAATTTGACCTTGAATTAGAGGATATTATTATTATAGGATAGCTAAAATTACAGATGTTGAAGAGCATCCAGAATGGAGGATTACTATTGTCAAGTTGTCAGTACTACACAAAGCATTCAACATAAGCTTGATCAAAAACCTAGCATCTTTCTTTACAGACATAGAAGAACTAATCAACTTCATATGGAATGACAAGAGGTCCCGAATAACCTAAGTTATATTGAAAGAATAACAAATAGGTGGACGCAGACTTCCTAGACAGCTACAGTAATCAAAACCACCTGACACTGCTATTCCAATAAACACATAGGTCAATAGAATGGAATTGAGAGTTCATAAGTAAGCCTCCACATCTATGGTCAACTGATTTTTGACATGGGTACTAATTTCATTCATTAGGGAAAGAAAAGTCTCTTCAATTAATGGTGCTGGGAAAATTGGATTTCCGCATGCAGAAAAATGAAATAAGATTCATGCCTCACACCATACACAAAAACAAAAGAAAAATTGATTAAGAACCCAAATGTGCAAAGTAAAACCATAAAGTTCTCAGAAGAATCAGCAGGGGCAATACTGTCAGACCTATCTTTCAATAATGATTATCCAATATAAGAGTAAAAGCACAAATAACAAAAGATAATACAATTAAATGGAACATCATTAAAATTAAAACTTGTGCTCATGGAAACTCAAAAAGTGAAAAGACAAGCTACTGACTAGGTGAATAGCTCTGGAAACCATATGTTCAACAAGAATCTAATAACCAACAAGTGTATTAAAAAATTGGAACACTTATCAATTGCTGGTGGGTAATCAAAATGTTACAGTTGTTGAAAAGAATAGTGTGGTATTTCCTCAAATAACTAAAAATAGAATTGTCATTTGATATAACAATTCCATTCATAGGTAAATACTCCAAAGATATGAAAGTAGAGCCTCAAAAAGAGACTTGTATACAATGTTCATTGCAGCCATATTCAAAATAGCCAGAAGGTGAAAACAATCTAAATACCTACCAACAGATGAATGGATAAAAAAATTAAATGTGGTAAATACAGACAATGGAACACTACTTAGTCAATAGGAGAAGTGAGTTTTGATACATACCATAATATGGATGGAGCTTAAAGACATCATGTTAGGTGAAATAGGTCAATCATAAGACATTGTATGATCTCACCTATATAAAAAGACAGGAAAAGACAAATGTATAAAGACCAAAGTTTATTAGTGGTCACCAAGAACAAGAAGAAGATGAAAAATGTGGGGCTAATGGTGATGGAAAAATTGCATTAAGAGTAGGGCTGACAGCTAATTATTGTAATTGTAGTCAGTAAATTGTACACCTGTGAAAAGTTAAATTGACAAAAATTGTGTGATAGATATATTTTGCAACAATGACAAAACAAAAGAGTAGATGCTGGGTTTTACATACAACAGAAACCTCATGGAAGCATAGGGTCACAGTTCCATGGGACATCCAGGTTAACTGGTCTAATAATGTGTTTAGTGAATCTAGTCTACCTCATAGTTTGTTACATAATATCTATGGTTTAAAAATTGCAAGCGGTCATCCAATGCATAATGGTTGGCCCTAGAATTTGTGACTAATGTACCACATGAACAACTGCCTCCTTCACCATGAGACCAGAAGAACTGGATGGTGCCCAGCCGCTACAGGACATTTTTATCTAAGATTCAATAGATGAATCTTGCTCAAAAAGAGGCAAATGAAGAACAGAATTGTAATCATCATGGGCTACAGACTTTCTGTAACAATGGATAATGCACTTAAACTACTGCCCTGAGATAAATTTTTAAAATTAAACCAAAAATATCCTTTGAAGTCTTACTGAAAAACTCTCTAACTTAACTAATCAAAAAACATCTGTCTTAAGCATTGTGATTCTTCAAGAACTGTTTACAAGGGGGCTTCAAAAATGTGTAGAAAACTTCCACCAAATTGTCATTTCATTTTTTCACAAACTTTTTGAACTTTCCTCGTATATGGGATAAAATGGACAACAATAACCCAAAAGATTAGGTAGGAACCTTAGGGGGCAATGAGTTTATGCTAATGAGGGAGAAACAACATAGAAAAAGAGAGAATGGTAGTACAACTTGCAGAATGTTATCAATATCACTAAGTTGTAACACTGATAATGCCACTAAATGAAACCACCCCCAAAATACACACTATATAATATTGATATTCAAGAGACAGTATTTTGTTTAAGAATATGGAATTTGATAGTTATAAAAATACAGATAGCACAACATTTGTCAATTCAATTGGGTAAGGAGGAATACCTTCAAATAACAATTTGGAGGGAAACCAAAAACTATCATCAAAATACTTAGGAAAGATAGGATAAAATCTAAACAATGTGTTTTATCCAGTTTCCCAAGAAGACATTTTAGGAAGAGCAAATAGTTTCTTCTTTCTAAAGATGGTGTCTTCAGTGGGAGTAATTAAATTCAATGTAGTTCAACAAGTATTTACAGAGTACACACACTATGTTCAACACTGTGCTGAGACCTCTAAAAAGTAGAGAACTATAAAATAAGAAACAGTTACAGTAAGGAGAAAAGGACCATACCCATGAAACGGATGAGATGCCAGAAATTGTATGAGTTAGTGCCCCATTAAACAGTGCAGATAAAAAATGCTTTAGGGGTTCAGAAAAAACATCTCTGGTTCTCACTTGGAATTGACTGAAGTAAAATCCTCTCTAGCTGTTGATTAGTAGACCTTTCAACTAGGATCAGGGTATGCTGGAAATGTAGTTCTATGGAAGCAAGGTAGTTTACTAAGCTCAAAGGTGAAATGTGTTTTGGCTTTCTTTAGATTCATAGCTTATGCTTTTTTCTGTGCTTCTTTACACTTCCCAAATACAAAATTCTTAATTCCACACTCAGCAGTAATCAGGAAAAAAAAAAAAAAAAATCACCTTTTTGAATATTCCCTAGATGTCTTACATTTGCCAGGCAACCAGAGATACAAAATATTATTTAAAGCACAAACATGGGCCAGCGTGCACATGCACGTGCACACACATGCATAGTAAACTTTGGTTTAAGATTTTTGTGTAATTCAAGAATATTTTTCGTCTAATTCTAGTACGTTTTTGGAACTTTACCTGAATATGTCTGCATTGTCTCATGGAAATGATTGGAGAGAGAAATGAAGACAGAATGTTGGGGCTGTTGATTAGACATTTATACATCACTGTTGTTGTTAAGTGCCATTGAGTTCGTTACGACCCACAGCGACCTTGTACAGGATTTCTGCAGAGCAGCTGGTAAGCTTGAACCACCGACTTCACGGTTCAAGCTGACTTTGCAGTCCAGCACATTAACCCACAGAGCCACATAAGTGAAGACAAAAAATAAAATAATTTACATTACCCTATAACTCCTAGTGTATCACTAGGATAAGCCCATGAGTGATAACTTCAAGATCGATGGCTTAAACCCACCAGCTGCTCCTTGGAATCTCTATATACAGGTCACTATGAGTTGGAACTGACTCATCAGCACTTAACAACAACAATCCTGTGTCTCCAGGGATCATGCAGGGTGTCTCCTGAGGATCATGAATGTTATCCTGATTCTAGGAACAATTAATGAATTTGATGTGTGAGGACTGGCTAAGAAAACGAAGGGTCCAGATAGATGTGTGGCTGTGTGGACAGAAAATGGAATTGAAATTATCATTCCCCAAATGATATTCAGGAAAGGATGGTGTTGAATAACCTCCTTAAAATAATTGATTATTGTATAAAGGACCAAACCCCAAACCTAACCCACTGCCTTGAAGTTGATCTTGATTCATAGTGACAAAAACAAATGTATTACTGAGAGAACTTGTTTGCACTCATCCAGGGATCAAAGAGCCATGTTTAAACACATAAATCTGTGCATATATGGACTGAAACCCTAGTAGCAATACTTTTTGACTTACCCTCGTGTGTGTATAAGCACACACATAAATATAGATCACACACATGTTTTAACTAAAAAATGAATACTGGAAAGACAAATTATAAGATAAAAAAGGATTACATATGTGGGATAAAAAACCAAGATTAGAGGGGCAAGAAACAAACGTAGACTTTTTGAATGAACTTTGTTTTGCAACTTTGATTTGGAAACATATAGCTTGTGTGATTGAAAATTTTTGATTTTAAAAAGGCAACCCCTAAAAATGAAAGGAAAATAAACTAAATGAACTTGTGGGTCCAGATGATGTAACACCCAGCAAGGGGCTATCCCAAGTCACTTTAAAACCTAGCAATTCATTTCCTTTGTATAATCCTCCTTGGGTTATTCAGTCATCACATTGTTGGCGGCAGTTTTTATACTGATAGTCTGAGATGGTTGTGTGTAATGCAAATAAATAATTATGTTAGTGACATTGAGAACCACTTGAAGTCAGTGACTCATAAAGGAAATGAGGCAAAGATTTATCAGGCAACAGAAACAGTAAGAAAGAAACAACTGCAATTCTGAGAGCAAAAATATTAAAACCAAACATTAAGTGAAATTGAAAAACAAACACTTTCTAATGTTAAAGGCTACATTCCACAATGAAGACAAAGCAGTTATACGATTACCAAGAGAGAAAATAACACAGCAAACACCCACATAAAATACAAACCCCAAGAAGGTGCAAGGATTTAAAAAGAAACCCATAAAAACAGGAGCTTTTAATGGACTCTTGTCAAGGTTACCTAGGAGTCTTAGTGTGGCACTATGGGAAAGGCACTGGACTGAGAACCATCAGGTTGGTGGGTTCAAACCCAGCAGTCAGCCCTAGAAAATACTATGTAGGGTCATTATGAGTAGGAACCAAATCTACAACACTTAATGACTTAACAAGTTTACCTAATACTGACAGTCCACCACTCACCTGTCAGTTTGTCATACTGTGGTGGCCTGTATGTTGTTGTGATGCTGGAAGCTATGCCATTGGTATTTTATACAAGCAGGGTCACCCATGATAGACAGGTTTCAGCAGAGCTTCCGGACTAAGACAGATTAGGAGAAGGAGAGGCAGACTACTGTTGTTCTTCTTGGGTACGAGGTAGACTAGGTTGTTCTTAGGTACTGTTGAGTTGGTACCAACTCATATGGCCTTATGCACAAGAGCGTGAAACACTGGCCTGTTCTTTGTCAATCCCATAATCATTGCTATGCTTCAGCCCATGGCTGCTACCACTGTGATAATCCATCTCATTGGGGTCTTCCTGCTTTCCACTGATGCTCCATTCTATCATGTGTGATGACCTTCTCCAGGGACTGGTCCTGCCTGATGTTATTGTTGTTGTTAAGTGCTGTTGAGTTGGTTCTGACCCCTAAACTCCTGTGTCGGGTTTCCAAGGAGTGTCTGGTGAGCTTGACCGCTGACCTTGCTGTTCAAACTGACTACAGTACAGCCCATTAACCCACATAGCCACACCAAGATCATTCCTGATAATGTGTCCTAAGTATGAGAGGTGAAGTATGTCTATCCTGGTCTCTAAGGAGCATTCTGGTTGTATTTCTTCCAACATAGATTTGTTCCTAAATGGTTATCCATGGAAAACCATATGAAAAGCAGTGGAACATTGTCAGATATAATACAGGAACATGAAAACAGAAGAAAATTGTCAGTTACAATGTTAGAAGATAAGCCCCTCTGTCTGGAAGGCATTCAAAATATGACTGGGGAAGAATTGCCTCTTCAAAGTAGATTTGATCATAATGACGTGAATGTCCTGAAAGCCTTCAGGATCTTCATTAGCTGATGGGGCACAACTTAAAATGAGCAACAGCTGCAAACATCCAATAATAACCAAAATATACAAAGTACAAAATGAACTAAGAAAATGGTTGTTGTTGTTGTTGTAGTTAAGTGTTGTTGAGTCAGTTCCATGGCAGTTCTGTATAGGGTTTCTGAGGCTTTAAATCTTTGTAGGAAGAGAAGGTCTCATCTTTATCCCATGGAATATCTGGTGGGCTCAAACCATCAATTTTGTGGTTTGCAGTCCAGTGCTTATCCTACAGAACTGCCACACTCCACTCAGAATATTGTTGTTGCTGTTAAGTGCCATTGAGTTGGTTCTGACTCAGAGTGAACTTGTATAGGGTTTCTGAGGAGCAGTTAATGGGTTTGAACCAAAATTGTTAAAACTAAAAATGGAATACATACAGAACCATACCTTAGACATTTGTGAGCTGTAATGGCCATTTTGAATCTGATCATCATTGATTTACTACACTGAGAACAAAAAGTTGAAGAGAAATGATATCACATTCATGGTCAAAAAGAACATTTCAAGATCTATTGTGAAGTGCAACACTGTCTGTGATAGAGTAATATCCACATGTCTACAATGAAGAACAGTTAATAGCACTATTATTCAATTTCTGCACTAACCACTAAAGCCAGTGATGATGAAATTGAAAAATTCTACCAATTTCTTCAGTCTGAAATTCATCAACTATGAAATCAAGATACATTGATAATTAGAATGAAGAAGTTGGAAACAAAGAGAAAGGGTTAGTAGCTAGAAAATATGGCCTTGGTGATAGAATTGATGCTGGTAACCACAAGTTAGAATTTTGCAAGACCAACAACTTATTCATTGCAAATACCCTTTTTAAACAATAAAAAATGTGACTAAGCATGTTAACCTCACCAGATGGAATATATAGGAGTCAAATTGACTACACCTGTGGAGATAGATGAAGGAGAAACTTAATAATATCGGCCAAAATTATGCCAAGGGCAAACTTTGAAACAGGCCATCAAATGCTCATATGCAAGTTCAGACTGAAACTGAAGAAAAGTTGACAAGAGCTAAAATTTGACCCTAAGTATATCCCACCTGAATTTAGAGACCATCTCAAGAACAGATTTGATGCATTACACACTAATGAGCAAAGACCAAAAGAGTTGTGATAGGATATCAAGAACATCATACCAAAAGGCCATATTGTTCTTCTATCAAACAGAGGTGAAACAATTGAATGTGGAAATCATGAACCATATCATTAATATACATACCAGTAAAATTTTGCTGAAGATAATTAAAAAACAATAGCAACAATAAATCATCAGGAAACCCCTAAAAATTGAAACCAGATTCAGAAGAGGACTTGGAAAGAGTAATATCTTTGCTTATGTCAGATGGATTTTGGCTGAAAGCAGAGAATACCAGAAAAATGTTTACTGGTGTTTTATTGACTATGGAAAGACTTTCAACTGTGTGGATCACAACAAACTATGGATAACACTGCAAAGGATGGAAATTTAAGAAAACGTCTTTGTGCTCGTAGAAACCAAGAGGCAGTCAGTAGATTAGAGCAAGGAGACAATGAATGGTTGAAAATCAGGAAAGGTGTGCACCAGGGTTGTAACCTTTCACTATACTTATTCAACCGGTATGCTGAGCAAATAATCCAAGAAACTGGATTATATGAAGAAGAATGTGGCATCAGAATTAGAGGAAGACTCATTAGCAACCTATGATATGCAGATGATACAATTTTGCTTGCTGAAAACAAAGAGGATTTAAAGTACTTACTGATGAAGATCAAAGACTACTGTTTTCAGTATGGATTACACCTCAATGTAAAGAAAAAAAAAAATCCTCATAAGTGGACCAAACAATAACATGATAAATGCTGCAAAATTTGAAGTTGCCAAAGACTTCATTTTTCTTGGATTCACAATCAACAATCATAGAAGCAGCAGTCAAGAAATCAAATGATGTATTGCATTAGGAAAATCTGCTTCAAAATACCTCTTTAAAGTGTTAAAGAGCAAAGATATCCGTCTGAAGACTAAGAAGTCTTACAGAAGTTATGGTATTTTCACTTGTCTCATATGCCTGTGAAATTTGGACAATGAATAAAGAAGACTATAGAAGAATCGATGTATTGGTATTATGGTGTTGGAGAAGAATATTGTAAGTCCCGTGGATTGACAGAAGAACAAACAAATCTGTCTTGAAGAAATATAGCCAGAATACACCTTACAATTGAGGCTGGCAAGATTTTGTCCCTTGTATTTTGGACATATAGTCATCTAATAAGTTGTGCTTTGCCTGTGAAGGTGGATGAAAAAGGGCAAGTGACCTGCAAAGCAATGGCTGCCCCACAGTTCTATCTAGCTCTGTCAATCTCCACCATCCCTGTTGACCATTAGTGCAGATGACCAATGCACTCTAACAAAATCTGAACTGTGAGAAGCACTCCATTGTCCTTCAAAGAGAAAGTGATTGAACTGAGAAATATTTTCTACTTATTTTAGTCAGAAGAAATTGTAGTAGGTAGGGTTGTACTAAGAAGCCTTGGTGCCATGGTGGTTAAATCACTTAGCTCTTAACTGAAAGTTAACAATTTGAACCCTCCAGCCTCTACACAAGAGAAAGATGTAACAGTGTGTTTCTGTAAGTATTACAGCCTCAAAATCCCTATGAGGAGTTCTATTCGATAGTCCAATAGCATCGCTATGAGTTAGAATTGACATGATAGCACTGGGGTTAGAGTTGTACTTTGTTAAAATACCACAACCTGGGCTGTCACCTTACCAACTCCTCCCTTCAATTGCATGAGTGTGCACTTAGTACATATTGGGGGGGAGGGGCTCCCGATCCATATCTGTTCACTTGTTTTGATTTTTGCTTATCCTTTAACCTAAAGAGGTGCCTGGGGGAGAAGGTACCTTCAAATAACCAAATTAACAGAACTTTAAAGGATGTGGGGCTCATTGAGGTACAAAAAAGTTCTCTCTTCTCCTCCCAGAATGAATAGTAGATCAATTTATACCTAGAGTCCTGGTGTGGTGCTATAGGATAAGTACTGGACTGTTAACGAAAAGGTTGCCTGTTCAAACCCACTAGCTGCTCCACGGAAACCCTATAGAGGGTTATTATGAATTGGACCTTATTCAGTGGCACCTAACAACAACAAAAACAAATGTATATCTACAATTGTTGTTGTTGTTAAGTGCCTTCAAGTTGGTCCCGCCTTATAGTGATCCTGTATAAAGTTTCCATAGAGTACAGCATTTAAATACAGATACACTATAGTAGTATATGTGTATATACATATAGTATACATAAGTATATAGTGTATATGTATCTGAAAACATATTCAGGAGGAACCTGTACATGGAGCAAGAGGCAGTTCATGAACACTGAATGTCAACACTGAATGGTTTAAAATTAAGAAAGGTGTGCGACGGGGTGTATCCTTTCACCATACTTATTCAACCTGTATGCTAAGCAAATAATCTGAGAAGCTGGATTATATGAAGAAAAACATGGCATCAGGATTGGAGGAAGACTCATTAACTACCTGAGATATGCAGATGATGCAACCTTGCTTGCTGAAAGTGAAGAGGACTTAAAATATTTACTGATGAAGATCAAAGAGCACAGCCTTTGGTATGGATTGTATCTCAATGTAAAGAAAACAAAAATCTTCACCACTGGACCAATAAACAACATTCTTATCAACAGAGAAAAGATTGAAGTTGGCAAGGACTTCATTCTTCTTGGATCAAATATCAACACTCATGGAAACAGCAGTCAAGAAATCAAATGACATATTGCATTAGGCAAATCTGATGCATAAAGCCTTTTTAAAGTGTTGAAGAGCAAAGATGTCAGCTTGAGGACTAAGGTGCGCCTGACCCAAGCCATGGTATTTTCAATAACCTCATATGCATGTGAAATCTGGACAGTGAATAAGGAAGACAGTAGAAGAATTGATGCTTTTGAGTTATGATGTTGGATGAGAATATTAAAAGTGCCATGGGTTGCCAAAAGAACCAACAGATCTGTGTTGGATGAAGTGCAGCCAGAGTGCTCCTTGGAGGCCAGGATGGCCAGACTTCGTCTCTCATACTTCAGACATATTTTCAGGAGGAACCAGTTGCTGGAGAAGGATATCATGTTTGGTAAGGTGGAGGGTCAGAGAAAAAGAGGAAGACCCCCAGAGAGAGGGATTGGCCAAGTGGCAGCATCAGTGGTCTCAAGCGTGGCAACAACTGTGAGGTTGACTTAACAACAACAACTTAGACTTTATCTAGACTATCATATTTTTACTTTTAAACTCTGGGAAATAACATTTGTTCCCTTTGCCTATAAAGAATGTTGTTGTTGTTAAGTGCCATTGAATTGGTTCTTACCCATAGCGACCCTGTATAGGGTTTCCAAGGAGCAGCTGGTGAGCTTGAACCACCAACCTTGCAGTTCAAATGGCTTTTCAGTCTGGTGCATTAACCCACAGTGCCACACCAGGACTCCATAATGAATGTAGGCTTATATAAAATTGAATTTGCTTTTACTAACTTGGAGATCTATGCAAAGTTTAGATGTGCATCTAGCCTGCATACACCTTATGCTAAGATAAATAACCCCTATTCTTACTTGTGGTGCTGCAGGATAATGCATTGGAACGTAAGGTTGGTTTGAACCACAAGGTCGGCAGTTCAAACTCACCAGCCACTCCTCAGAAACCCCATGCAGGGTCGCCATGAGTCGGAACTGACTTGAAGGCACGTAACCATAACAACAACAACATTCTTACTTATGCATTCTCTTTCTTCATTCTGCAATGAAAAACTTGAATCAGTATCAATAGACACTATGTGCACACTTCCAAAGAGAGCTAATTCCCTTTGGAACATCTGGTGAGAGTGTTGGCAACAAGGAGTCCAAGGATGAAATGGAGTCCACTGCTGGCAGTTTAATTTTGTAAAAGTCAGATTCCTGAAGCAGGAAAGAGGTAGGGGGACTGTCTTTCATAAAAGCCTTAAATTCAAACATAGACTTTATAGTGTTATTTCAACCTTATGCCAGAAAGACATAATGTACTTAAATATGACTATTTCTTTCACAATCATTGTCTGTTAAAAGAAATAAAAAATATGTTTTGCTTAGTGGTTTTACTTAGGAAAAATAGTCCTTTCCACTAGAACAACTTGTGCAACATACCTTGATACTAAAAATTGCTTGCATGCCATTTGCAATGCTTAGGTGGGTGCTACAAATTAAATAGCAAGTTCAGCTATATTACTTAAGATGGGAATGAGAAAGTCATTTGTAATGCAGTGTGAAAGTGAGAGCATTTCCATCCTAACTGCAGTGTACACGAGAAAGCTGAGAAATAGGACAGCATTCCATTTCACAAGCAGCAGCACTTTAATAAGTCAACACTGTTGGGAGTCTAATATAAGGCCTGATCTAAAAGTGAAATATATTGATGAAAATGCAGAACAAGAACACTTGGACTACTCTACACAGAGTATACATATGTCTTTTGAGCACCTCTATGAGTAACCTTCAAAATATTGTACACACTTGTCCATGGCATTAAAATCCCAGCCATAGTTTTCAGAAATGAATAAACATAATTTACATTTGGTACTGGCATGAGTTTCCAGGAACTGACAAAATACAAATTGAAATGTTTCAACAAACTGATGCAGCACTGGAGGCATTCACTCATCTATGCCAAAAAATTTGGAAGACAGCTAACTGGCCAACTGATTGGAAGTGATCCATATTTGTGCCCATTCAAAGAAAGTTAAGTAACAGAATGTGGAAATCATCTAACAATATCATTAATGTCACATGCAAGGAAAATTTTCCAGATGATAGTTCAAAAGAGCAATACATTGAAAAGGAGCTGCCAGAAATTCAAACTGGAATCCAGAGAGGACATGAAACCAAAGGTATCATTTCTGACATCAAATGGATTTTGGCTGAAGGAAAAGAACATTAGAAAGATGTTCATTTATGCTTTATTGACAATGCAAAGGCATTAGACTGTGTGGGTCATAGCAAACTATGGATAGCATTGCAACTTCCAGAGTACTT
>NW_006408694.1:1871389-1879175 GCF_000296735.1 Chrysochloris asiatica | reverse complement strand
CCCAGCCACTCCATCTCTCCACGTCATTGAGGGTGACTGTTTTCTTAATATCATTCTTTTGAATTCATTTTCATGTAGTTTCAATACCTTTTCTTCCTCCAAAATGTTTTCTGACTCTACCTCTTGGTCACTTGTTTGAGCCATGCTGTCTTATTTCTTCACGTTACTAGAAATTTTTTATTGACTCCAAGACATTGTGGTGTCATTTTTAATTGATGGTTGTATATCGGTGTGTTCTTTGTTGTTGTTAAGTGCCGTCGAGTCAGTTCTGTCCCATAGCGACCCTGTATAGGGTTTCCAAGGAGACACTGGTGAGTTTGAACCACCAACCTTGCAGATCAAACTGCTTTGCAGTCTGGCGCATTAACCCACAGCGCCACACTAGTACTCCTGGTGTGTTCTTAGGCACTTACAAATTGCCTCCTGCTGGGTGTAATTAGAGAATATGCACTGTTCTCTATTTGTCATTCATGGAACAACCAAAATGCTGTTTAGGATGGATTTGACTAAATGTTGTTGTTATTGATCAGGTATATAACCGCTGGTATTGGCTCTTGCCCACTGGATGGGACAGATGAGGGTATGGTTGTTTGCTGTTCCCTGATCAAGTGAGGCAAGAAAAGAAAACACATACACAGAGAGAAAACAAAACAAAGCAAAACAAAAAACAAGCAAGCCAACAATAGTGAAAGAGAAAATAGTAAAGGAGAAAAAAGAAGGGGAAAAAAAGAGGCAACAACTTTATCTCCACAAGGCACCTGTATGCCTCTGTACCATCTAGTCACTGTCTGTCTCTAAAGCCACTAGAAAAAGTTCAAGAGAGCCATGCTGCATCTGGCCAGCTGGACTTTTTTGTCACATCTGTTCAATGCCTTCTCCTAGTAAACATTCTGTCTACTTCTTTATCCCTTCATCTGAAGCTCAGCATTTCAGGACTATCATCTGCATCTGTTTCATTTGGCTTTCAGGATCTTTGTTGTAGGTCTGTGTGGTGTGTCTGCCTAGTCCACCATCTTGCTGTCTCTCTGCAAAATGTTTTCTGACCATAGTTCTATTTGTCCAGCAAGTGACATCTGTTATTATGTCCAAGGAAGAGATCATGGAGAACAATAACCCACTCCAGAGGTGCAGGTGTTAAGATCATCAAGAAAGACAAGATTCAAACATAGGCATTGAATGGAATAACACTTCAGTCACATAGCGATGAGGCAGAATTAGGTCAGCTTCAATTGTGTGTATCAGTCCTTCCTGGCAAAAGGGTCAATCCCCACAGCAGCCAAGGCAGGGAGATGGTCTACATAAATCTTTCTTGGGCTGCAGATAAGAGATCTCTTCCCTCCCCACTGGGAAAGCTTATGTAAGTGGGGCTTGTGTGGTGCTGTTGGACAAGCCCTGGACCACTACCCATAAGGTCAGTGGCTTAAACCCACCAACTGCTCCTCAGAAACCCTATACCGGGTCATTATGAGTTGGAACTGACTTGACAGCACTTAACAAGCCTGGTGCTGTATAATGCAATTCCTGGCAATGTGTCAGGCATTCAGGAAATGAGGGGAAAGATGCGCTAATAGGACCAGCTGATACCGATTGCTTTTTGGGTAAAGAAGCCTCAGTAAAAGGGAGTCAACCTATACTCTCTTCACATCCAAGAAGTCAGGCTGACACATCTGGTGCTAAGCACAAGGTTCACTCATGGGTCACAAGGAAAAGTGGTAAGCACTATTTGGGTAGCAATATTATTTTGTTTTTTGTTACAGTTAATTAGATCCTTCTTGGATGTCCATGACTAGATTGCATCTTGAAGACAGAGAGTTTTCCTCATGTTTGAATGACACTTGCTGTTATTTGTTAAGTGCTGTCAAGTTGGTTCCGACTCATAGCGACCCTGTATAGAGTGTTTGAGGAGCGGCTGATGTGTTTGAACCACCAATCTTGCAGTTCAGACTGATCTTGTGGTCCAGTGTATTATCCTGCATTGTCACACCAAGACTCCTTGAATGACACTATTATTTGACAAATTCCCTTCAATATAGTACATGATCACTCTTTAAATAGATTTTTCAACATCCGCTACTCTACTTTTTGCTTAATGCCAGTCGAGTTTGTTGTCTAAATGATGTTCTAGGAGGCCTTCAAATTCCTTTTCATAGGCATGTTGGTGTTATTGTTGTTAAGTGCTGTTGAGTAGTTCCAACCCTGTATAGGGTTTCTGAGGAGCAGCTGATAGGTTTAAACTGTTGACCTTGTGGTCCACAGCCCAGTGCTTATCCTATAGCACCATACCAGGACTCCTTTCATAGGCACAAAGCCTTTTAAACTTGCCACTTACTGAATTATTATTATATTTTTTTCTACTGGAAAACAGTGGAAAATAAATTGTTAACTATTGTTTCCAAACAAGTCCCACCAAGATCTGAGTGTTTCTTTCTCATAAAGATGTAGTTCACATTATTGCAAGAAATGAGTGATATACTGCTTGTAATATTCCTGTGAAAAATTCTTATTCAAACACTGTGTCAGCCTGCTGTGTAAAGCTGCGACTGAAGAAGACGTATCTGTCTCATGGCACAGATTCACTATTGACTCGCACCACTGACAATCATATGAAAGGCTACAAAGATGGCAAGTACCAAATTTCTATGTTTGAAGAAGACCTGTTAACAGTCAAAACTTGTTTCTTGCCACTACAAATGATAAGGATTTCCCATTTGTAAATACAGTAAAACCTGAAAAAGCCAGAATATGTAAGTCAGAAACTAGTCAGAGAAGGGAACTCAAATATTTCAATGAGTCATAGAAAAGTGGTAAGACTGCATGTGGTCAGAAAGCTTGCAACAGACAAGAAAGAAAGGTAGTTGTGCCATGTTTTTTGTTGTTTTTTTTAAAGCTTTTATTGTGAATTGAGTGATAGTTTACATGGGAGAACATCAGTTTTGCACTCATTCTATCATATTTCATTTCGTTGCAATGATTACAATCCCCTCGGTGCATCATCATTCAACTGTATTTGCTTCTATTCCCTCTGTTGTTTTTTGTTTTTGTTTTTGTTTTTGTTTTGTGTGTGTGTTTGTGTGTGTGTTTTGTTTCTTTTGTTTTTTGTTTTTTTGATGTACACAAAGACGCTCAGGAATAGATAATCATTTAAACAACCAAAGGACACATTCTGCAAGCCTGCCTCCTGGCTGCCAGCACACAGCCTTTCTCTTTCCATGAATCTTGAGTCCTCAGCTACTTTATCGCTCCATGTCATCATCTCAATTTCCTTACCTCCATCTCTGGTGTAGCTGCTCCTCTGGATAAGGTCACACATTCTGCTCATGTTCTTCTCCCTTGATGGTCCTTGTTCCTCTGTTCCTAGAGTGTAAAATTAACTATTCCTCCTTTATGTTACAAAATTACTACCTTTACAGTTGTGACAACCACAATTAGTCATGATAACAATTACTCACTATTGAATCATAAGAATCTGATCCCCATCACCTTTCACCAGACCCATCTAGACAAGATGAAAACTATCCAGTGGGGATTCTCACATGTATCACTCTCATAAAAAGGGCTACAAGCCCATTGCAGAGGCTACTAACAGAGTGGTGATATCTGAATCCACCATTCAAGTGTTAGTTCGTTGTACTGTGGTGACTTGGATGTGCCTGCGATGCTGGAAGTTACGCCAGTATCAGCAGAGTCACCCATGGTAAGGTTTCAGAGGAGCTTCTAAACTAAGACAGAGTAGGAAGGAGAACACAGATGGAAACAACCTAAATACCCATCCATGTAAGAGGAGATAAAAGAATATGGTAGATAAACAAATAGAATACAATACTCATAGCGATCTTGTATAGGGTTTCCATGGAGCTGCTGGTGAGTTTGAACTACAGACCTCATGGTTCAAACCAACTTTAAGGTTAAATGCTTATTTTATGGTGCCACATAGACTTTTGGTGTGGCACTGTAGGATCAGCACTACACTGGGAACCACAAGGTCGGCAGTTCAAACCCACCAGCTGCTCCATGGAAACCCTGAACAGGGTCACTATGAGTCAGAACAGACTCGAAGGCACTTAACAACAACGGACTTTATTTTGATTATTTAAGAATAAGCAAAAAGGAGGATATGTCAGGATAGCAAGAGACCAAGAAACCATTCAACAAAAAATTATTTTATTTCATTGTTGTTGTTGTTGTTGTTGTTGTTAAGTGTTGTCAAGTTGGTTCTGACTCATAGTGACCCTGCATAGGATTTCTGAGGAGCAGCTGATAAATTTGAATCACAGACCTTGCCGTTATTAGTTCAGTGCTTACCCTATAGTGCAACACCAGGATTCTATTACTTTCTACTAAATCAAAACGAAACAGTTGCCGCTTCATAGACTCCAACTCATAACGACCCATGTCTGGCACAGTAGAATTTCTCCATAGGGTTTTCAACATTGTGACCTTTTGCAAGTAGTTTGCTAGATCTTTCTTTCTGAGACACTTTTGGATACGCTTGAACCTTCAACCTTTCACTTAGTAGTTGAGTGTTAAACCAGGACACTTCATTCTTTATACAAAGCTATGGTTCACATAATTCAAATGTTAGTGCCTGTTCAATCCATTATGATTAATAGCAACCCTGTGTACCACAGGATGAAGCACTGCATAGTCCCACACCATTCTCACAGTCATTGCTATATTGAGCCCATTGTGGCAGTAACTGCATCAATCTATCTTGTTGACGGTCTCCCTCTCTTTAGCTAACCCTCTACTTTACTAAGCATCATGTCCTTCTCCAGGGAATGGTCCCTTTCTGATAACATAAGACGAAGTCTGGCCATCTTCATTTCTAAGGAACATCTGGCTGTATTTCTTCCAAGACAGATTTGTTTGTTCTGACAGTCCATAGTATATTCAATATTTTTTGCCAATTCTGTAATTCAAATGTGTCAATTATTCTTCAGTCTTCCTTATTTGTTGCCCATTTTTCGTCTGCATACAAGCTGATTGAAAGCATCATGGCTAAGACAAGGTGCACCTTTATCCTCAAAGTGGCATCTTTGTGTTTAACACTTCAAAGAGGTCTTTTGCAGAAGATATGCCCAGTGCAATATGTCCTTTGATTTCTTGACTTCTGTTCCAATGGACACTGATTATGGATTCAACTAAAATGAAGCTTCAATCTTTTCTCCACTTATCATGATGTTGTTTATTTGCTTCAAGTTGTAAAGATTTTTGTTCATGTTGAGGTTAAATCACAGTGAAGACTGTAGTCATAGTAAATTCTTCAATTCCTCTTATCTTTCAGCAAGCAAGGTTGAGTCATCTGCATAGGGTAGGTTGCTAATGAGTCTTCCTCCAATCCTAAAAACCACATTCTTCTTCACAAAATCCAGTGTCTTAGATTGTTTACTCAGCACACAGGTTGAATAAATATGGTGAAATGATACAACCCTCGCATACACCTTTCCTGATCTTAAACCAGGCAATATATCACCCTGTTCTGTTCAAATGACTGCTTCTTGGCTCCATATGAACACAATGATTTTTTCTGGAATTCATAATTTTTATGATCCACACAGTTGAATGCTTTGCACAGTCTATGAAGCACATGCAAACATCTTTCTGGTATTTTCTGCTTTCAGCCAAGATCCATCTGACATCAGCAATGATATCCTTCAGTCTACCTTCTATTCTGAATTTCTAGCAGTTCCCTGTAGATACAGTATTATGACAGTTTTTACATTTTATACAATGCAACATTAAAGAATGATGATGAATCTGAGAAACACCCCACAGCATGGATGAATGTGGAGGACATTATGCTTAGTGAAATAAGTCAGTGTCAAATTATGTATCATATCACTATTATAAAAAGGCAAGAAAAGGATGGCACACTAACACAAACATTCCTTGATGGTTATCAGGGGTGGAACAGGAAGAGAAGGTAAATTCCTAACAATAGGATGTTGTTGTTGTTAAGTACCATCGAGTCAGTTCTGAACTGTAGCAACCCTGTAGAAGGTTTCAAAGGAGCAACTGGTGAGTTTGAACCACCAACCATGCAGTTCAAACTGACTTTGCAGTCTAGCACATAAACCACAGCACCACACCAGGACTCCAACTAACTATAGGATAGACACATATTAACTTGAGTGAAGGGAAAGATAAAACAATAAAAAATCAATATTTTTTAAATTGGCATAAGGGAGTTTAAAAAAATGTAGTAAGGGGATTTTGAAACCTCAAAACAAAGAGAATGGATCCAGCCATTTCCCTGTTTGGGGCTTAGAATCAGGAAGAAAGAATGTCAGCTAAGGATTTCTGAGTATGTCACACCAACCCCATGAAACGTTATCCAGGGAATGATCTCTTCCTGATAACATGCTCAGAGCACATAAGATGAAGTCTGGCTATCTACATTTCTAAGGAGCATCTGGCTGTACTTCTCCCAAGACAGATTTGTTTGTTTTGTACATATTCCTGTAAAAAAAAAAAAAAAAGGAAGAGAGCAAGAGAATAAAACCTACTTGTATAACATTCTCTCTTAGTCCAAACTAGTTTGAGTCAAAATTTTATATATTCTGCAGCTCCCTTTAGTAGCACCTCTGGTAGTGTAGTGGTTATGAATGGCTACTACCAGCTGCTCCGCGGGAGAAAGATGAGGCGTTATGCTCCCGTAAAGATTTGCAGCCTCGGAAACCCTGTTCAGGGTCACTACAGGTCGGAACCAACTCAACGGTACTTAACAACAACAACAACATCCCAAATAAACCAGGTCAGCCTTGACAGCCTACAGGACAGGAAGCTGAATCAGTTCAAGCATTATAGGGAAGCATTAGACATTGAACTCTAATTAGACCAAATTTTCTGGGGCAGTTTCCTAAGTCTGGTACTAGTTGGCAAACATTTGATACTACATGCGTCCTAAGTAACAGTTTTTTCACTCCTTTAGCAGGACGCAGAGACTGAACTAATTGGCAGCTAACTAGCATGCTGACAAAAGAAGTCCAGACATTGTCACACTATTTGGACACAAACTCAATGAGCAACGGCCTGACATTGGACAGCTCTCTGCTGATTTCTGCTTCCTTCAGCTTTCAGTGAAGTTCATCTCTGCCTCCTCTTTCAGTTCACTGTGTGTGTGATTGTCTGTGCCATAGTGTAGTCAGCATTTACAAACATGGTTGTCCTGGCAAAAGCAGGCATGACCAAGACAGCCCAGGAGAAGAGCTGAGTAGGCACTTTCAGCTACTTAAACCTCAAGGAAAATGTACACTTTTCTACATAGCAGGTGTAAAGACCATTTTAATTAAATTAGATTTAATGTTGCTTATTGGTTCTTCATGCAAATGAAATATTACTGACTCCTTAGAAGAAACCAAAACTAATTGCCATTGAGTTGCCTCAGACTTAAAGTTACCCCATGTGTATCAGAGTAGAACTATGCTCCATTGGACTTTCAACAGTTGATTTTTCAGAGAATTACCAAGTTTCTCTTTTCACCATGCGTCCAGGTAGACTCAAATTTCCAACCTTCCAGTTAGCAGTCAAGCATGTTAGCCATTTGCACCCCGCAGGATGTAGGGCATTTGAGAACTGTATATGCTGTACATACACATTCACACAAGTGTGTTTAATAAACACAGTCTGTATCATAACAGGGGATGAGTATGTAGGAAATTCAAAGATAGAGAGGAAGAAATGAGGAATTATTTCATTTCTGCCTAGAACACACCATACTGTTTCTCTTTCTTTTCGTTGTATTTTCTGATATAGACCAGGTTCTCCTTGCAGGTTAGACTACTCC
>NW_006408694.1:1855080-1863284 GCF_000296735.1 Chrysochloris asiatica | reverse complement strand
GTTCAGAGTACTGGGACCATTCCCTGAGCCTTCTTGGTCCTGTATTCTGTGTTGTTCTCGGCAGAGCTCATCACTACACTTCCACCCGATCTGCCATCTTTTTCTGGAAGTTGAAATCCAATAATCTTGATCCAAGATCACTACTTTGAAACTTAGGGACCATAGGGTTTTTGGTAAATGGCATAACCTCTTTAAAACTGTTTTCTCTTTTATAAAGTGGGGAGGATCATGTATATTCACAAGGTTGTGGTAAAAATTTGAAATAAAATGTGTAAAGTGTTTAGCAGAGAATTTCCTTACCTCAACAATCAGTAGTCCTCGCTGTTCTTGTCATTATATTAGTATTAGACCAGATAGATTACATCTTGGTTTAGTTTTGGTTGTAACACTGGGTTAAATTTAAGTGAAAAAGTAAAATATTCTTAGGTAAAGTAGGTACATATGTAGGTTTTTTTTTTTTTTGTTTTTTTTTTTTGTAAGTCTAAAAATTGACAGTCTTATGCAAGTCTCCAAAAGTTCATGGAATAATAAGATTATTTTAAAATGATATCAGTCAGAATAAATGAGCACTCAGCATAACCAAAATAAGGAAAACTAACAAACAAATAGAAAACAACTCAGAAATCTTAAAATAATTCAAACTTCACTGTTGCTTGGAAGTATTTCAGAAGATAGTGCTAGATGGCATTAAGTGGATGGTGGTATAACTGTGTGTAGAGAAGAAGGTACCATGAGGGGGAAATCTTTAGAACATCTGGCATATTTTCTCAGAGTTGACAAAAAAACCATAAAGAAACATTAGCAAGCTCTATTGAGAGTAGGCCCTGTAATGGGGCTCTAGGCTGGTAGGAGGCGCTAGACAGGGTATTTAAGAATTTTCCATGAAGTTGTTATTGGGAAAGCCCAGGACATTGTATTTTTCAGTTTTCTCTAGGGTCCTGGTTACTTAACACTCACTAGGTAGAAATTTAAGTTTATTAATCTGACAT
Organism: Chrysochloris asiatica; assembly: GCF_000296735.1. Taxonomy (NCBI): domain Eukaryota; kingdom Metazoa; phylum Chordata; class Mammalia; order Afrosoricida; family Chrysochloridae; genus Chrysochloris; species Chrysochloris asiatica. Next base: position 1,862,295 of record NW_006408694.1, on the reverse strand, counting down.
TTGATGTTGCTCAAATTGCTTCCGTTATTTTATTTCACTGTTTAAAAAGGTTTGCTACTGATTACAAAACAATAATGTGAACATTTTGCCTAAAAGATGAACTTTAACAAGCAATCTAGCATATTCTTTGAGGTTTAGACCATGTATCAGACATCCATAGCATTTCTCTTCCTATGTCCACCACTACCACTCCCATCACAGAATTCTAGTCCTTTGATAATTAAGTTGCCCATTTATATGTCATTGGTTTATGCAAGAACTTCTATTTTCAAGCGAATTTGATAGCAAGTGTGTCATTTGGCTCTCAATTAAAATAAGGTCTTAAAGCTTGTAAATAAATAAATAAAAGAATTAACCTATTAATCAGTACTTAATACTTGCAGCAATTCAAGAGAAGAGTGTATTTTTAATGTTCTAACCAATAACTGGAGTCCAGTGTGGCACTGCAGGATAATGCACTGGAACACAAAGTGGATTTGAACTGCAAGGTTGACAGTTGAAACTCATCAGGCACTCCTCAGAAATCCTAGAGAAGTCACTATGAGTTCACAGCTGTTCCTTGGAAATCCTAAAGAGTGTCACTCTGAGTTGGAACCAATTCTATGGCGCTTAACAACAACGATCAATGAATAAGTCCAGTAGTGATTTATTATACTCCAGGAAATGTAGCTAGGTAAAAATCTTCCTAAAGTGAGATATTAATATTGAGGAAAACTTACAATGTAGTCTGAAATTTTCTACACAGTAGTCAGATGGGCAGAATAGCATTTCAGGCTCTTTCAAAGCTCTTTAATTCTTGGAGCAATTTTAGAATAACACAAATATGTGTATGTGTGTTTGTCAAAAAGAAAGACTATGACTAATATCAGTTGTAATATTTAAAAATGTAAAATAGATACCTGTCTTAAAGTTTTATTTGCTTATGTTAATAATTTTCAGAAAGCTTGTTCTGAGGGAATTAATTTATGTCTAGTCATAAACATTTTGGCTTTGCTTGTAGTGCTACTATTATTTCAGAAATTTTAATATAATATAAAAACAAGAATATGAACCTGTAGCATACTCATCTGTCCCAGCTTGCCTATTGTAGTGTCTGAATATTCTTGATATCTTGTCTACTAGCTGTGTGATGACTGCTGAGTCCTAACTGTTGATTCATATGAGTAAATGTTGAAGCCTTGGGGGACATGGCTTATAAGGAAAAGAAGATTATTAAACATAAAACCCCTTAGTCTATAATTATGAACAAAGAAAGGAAAAAAGTATTTACTAAAGATCCTGAAACAAAATTTCTCTGATAAAATAAAAATTTGAAAACTGTGCTCTAAAATTCAGTAAAGTGACATATTTAAGAAACATAAAATTGAGTCATGGAGGCAGAGCAGGGGATGATAGAGGGGAGTTCAGACCCAGCCCTGAAAGATGCGTAAGGCCAGTCTCAGGGATTCTACCAGTCTCCATCTTACCAGCAAGTCTGGACTATTTTCTATAATTTTGAGTTTTGTTCCCACTCTATCCAGAATCTTCTAACGTGATCCCTTAGAGTAGTTGGTAGTGGTAGCAGAGCACCATATAGTTTTTTTGCTCCCAGTATTGTAGAGACTGATATTCACATGGTCCATTATGCCAGTGGATTAATTGTTTTCATGTGTCTTCAATTTTCATCACTGTTTTTGTTCCAGGCAGGGAGAGACCAATAGTTGCACTTTAGATGACTGCCCATGAGTTTTTAAGATGCAGTCAATACACACCAAAGTAGAAAGTGGTGGTGGTGTACCATGGGGTCAGTTCTGATTCATAGTGACCCTGCATAGGGTTTCTGAGTCTGTAAATCTTTACAATATCAGGAAGCCTAATCTTTCTCCCATGGGACAGCTGGTGGTTTCCAACTGTTCACCTTGAGGTTAGCAGCCCAACTTGTAGCCAGTACACTACCAGAACTCATTAAAATAGGATGTAGACTGTGCCAACTGGATTACGTTATGCCAATTAACTTTAAACAAATAATAGATCTATAAGGGAAACAATAACACTAGTGAGGCATGCATACATTAGAATAATCAACCATTTGAGATCTTCAGGCAGTATTTATCCTAGGAAAAAGTTCAGAAGGGTTAGAAAAGAAGGAAGACTGGAAATAGGAAACACAAAGAGGAAATGGGATAACTGATGTTACCTTGAGGGGATTGCAATCAATTATATGAACCAAAATGTATATAAAGTGTTGAACATAAGACTGATTATCTGCTTTGTAAGCATTCACACATCACAAAAAAAGTTTAAAAAAAAACATATAAAAATGATAGCAGAAAGAATGTGGCAAGATGGCAGGCTAGGCATAGACCCTTTACAACAAAGATTTGGAAAACCAAATGAAACAGATGCAGATGATAGTCCTGGAACCCTGAGCTTCATAGGAAGGGATAGAGACGTGGACTGAAGGCTTGCTTGGAGAGAAAGCTGAACAGATATGGTAAAAATGGAAGCAGACTGGTGATTTGCACCAGCCAACCAACTGTGGCATGGTGATCTTGAACTTCTGTGGGCAGCTGTGAAGGCAAGAAGGCAGTTTGTGGCACTGAGGCATACTTCTTGTTGGCAGAGAGGGAGAAAGGTACCATTTTTTTTTCTTGTACCCTACATTACCGTGATCACCAGAGGCATGTACACTTTCAGTGAAGCCCCTGCTTTCTGGGTGGTCAGAGAAGCATCAGAGGGAATGGGGAGCTAACAGCACCAACCTTGGCACCTGGAATCAAGTGTGGCCTGCTCCAGACCAGCAGAGCTGGTTCTGGAAAACCCTGGACTAGCAGGACTTCTAACCCTTGACTGTACTCTGGGATGGAAATACCCTGATCCCCCAGCTACTTTTGCTTCTGGAGTGGGTTCCCAGAATAGACAACATCTAACCCTCCAGTAACAGCATCTAGGATTGGCGTGCCACTGTCTCATCCCTTGTCTACTCACCATGTGAGGTCTATGGCTGGCAGGAAAACCCAGAATTTTTTCTTTCCTGGCACTAACCCTAGAATTTTAACCTTCATTTGTTTGTTTGTTTATTTTTCTTTCCTCTCTTTACCACACATGCAAACATCTCCACTTTCATTTTATCTTTTTTCTGCTTTTCTTTCACAGCTATTGCTGCTTCTTTTTCTCATTTTTTTCTTTGTTTTTTTTTTTTTTTCCCTCACACTTTAGGAGAATAGAAGTTCTAATTGAGGATGTTGTCTCTAGGAGAAGTTTCTCTTTTCTACTCTGGGGGAAAACCCTTGTCTCTGTCAGCGTCTCTTCTTCAGTTCCTTGGTGATCTCTATGTGGTATCAACATTTCTCTATTTGTGCTTACTTACTTCTACATTTAATCTTCTCTTTTATATCTCAAAAGTGATTGGCTTAAAATACATCCTACATGGCCTCAACAACATAACAAAGAAAACCTGATCCCAATTTGGATTACAACCACAGGTATGTTGTTATTGTTAAGTGCCATGGAATCAGTTCTGAACCATAGTGACCCTGTCTAGAGTTTTCAAGGAACAACTGGTGAGTTTGAACTGCCAACCTTGGGTTAACAATCCAATGCTTATCTTATCGTGCCACACCAGGACTCCAACCACAGTATGGTGGTGGTGGTGGTGGAGTCGGTTCTGACTCATTATGACCCTGTATAGAGTTTCCGACGCTGTAAATCTTTATGGGAGCAGAAAGTCTCAGCTTTCTCCTGTGGAATGGCTGATAGTTTTAAACTGCTGATAAAAGTGAGGTTCCCAGCCCGACTCATAACCACTATGTTACCACAGCTCCTTCCCAATAACAGTATAGGGATTTAGGAATTATATATTTTGGGGGGAATAATTCAATTCATACATCATTTTATCTGAATGTCCACCTATTCAGTCTCAGTAGAGAAATAATGCCATTACTTTTCTTTTTACGTCTGTCATGGTCTATATCTATTTGCAGATGAGTTCCATAAGGTCTGGTCCTCTACTTTATTCATCACTATCTTTCCCTAAGGAGCTCTGGTAGCATATTGGTTATGAATCGGGCTGCAAACTGCAATGTCAGCAGTTCGAAACTACCGGCTGTTCCGCGTGTTCCTCGGGAGAAGGATGAAGCATTCTGCTCGTGTAAAGAATTACAGCCTCGGAAACCTGGTACACGATCGTTATGAGTCGGAACCCACTCCACAGCACACAACTACCACCATCTTTCCCTAGTGCCCAGATGAATGCCTGGTATGTATAATTTCTCAACAAATATTTTTGGATGATGGATTGATTGATCAATTGACTGACTGACTGACTGAATTAATGAATGGCTACTGGAGGAATTCAGACAAAGGAGGTTGGTATGGGGTCGGGTTGTTATCTTGGAAAGACTTTTGGAGGAAGTTGGATCAAACTAGAATTGGTATAGAAATTGGTATGATAGAAAAGTAACCTGGTAAGATAGAAAAGTAACTGTGGAGTTCTGGTGTGGTACTGTGGGTTAATGTGCTGGACTACAAGGTCACTTTGAACTGTAATGGTGGCAGTTCAGAGCTCATCTTGGCTTATATAGTTTTACAAAAATCCACTGACAATGTTAGTCATATTTAATAGTCACAATTTAATAGTGACCTATTTTATTTTCACAAAAGAAAAATTAAATCCATTTCTTAATTAGGAAACCTGATAGCCCCTTATAGAACTTGATTTCTTAGCATAAAACTTGACCATCCTAAATGTTCATATTTAGTATGTTTTTCTACGTAATAAGGAAAACTAAGAATAAACAGAAAATCCTCATCCATCTCTAACATTGCAAAGGTGCAATATGTCAACAACGATTTAAGTTATGTTCTCATGCCAAGGTCATCTTAAGTTTCCTTAGTTAGAATTGAATTTGACTGACAGTTTTGAATCAGATGTGCACTGGAGGTTTGCTGTCTTAATTTGCATGCTTCTTTGCAACCTTGAACCAGCTGCTTTAGCTCAATTTCCTCAACTGTGAAATGGATTCAATAAATAGTATCTTTGCAAAAATGCAAACTGTAGCTGAAATAAGCCTTTTTTTAATGATGGCCAGTTCTGACAGGATATTTCCCATTCTCTCACTTTTATCAACCATAAAGAATGCTATTTTATAAAAATCCATCAAATTTATTTAAACTGAGATTTTTTGTTCAAAATGGCATCTATCTCACAACAAATACACAGATCCAATAATAAGGAAAAACTATAGCACAGAAAACTAAAATGAACAGACTTCTTAATGCCAGAGAACTTCTAAGTAGAGGTGAATTCGAACATGAGGCCTCTGTTTTACCTAACAAGAACAAGTGACTCCTAAATGTTAGGGTGTGATAAGATCCCTGCATTGGCTCTCAAATTTGAGTATCTGGATCTCCATTCTCTGGAATCAACACACTACCTAACTTTTCTCCTGTGGAAGTACTTTGAGAGGTAAATCACCACTTGTGCTCTTTTTTCTTCAACCAAGAAGAAATTTTCTGACTTGATCTTAGAACAAAGTAGATCTGGGATTCTGCAATCACAGAAACTATGGAGCAAAACTAGGAGGCCCTTGACAGCGATGGAACACATTCTGTGAGTTGCAGTCTGTAGGTCAGCCCTCAAGGTGAAGCAGAGGGGAACTTGAGAAGCAGAGCATCTTACACAGGTATATTACAGGGAAGGATGGGGCTGGGTAGAAGAGATTCAGTGAGAGGTGAAATGTACTACTGCTAGGTATACCAGCAAAGATCTTCAAAAACTCAAACAGAAGGAAAACTAAAGAAAAGAAGGCAGGTGTGGAGGACCAAGAACAAAAATTAAACTAAGGTACTTTGGAAGAAGAAATGAGGGAATATATATATAATAATATCAATAATCAAAAAAATGTGATGGAACACACGCTCTAGAGTTATAGCAATGGATAATCAAGCTCCACTCAAAATCACTGGAAAGAGACCATCATTCAGACATGTCTTGGCAGTACTTTGATATATTAATGATGATCCCAGAAGTGCACCTCCAAAAAAAAAAAAAAAAATAGATGTTGTTAAACCATACAGATAATTTACATTAATAAATTTATAACAATTCCAGTGGCTTTTAATGTTGACAAAGTATTCTAGTAGTTATTGGTTTAATTTTATTTCTTACTTTATTTTGTAATGGAGCTAATCTGACTACTCTCCAGACGCTAGCAATCTGATCTGTAGAAATGAGGACAGTTATTTAACGCTCACGTTGGCTGTGACAGCCTTGGTGGTTAATGAAATCACATATGCTGTAAAAAGTAGAAACAGACACTTACTGTATTAAACTGGAAAAACTAATATAAACTCATGACATTGAAAACATGCATATTTTCTAACCTGCCATCTCTCATGGCCCGATCAGTCACAGTAACCCACTACCAAGTCTCATGCACCTTAAGGTACCCATACTCTGTGCCTAAGGAGCTACACTACTAAAAAGATGGAGGAGGAATTGCTGCCATGTCTTCTGACAGAAAAAAGCAGAAACAGAATTGGTCTGGTGTATCCTTTTGTTGAATGGAATCAATTATAGCTTCAAAATACGTCAAGGAGAGTGCTCAAGGACAAAAAATCAAATTGAAGGAGCGTCCATTGGCTAAGCAAGAAATACCATCATCATAATTATAATTATAATAGTTGAAACAAATTAAGACTAAAAAGCTATAAACACATAATTATATTATAAAGATAAGTGAGTATAAAATGAACAAAATATACTTGTAATTCAAAGAAGGCATATATAATAGTATATGTTTATTTGTAGACCAATAAATCCAGGAGTGTTAATAATTGAGTCTTCACCCTGTGCCATTTGAAATTTTAATAAATTTACTTCTACAAAATATGTAAACAATCTGAAAAATGCAACATATAATATTTACCCACAATATAGTATACATGGGGTCCTGCTGTGGTGCTGGGGGCTAATGTGCTGGACAAATGCAAAGTCGGTTTGAACCACAAGGTCAATGGTTCAAGCTCACCAGCTGCTCCTTGGAAACCCTATAAAGGGTCACTATGGGTCAGAATCAACTCAACGGCACTTAACAATAATAACAACCTAGCATACATAAGAATGTTATCTTTCAATGTATCCACCATGGTTCTGGATAATTTGATGTCATTCAGTATAGTGCAGGTTTCATTAAATGGATATATATATATATATATATATATACACAATGGAGT
>NW_006408694.1:1841426-1847503 GCF_000296735.1 Chrysochloris asiatica | reverse complement strand
ACTTTTAACTGATGGTATATGGAGGGGATTATAATCAATGTAATGAAACAAGTTATATGAATTGTTGAATGTAAAACTGATGATGTGCCCTGTAAACTTTCACTCAATCCACAATAAAAACCTTAAATTAAAAAAAAAAAAAATTAAAAGAAGTTAATGAGATCCAAAATATGACCCTGAGTATATCACACCTCAAATTAGAGACCATCTCAAGAAAATATTTGATGCCTTAGGCACTAATGACCAAAAACCAGAGAATGACATTAAGAACACCATACATGAAAGCAAAAGGTCATTAAAAAGAATGGAAGACAGACAAGGCCAAAATGGATGTCAAAAGACACTCTGAAACATACTTTTAAGAGAAATTAAAGTAATTGGAATAAATGAGGAAACAAAATACCTAAACAGAAAATTTCAAGGGGCAGCTCAAGAAGACAAAGTCAAGTATTATAATGAAATGTACAAAGACCTGGAGTTAGGAGACCAAAAGGGAAGAACACACTCAGCATTTCTCAGCCTGAAAAAACTGAAGACAAATTGCAAGGCTTGAGTTGCAATATTGAAAGATTCTATGGAAAAAGTATTGAATGGTGCAGGAAGCATCAAAGGAAGATGGAAAGAATACACAGTCACTGTACCAAAGAAAATCGATTGATGCTCAACCATTTCAAGGGGCAGCATATAATCAAGAACCAATGGTATTAGAGGAAGAAAATCAAACTGCATTGAAGTCATTGTGTGGTGCCGTGGGCTAATGTGCTAGATGCAAAGTCGATTTGAACCACAAGGTTATTCCCTGTAAACCTTATACAGGGTCACTATGGGTTGGAACAGATATGACTGCACTTAACAACAACAACAAGGAATTTACAGAATATAAACTAAAATGTTTTAACAAACTGATGTAGCACTTGCACTCACTCTCCTATGCCAAGAAATTTTGAAGGTTTGGAAAAGATCCATAGTTGTATCCATTCCAAAGAAAAATGATCCAACAAAATGCGGAAGCCATTAAACAACATCATTAATATCACATGAAAGTAAAATTTTCCTGAAGATAATTCAAAAATGGTTGCAGCAATACATTGGGAGCTGTCAGAAAATTCAAGCTGGATTCAGAAGAGGATATTATTGCTAATGTCAGATGAATCTTGGCTAGAAGCAGAGAATACCAGAAAGATGTTTATTTGTGCTTTACTGACTATTCAAAAACATTTGATGGTGTGAAGCATGACAAACTGTGGATAAAACTATGAAGAATGGATATTCCAAAACACTTAATTGTGCTCATGAGGAACCTCTACATAGACCAAGAGGAAGTTGTTACAACAGAACAAAGGATATTATATGGTTTAAAATCAAGAAATGAATGTACCAGCGTTGTTTCCTTTCACCATACTTATTTAATCTGTATGATGAAAAAATTATTTGAGAAACTGGATTATATGAAGAAGAACATAGCATCAAGATTTGAGGAAGACTCATTAACAACCTTCTATATGCAGATGATGGAGTCTTCTTCGATGGAAGGGAAGAGGACTTAAAAACATTTATTGTTGAAGTTACAAGACTACAGTATTCAATATGGATTGTGCCTCAATGTAAAGAAAACACAAATCTTTACAACTGGACTGATAAATAGCATCATGATAAACAGAGAAAATTTTGAAGTTGTCAAAGACATCATTTTGCTTATATCCACAAAGAGTATAAAAGCAGTAGCTAGGAAATCAAAAGACATATTGCATTAGACGAATCTGCAAAAGACCAATTTAATGTTTTAAAGAGCAAAGATGCTAGTTTGAGCACTAAATTGCACATGACCCAAGCCATGGTATTCTCAGTCACACTATATACAGTGAAAGTTGAATAATGAGTCAGGAAAAAGGTAGAAGAATGATACATTTGAATTATGTTCTTGGCAAAGAATAATGAAAGTACCATGGGCTGCCAGAAAAACAGACAAATCTGTCTTTGAAAGCATTTGGAATTCACACTAATTTTTATATTTTTCTTGTTGTTGTTAAGTGTCCTGGAATCAGTTTCAATCATAGGGACCATATTTAGGGTTTCCAAGGAGTGGCTGGTGAGTTTGAACCACCTACCATGTGGTTAAACACAATCTAGTGGTCTAGTGCTTTATCCAACAGTGCCATACCTGGACTCTGATTTTTATCTTAGTTGTCCTTAATAGGTTTGTAGTTTTAATAGATACATCATTGTAGTTTTATTTTGCCTCACTGTGGTAAAATTTAGAAAAGAAAAGGGGTGCATTTGTTCCAATAAACCAGTATAATTTATCTGAAATTAAAACAGAATTTATATCATTTAATCAGGAGTAGTTAATTATCTGAATTTTCTTATAAATGCAGAATTGAAAAGAGTGTGCACTCTATAGTGGTTGGATATAGCATGTTCTAAAACTGGAGTCCTGGTGTGGCACTGTGGGTTAATGCCCCAGACTGCAAAGCTGTTTGAACTGCAAGGCTGGCTGTTCAAGCTCACCAGCTGCTCCTCCGAAACCCTATACAGGGTCACTATGGGTTAGAACTGATTTGATGGCACTTAACAACAACAACAATAAATGTTAATTTGATTATTTTCAATATTTGCACAATGACAAAGTTCAGAAGGCAGGAAAGAAGGAGGACTGGAAGAGAAGCCCAGAGAGGAAGTGTGATAAGTGATGTTACATTGTAAGGATTGTAAGAAATAATATGAAAAAAATGGGTATGCATTGTTGAATGGAATACTAAGTTACTCTGTAAACCTTTACCCAATCCACTATAAAAGGTTATAAATAAATAAGAGTTTCACCCCGAATGTGTATGTAATCTGTTCACAGTAGTAAATGACTAAACTTTACTTCTTGAAGTTGAAAGAAGCTCTGTTGTATGTCCTAAAGCAATGATTTTTAAACCTTGGCTAGGACTATTTTTAAGAGGGCACATGGGTGTGCATAATTTAAGGGAATCAATTTGCAGATCCTCAAGCTTCATGTCCAATCTTCACTAAAACCCATCTACTTGAGAATGCCTTTGGAGTCCACCAAAATCTCTTTCCTTATTGCTCTTCTCAAAAATTGTCCTTCTTCCACTTTATAAAAGAAAGGAATACTAGTACGTCTACTCATTGGGAGTGAATCTTATGAAGCATTGCCTCTGGTTTTAAACCCCCAGGGCATTAAATATTAAGATCAATTGAGCTTGCATTTCTCTGAGGGAAAGACTTCTGAGAGCAAAGCAAGAAAGTTTAGTTAAAGAAATGTACTGAAAGGAGACTAAAGGAAATCCTCAAAGCTGGACACTAAGTCAGTCTGACTGCTTGTCTGCCTGCTTTGCTTTCTTTCTTCTTTCCTTCTTTCTTTCTTTATCTTGGCATTATAAATCAGAGGTGAGGTGGTGGTCATGCAACTACATTTATAGTTTTATTTGATTTTGAAGATAACAGCACACTTTTTCTCACTGGAAGCATTTTTAGCGTATTATGTCACAATGAGGACTGGCCACACTGATTGGACTGCTGTTAGCTGTGATCTAGTTGCCTCCAACTCATTAGGACCCCCTGCACTATGTGTCTTGCATTATCCCCATGATTAACAGGCCTTTTCTTCCTAGTTTGTCTTAGTCTGTGACTATGCTGAAAACCATTCAGCATCATAACAACACACAAGCCTCCACTGTAGCAGCTAATTTCCACAAATGTAATGGACTAAACCTCCAACTTAATGTCCTGATAAAATATACTAAAAATGTATTTATAATGTACATAGCAGAAAATACACACTTTACAATTATATAAATTTATGTTTTTAAAGTTAAATGTCAAAAAACTATGTTGTTGCTGTTGTTAGGTGCCATCAAGTCAGTACTGGCTCATAGCAACCCTATGCACAACAGAACGAAACACTGCCTGGTCCTGGGCCAACCTCGCAATTGTTACCTGTATGAGTGGTATAAAATATTCTAATATGCATTGTTGTTGTTAAGTGCTGTCAAGTTGGTTCTGACTCATAGCAACCCTGTACAAGTTTTCCAAGGAGCAGCTGGTGAGTTTGAACCGCCAACCCTGTGGTTAACATTCCAGAGCTTATCCTACAGCACTACACTAGGACTCCCTAATATGGATAGTCTTTCATAAATTTATCATATGGAATGCAAGCCTGAAACAGGCTTGCTTTAAAGAATGAAGTCCAATGGTCTGCCTTTCACAATTGCATTTCTCCTGACCCTCTCTTTGTGACTCTGTCTTTCAACGTTTTGCATCTTTGGAGCTCAGACTGAAAACAGTTTTATTTAATCAGTCACTGTACATTGCCTTATGCATAATTCTTAAAAATAAACTAGTCCTACTGGAGAAATGAGTCATGATGTGTCTATCCATGTAATGAATGCCACCCAACAGTTTGAAATACGTATTTTTGAAGGTAGGAAGTTAAATGCAGAAAATCAAAACAGTTACAACAAAAAGAATTTATCAGCATATTGCATTTTTATTTGATTGACTATGAAGTCACCTAGATTGACTGTATTAAATCAAAACTAGAATTTGCCAATGAGTTTGACTAACATGTCCCCCTCCCCCACTGGTTTGAACTGATTCTGGAGTAAACAAGAGCACTAGCTAGGCCATACTATAGTCGTTTGGGGTTTCATTTGACATCAGGCACATCATTTGACTGATCCACATTGTGTGAGTGATGATGTAGCTTCTGCTCCATGGCACCATTTACTTATTGTTTCCAAGTATTTATTTCCGTTCATGACTTCTGGAACTATTTCCTGTACTTTTCTTAGATTAAGTTAATTTAGGTATGTCTATAACTTGGAATCCTGGTGTGGAGTTGTGGGATAATGCAGTAGATCACAAGGTCAGTTTGAATTTCAAGGTTAGCAGTTCAAACTAACCAGCCACTCATTGGAAACACTATACAGGGTTGCTCTGAGTTGGAACCAACTTAACAGGACTTAACAACAACATAACTTGGTTATTAGCACAAAATTGCATTTCAGTATAAACCATAATGAAGACTGTTGTCTTCATCAGTAAGTACCTTAAGTCCTATTCACTTCCAGCAAGCAAAATTGTACCATTTGCATATCACAGATTGTTAGTGAGCCTTCCTGCAATCCTTCTGCCATATTCTTCTTCATGTAATCTAGCTTCTTGTATCATTTGCCCAGCATTCAGATTGAACAAGTATGGTGAAAAGATACAACCTTCACATACACTTTTTCTGATTTAAAAGCTTTCAGTATCCCTTTGTTCTGTTCAAAATAACTTCCTCTTGGTCCTATGTACAGGTTCCTCATAAGCACAATAAAGTATTCTTTAATTCAATTATTTGCAATGTTATCCATAGTTTGTTGTGCTCCATACAGTCGAATGCTCTTGAATAGTCAATGAAGCACAAGAAAACATGTTTCTGGTATTCTCTGCTGTTAACCAAGATCCATTTGTTGTCAACAATGATATCCGTATTTTTACATCCTCTTCTAGATCTGGCTTGAAACTTCAGCATCTCCCTGTTGGTATACTGCTGCAACAGTTTTTGGATTCATGTGGTATTAATAATATTGTTAGATTATTTTCACATTCTGTTGGGTCACCTTTCTTTGCAATGGGCACAAATATGGATTGATTGACTGGTCAGATTTTTGTGGAACAGATGAATTTGAGCCTTCAGTACTTCTTCAGTTTGTTGAAATAGTATTCCAGTTTGTTGAAATTAGTATTCCATCAATTCCTGGAGGCTTGTTTTTGCTAATCCCTTCAGAACAACTTGTACTTCTTCCTTCAATACTATGCTACCTCATGAAATGGTCGAACAACAACCAATTCTTTTCGGTACAGTCACTGTATATTCTTTTTCTTTTCTTTTTTTTAATAATGTTTTATTGTGAATTTTGTGATAGTTTACAGGGGAGAACATTAGCTTTACATTCATCCTAGCGTATATTGTTGCCATGGTTACAATTCCCTCCATGCATCATCAACCAACCAAAGGGTATACCCTGCAAGCCCGGTCATCAGCACATAGCCCCTCTCCCTCTCCGAATCTAAAGTCCCCAGCT
>NW_006408694.1:1837073-1841326 GCF_000296735.1 Chrysochloris asiatica | reverse complement strand
ATAATGGAATATATATATATATATATATGAAATTAGAACAAATGAATCATTAACAATTTTATTTAAATCGTGAGCTAATTCCATCTCTCCTGTATTTACAAATTGTTCGTATCTTCTACAGATGCAATTTAAAAAGTTCAAATTGCACATTTTATAAATATCTTGAATTTGTAATTGTTTCTTATTTTAATTATGTATATATTTATAAGCATAAAGTAACCTTGTTTCTCTTTATGTGAGGTGGAAAGGAAAAATACTGAGAGTTATCTCTAATCTAGTAGTCTGTGGAAAAGTAGGTATTGCACCAAGAAGAAGAAGGACTGTCTCAATTTCATGTAAAATGCCTTAGAATAAATACAGCCAGAGTGTTTTTTAGAAACAAGGATGGTAAGACTGTTTCAATTAATGAGGACAGGTTATTAGGAGGGAACAAGTCCTGAAGAAGGACATCATGCTTACCAAAGTGGAAGGTCAGTAAAAGAGAGGACAACCCTCAACAAGATGAATTGACACACTGTCTACAATAACGGGGTCCAGGAGAGCAATGATTGTGAGGCTGGGACAGGACTGCAGTGTTTTCTTCTGTTGTACAGAGTCTTTATTAGTAGGAACCCACTGCATAGCATCTAACAACAACAATGTGTTAGATGAAATCCTTGGGGAAATGTAGGTGAAGAGTCTACAGGACCTATCTGTATCATCCTTACAATTTCCTGTGACTTTATAAGATTGAAAAAAAATAAGAACATGTGGAGGTACCATTAGTATTTTGTTATAATGAGCAGGGCCATCTAGAGGCCTCATCTCCTAGAAGAGAAGCGACTGGAGCTGTATATGAAGTACTCTTCTAGGCAACCAAGTGACTAACTACCCAGTTTGGAGTCCACAGTGCACCTCCTTTTTACTTGGACATTGGAACAATGTATGTGTATGCTTTTATGTATTTTATCAGTGCTGTCATGGATTGAATTGTGTTCCACCCCAAAATATGTGCTATAATCTTAACACCTATATGAGTGGTTTTAATCCTATGTGGAAATTGGTTATTTTGCTGCTTAATGGGGTCATATCAGTGTCCTAAACCTAATCACTTTTGAATTATAAAAAGAGTACATTAGACACAGAAGTAAGAACAAAAAAAGGGAAGATAGATGTCATGTGAAATCACCAAGGAACTGAGGAACACTGAGGTTACAGATGATGATACAAGGATCTATCCCCAAAGTTCCAGAGACAGTCTTCCCACATAGCTGATGACCTGAATTTTGACTCATAGCATCCAAAACTAGAAGATAAATTTCTTTCCTTTAAAGCCATTCCACTTGTGGTGTTTCTGTTACAGCAGCTCTAATATAAACTAAGATAGGTATATATTGTTGTGCCTGTTAAGTGCCGTCGAGTCGTCTCTGACTCTTAGAGAACCTTTATGTTGTTATTTTTGTTAAGTGTCATTGTGTCAATTCTGTCCCATAGTGACCCGGTATTGGGTTTCCAAGGAGCAGCTGGTGAGCTTGAACCCCCGACCTTGCAGTTCAAACTGACTTTGCAGTTGACGCATCAGTCCACAGCACCACACTAGATAACTTTTATAGGGCTGGTGAATTTGGACCACCAATCTTGCGGTTTAAACAGTCCAGTGCATTCACCCGCAGCACCACACCAGGCCTACATATAGGTATATAGATTCATGTAATCATCAATTCATCAACTACTCCATTTCCACAAAGATCTCCCTCCTGCTACCCTTTATAGTCAAAGCTGGCCTCTCCTATCATCTTTGGTAACATTAATCTCTTTCCCATCTCTATAATTTATTCATTCTGAGAGTGGTATATAACTGGAATTATACAGCATGTGACCTTTTGAGATTGCTTTCTTTTCATTCAGTATAAAGGTTTTGAGATCCATTCTAGTTGTTCTGTGTATCAATGATTCCATTTTATTGCTAAGTAGTATTTCATAGTATGGATGAAATAATGTAAAACATTTTATTTTACCATTCACCTAAGGGCAGTTTAGTTGTTTCTAGTTTGGGCCTGTTACATGTGAAGCTGCTTTTAACTATTGTTTACACATTTTTGTGTTTCTTCTGCTTTGTGGTCTTTATTAGATACAATAAGCTTTTATTGATTGTGTTTTCAATGCATCACTTCATGTGCTGTGTTCATCTTTTTTTTTTAAAGCAAATCATACTCTTTTCAAAAATATGTATTTGCCACACCAAAATTTCCATATATATAGTTTTAGAAAATGTGGAGGAATGAAAGGAACAGGCATTATTAGCTGTTTCTAGGAAGCAAAAGCAGAAAATGAAGGCTACATTTCAGATGCTACAAATTTATATTGACTCAATATCTAGAAATTATATGTGTACTTTGAACATAGAACAGAAGTATGGTGTCACATTACATACAGATTATTTTAAATTGCCTTATGAAAAATGCATTGTAGGGTTTACATATTTACATATATTCATGATATTTGGTAATTGTTTTCAAGTTTGCAAAATAGCACAAAATTGGAAATTTAATTTGTAATTGGATTATTTTTTAAATGCTCCCACAATTTTGATAACTAATAATTAAGTCATTGCATATATTTGCTTTTTAAAAAATAGTGTGAAGGTTGTTTTTGATAGGCAGAAAGGTAAGGAAAGGACATCAGAGGCAGGGGGTAAAATCTTCACTGGCTAATAATTTACATTTCTTTGCATTCAACATTATCTGCATTATCATGACTTACTTTGTGAGGGAATACTTTGATTGATAGTATTTCATGGTATGGATGTACCATAGAAATTTTAATCACTAACTCACTGAGGGATATTTATAGGTGTTTCCATGGTGGGGCTATTCTATATACAGATACTATTGTTTATCATATATAGGTTTGGGGGTGTATATGAGTTCTCATTTCTCTGGGATAATTTCCAGAAGTATAATTTTTGTCCCTTGGTGAACAGGTGTCAGTGGAGCTTCCAGACTAAAACAGACTAGGAAAAGGAGAGGCAGACTGCTTCTGAACAGTTGACCACCAAAAACCTTAAGAATGGCAGCAGAACATTTTCTGATAAAGTGCCAGAGGTGAACTCTTCAGATTGGAAGGTATTCAAAATATGACTGAAGAAGAATTGCTTCCTCCAAGTAGAGTTGATCAATATGATAGGAATGGAGAAAAGTTTTCAGAACCTCCATTTGCTGATGAGGCAGAACTCAAAATGAGACGATGAAGCTGTAAACATCCAGTAGTAATCAGAACCTGGAATGTACATAGTATGACTCTAGGAAGATTGGGAGTTGCCAAAAATGAAACAGAACACATGAAGACTGATATTCTAGGCATTAGTGAGCTGTAATGGTCATTTTAAACTGTACAATCATATGGTTTATTATGCCAGGAACAATAAATTAAAGAGGAATGGTGTCACATTCATTATCAGAAAGAACATATCAAGATCTATCTTGAAGCACAATGCAGTCTGTGATAGGATCATATTCATACACCTACAAGGAAGGCTACTTAATATGACTATTATTCAAAAATTTACAGTCTCACTACTAAAGCCAGTTATGATGAAATTGAAAGATTCTACCAATTTCCTGGTGTGACGCTGTAGGATAAGCACTGGACTGCAAGGTCAGTTTGAACTGCAAGGTTGGTCACTCCTTGGAAACCTTATGCTGGGCCGCTATGAATCAGAACCAACTCAGCGGCACTTAACAACACAAACAACTTCTTTAGGCTGAAATTGATCATGCATGCACTCAAGATACATTAATAATGGTGACTACAAAAGTTGGAAATAAAGAAGAAAGATCAGTAGTTGAAAAATATGTCCTTGGTGATAGAAATGATGCTGGAGATCACATTATAGAATTTTGTAAAACCAATGACTGGTTCATTGTAAATGTCTTTTTTTCAACAACATAAAAGGTGACTATGCATGTGGACCTCATCAGATGGAATACACAGGGTCAACTTGGCATCATATGTGGAAGAGAAGATGGAGAAGCTCAATATCAGCCAAAACAAGGCCAGGGGCAGACTGTGAAACAAACCATCAACTGCTTATATGCAAGTTCAGGTTGAAGTTGAAAAAAATTAAAAGAAGAGAACAAACAAGATGGCGGATCGGGTGGATGTATAGCAGAGAGCTCCGCCAACAACAACACAGAATACCTGACCAAGCAGGCTCAGGGGCTGGTCCCAGAACTCTGAACCGCATATAAAGGAATACTTAGAAGGTTGGAAGG
>NW_006408694.1:1831705-1835423 GCF_000296735.1 Chrysochloris asiatica | reverse complement strand
TAGGTCTTTGCATATTTTGTTATAACACATTACTATGTCTTCTTGAGCTGTCCTTTGAAAATTTCTGTTCAGCTTTTTACTTCATCATTTCTTCTAGTTGCCTTAGCTTCTTTATATTCAAGAGAAAGTTTCAGAGTCTCGTCTGACATTCATTTTGGTCTTTTATTTCTTTCCTGTGTTTTTAATGACCTTTTGCTTTCTCCATGTACAATATTCTTGACGTCATCCCACAATTTTTCTAGTATTCAGTAATTAGTGTCTAATGTATCAAATCTGTTTTTTAGATGGTCTCTAAATTCAGATGGAATATACTCAATGTCATACTTTGGTTCTTGTGGACTTATTTTCATTACCTTCATCATCAGCCATATTTGCATTTGAGCAATTGATAGTCTGTTTCACAATTGGCCATTAGCTTTGTTTAACCTGATGATGTTGAGCTTTTCCACTGCCTCTTCCCACATAGGAATTGAATTTGATTCCTATGAGGTCCACATGCATAGTTATAATTTAAGTTGTTGGAAGAGGTATTTGCAATGAGTCATTGTTAATAAAAATGGGGAAGTAGTTAATCTTATAGTCCAGAAACAGAGGATCCTAGGACCATCAAGGGAGAAGAGCACAAGTGGAATGAGAGACCTTATCCAGAGAAGCAGTGACACCAGTGATGGATGCAGAGATGGGGACATGGAGAGAGGGAGCAGCTGAGGACTCTAGATTCATGGAAAGAGAGGGACTGAGAGTTGGCTGGCAGGAGGCAGACTTCAGAATGTGCTCTTTGGTGGCTTAAATTATTATATATGCCTGAATGTTTATAAAAAAGAAAAGCACTCAAGTGAATAGAGAGAAATACTGCTAACTGATGGTACATGGAGGGGATTATAAATAATCATTGTAATGAAACAAAGTACATGATTGGTTGAATGTAAAACTGATAGTCTGTCTTGTAAACTTTCACTCAATTCACAATAAAAACTCTAAATAAGAGGAAGTCATTGTTGTTGTTGAGTTGGTGGTTCTGACTCATAGTGACCTTGCTTTGAGTTTTCAATGCTGCATATCTTTCTGGGAGCAGAAAGTCTCATCTTTCTCTTTCAGAGAGGCTGGTGGGCTCGAACTGCTTACCTTGTAGCTCACAGTCCAATGTTTATCACACAGAGCCACCTTGTTTCTGCACAATAAGTCATTAGTCTTATAAAATTCTGTCATGTGATCTCCAGCATTGTTTCTAGCACCTTGGGTATATTTTCCAACTACTGATCCTTCCTCTTTGTTTCCAACTTTCACATTCCAATCACTAGTAATTCTCAATGTCTGATGAATTTCAGACTGAAAATGCTGTTTGTCATTGTTAAATGCCCATGAGTCATTTCTGACTCATAACAACCCTGTTAGAGGGTTTGAAACACCGACCTTGCAGTGCAGTGCACTTTATTATCATGCATGACCACACCAGGACTCAGAAGAAGCTGGTTGTTGTTAAGTGCCATCGAGTTGGTTCTGACCCACAGCGACCTTGTATAGGGTTTCCGAGGACCAGCTGGTGAGCTTGAAGAAGTTGGTAGAATTCTTTCATTTCTTTGTCACTGCCTTTAGGGGGTGCTGCATAAATTTGAATAATAGTTATATTAACTGATCTTCGTTATGTTGTTGTTGTTGCTATGTGCTGTCTAGTCAGTTCCGGCTCATAGCTACTCGGTATAGGATTTCCAAGGAGTAGCTGATGAGTTTGAACTGCCAATCTTGTGGTTCAAACCAACTTTGCAGTCCAGTGCTTTACCCCACAGCACCACACCAGGACTCCTCCTTATAGGCTTATGCATATTATTCTATCAAGGACAGATCTTGAAATGCTCTTTTTGACAATAAATGTGATGCCATTTCTTTTTTCAGTTTGTCATTCCTGGCATAGTAAACCATGTGATTTTTCCTACTCAAAATGCCCAACACCTGTTTATCAGCTAACTAATAATGCCTAGGATATTGCTCTTCATGTGTTCTATACATTTTTTACAACTGCCCATTTTCCTACTTCATAAATTCCAAATTCTGAATATTAATGTATGCTTGGCTGCTTCTTTTAATTTCAAATTTTGCCCCTTTAGCAAATGAAAGTCCTGAAATCTTTGTTCCATTCACATCATTAAAATCAAGTCTACTTTGAGAAATCAGCTCTCCCCCAATCATATTTTGAATGCCTTCCAACTTCATTTTCATATTTTCTGGCACCATATAAGACAATGTTCTCCTGCTGTTCATAACGTTTTCAGTGGCTAACCTTTCTGAAATAGTGCACCTCTGTCTTAGTCTGGAAGTTCTGCTGAAGCCTGTCTACCATAAATGTATGCTGTTGGTATTTAAAATACCGGTGGCATAGCTTCCAGCATCACAGTAAGTCAACACAGTACGATAAACTGATGAGAAAGTGGAAGAATAATTACAATAAAATAACTACAATAAAACATTTTTTAAAGGTAATAATGGTGGATTTCTAACAACAAGAGATGTTACGAAAACTAGCTTAATTTAATTCCTTGGTTAGTTCATGGTCAGTGGATCGCAGAATTGCCTCATGTGACTGCATTTCATGGTGTTACAAGTAACTTTAGTTCTAAAGGAAGTTAGTTAACAGTACTGGTGTGGCACTGTGGGTTAACACTCTGGACTACAAAATCAGATTCCACTGCAAGGTTGGTGGTTCAAGCTCACAAGCCGCTTCTTGGAACCTTTATATAGGGGCGCTATGGCCCGGAATGGACTTGAAGGCACTTAACAACAATGTGTGTGGAAATGTAGGTATCCAATTTAAAATTGAGTGTAAATTTGGAATTTGAAAAATCAAATATAGCGAATTTTATTACACCTTTGTTCTTTGTGTTTCAGATTAATCTAAAAGATATTGGTGAAATCTATAAAATACGTATTGGGCATGACAACAGTGGCAAGGACCCCCGGTGGTATCTGGAAGAAATTAGACTTGAAAATATAGCCACATGTGAGCTGTTTTGTCTAACTGTTGGTTCCTGGATAGAGGAGACTGAAAATTATGGAGATGTATGGAAAGAAATACCCATTGTGAGAACTAATAAAACTACATTGCCAGGTATATAATTTCATTTCCTCTGTGACATGTACTAAAGATTAAAATCATTGAGTTAATTTAGAACAGATGTTGGCAATCTTTTCTTATAAATGGCCAGAAATTAAATCTTAGGTTTTGTGTACCATAAGGATTGTTGAAACTATTCAATTCTGTCTGTGTATTCTAAAAGGAGCCCTTGTTCATATGTAAATAAGTGACAAGATTGTGTGCCAATAAAATTTTGGGGTGGGATACTGAAATTTCAGTTATAATACAATTTTTATGTGCCAATACATGGTTTTTCCACTTTTGATTTTTTTTAAACCATTGTGATTAAAAGGGGACGAAAACACATTCTAATTTCCGGGACTGTGGCACAAACCCAGGTGTTAGCAGTTTTGGTCCGCTGACTGTTGTTTGCACACCTTTGGTTTAGAACCTTAGGCTTTAGGATGAACATTTGTATGAGTACTCAAAGATTAAAATGTTATACAAGAATGTATTTGCTTGCAATTTGTCTTTCTGAAAACTGCTTTGCTAGCTGTCTTAGTTTTGTTGTTGTTATGTGCCGTGGAGTTAATTCTGACTCATAGCGACCCTGTGTAGGGTTTCCGAGGCTGTAAATATTTATGGGAG
>NW_006408694.1:1815187-1830115 GCF_000296735.1 Chrysochloris asiatica | reverse complement strand
GACATTGTTTTGTTCTGCTGTGTATGGGGTCGCTATGAGTCAGTTCTGACTCGATGGCACCTGACAACAACAACAATGCTACCAGAGCTCCTTACTCTTAGTTTTGTACAACTGCTGAAATAGAAATACTAAAAGTGAGTGGTTTCAAAAACCAGAAATGTATTTTCTTAGAGTACAGGAGGGTAGAATTTCAAATTCAGGGCCCTAGCTCTAGGATAAGGTTTGAAGACTCTTTCTGTCAGCTTTCAGGGATGACACTAATCTCAGCTTTTGTAACTCTGGCACTCCTTGGTTCTTTGATGAACTACAAGTTGCATCTCTTTCCATTATTTGTGTTCTCTGTCTTCTCTCTGTGTCTTTTTCTATATCTCAAAAGTCATTAAATTTTAAAAATTGATGTTGCCTCATTAACATAACAAAGAAAATCTTAGTCTTAAATGGGATTATACCTACACGTAAACTGTTAAATGTTAAATGTCGTTGAGTCGTCCAACAAATATTTTGAGGACACAATTCAATCTCCAGTGTGATTAATGGCTTTTATATGGTTTCTGTAACACTCACCAAAAAACTGGATGGGACTATGCAAACAGTGCTTGTGATCCACCAAGAAGATAGGCCAGCCTTCTAAGAATGCAAATATGGTTTATGGAACTTCTGTCAGGGCGAGATCATTCAAATAATTTATATGGAGCCCTAGTGAGAGGATTAATCAGTTCTGTCATCCTAGTAGACATAAAAAGATCAATACACATTGGGGAGAAACCAATACTACAAGAAGAAATGAGGGAGAAGTGTTTCCTTTGGATATGGGGACCTTGCATTGAGAAACGTCTTGACCCTGGACACAGAGAGTGATAACACTGGCAATGGTGTGAGATAGCCATAGTCAATGGCTGAGACACAGTGGCAGCAGAGGATGCAGAATGAGGAGACCAGTTGGAGATGGTGCAGTGGGCTTCCTAGCCCACATATTGAGAAAAATTGAGTGCCTTAAACAGGATGCTTGCTGGCAGAGTGGGGTGCCTCTTGGCATTTATTGGTGGAGCTAAAGAGTTCCGTAACTGAGCAGAGCAGAGGTCAGGCCCAAGAGTCCTGACACAGTTAAGCAGGGCATGGTTAAGAAGAGGCTGCCCGGAATAAAGAACTATAATATGACTCTTTCAAGATCTTGAGTAACCCTGTTACTTCCTTAATAAACCACATAATCATGAGTATTGTTTGTGAGTTCTGTGAGGTGATTGCAATGGATTATCAAACCCAGCAGAGAAGTAGACAATGCCATGGAGAGACAATGTCAGAATTGGTGAAACCTGGAGAGAGGAGGCAAGTATGATCCCTGCCTAATAGGAGTCGGTCCTGAATTGATGCTGATGGTGATTCTTCCTACCCCTCATGAAGTGAGAGGAGGTCATATGTCTCTGCCGTACTATTTTTACACAATCCATAACACTTGTTATTTAAGTGTGACTTTTTCTGGCCATAATCAGTTAAGAAATATCAGCAATCCTGTACTTCAGAGCGTGTAAAATCCCTCAATGAGTTGTTCTTTGTTTTTTGCATAAAAGTGGTCACATACATTACCTTAATTTTCTCTGTGCCCATTCCCTGCGTCTCTGATAACCATCTTACTTTTGCTTCTACCACTATAGTGAAAAAATGTTCTTTCTCAATGGATATCAATTGCATTTTGCTTCCAAACTGAATGACACTGTGTGCACATTCTTAGTCCCCTAGACTTTTCTGCTGGATCTGCACTTGAACATCCCTCATTTGAAGTAGCAGAGATTCATAAAGACTCTGGAACAAGGCATACTGGATTCTAGTCTTAGCTCAGTGATGTGTTTAGTTGAGTCACTCTAGGCAAAGCACTTAGCCTTCATTAACCAACATTTCCTCATCTATATAAAAAGAGTGTCTATATCATAGAATTATTTTGATTGAGAGGATGCACTTAGAATATTTAGGATAATATACTTACAGTACATGTTCCATTCCTGGCACAGAGTAATCACAATAAATAGTAGCTGTCATCGTCAGCATTATGATTAAATTTCTCTCCAACCCTGACCTCCATCACATGATACTAACCTAACCTAGTTCTTCAACTTTTTCACCCCCCATCCACTTTTTTTTTTTTTTTTTTCCTGTTTGCATCACTAGTCCTACTTAGTCCTTTTCCCTTGAGCATGTGGGTTTAAATGCTTGATACTTCTCTGCCCTTTGGAGTCTCTTCCTAGTAAAAATTTTTTCATCTTCAACCCTGTCTGTTTTCTTGACTTTTGTGGTTATTGTTGATTACCGTCAAGTTGGGTCTGATTCATAGTCACCCTGTATAGAGTTTCCAACAAGCAGCTGGTGCATGTGAACCACCAACCTTATGGTTATTATTATTCCATTAGGTGGTTTACCATTTCTTCATCTTTAATACACACTCATTGTTTTATTAACTCAATCATCACAAACAAATCAATGTAAGCACACAGGTAATACAAACAAGTAGTAGGTACAAGTGACAAGTCATTAAGGAGACAAAGATGATTAAATACGGCTGCTGTTCTGTAATGTTTCCCAGTCTGTTGACTCCCCTTTCTTCATTTGCACTTCTGCCTTCTGTTCTATGCTAGTTTCTTCTCTCAACTTCACTGGAAGTTCTGGACCTCTAGTGCACTCTGAATTCACCACATCCCAAACTCAGTTCATCATCCTTGTTCTCCACTCCATGCCTGCTTCCTCCAAACTCACATGGGGACTCTTATCTATTCCATACTGGTGGGTTTGTGCTGATTATCCATGTCTTTCACAGAGGCTCTGTTTTACTTATCAATCTCTTTTGAAGGAAGACTTGGAATGGGCACATGGACCATGTGTCATCAAGATACTTAGTTGATTCAGATATGGTAGGGAGGATTTTGAAGACCAGATTAACAAAACTATATAATACACTGATTTTTTATATTTGTATATGTTTTGGCAGTTTGCAAAGGCATCTTTTCATATAACATCTGATATATGAAGCTCCAGACTTCTGGTGTGGTGCTGTAGGATTAGCACTGGACTGTGAATTATAAGGTCTGTGGTTTAAACCCACCAGCTGCTCCTCAGAAGTCCTGTATAGGGTCGTTATGGGTCAGAATGGGCTCAACAGCACTAAACAACAACAATATGAAGCTCCAGACTTTTCAGTTCCAGTTTACCATACTCCTGTGCCTGCCTGGCAGTGGAACACAGGATCCAGAGGCACTAAGTGGAAATGATATGTGTCCTACGCCATGGCATTTAACAGCAATAATGATGTTAATTAGGTCACATGCAATCTAAAAATTTAGGTTGTATCTTGAATCAATCCCTTTTCAGATATAAAAGGAGAAAAAAAGTGATCTGAGCTCAGAGGGACGTAATTCCACCAAGAGCCAGGAGGGCGGTACATCCTTTGTACCGAGGCTGTAAATCTTTATTGGAAGCAGAAAGCCTCATCTTTCTCCCGCAGAACAGCTGGTAGTTTCGAACTGATGACCCTGAGGTTAGCAGCCCGATTCATAACCACTACGCTACCAGAACTCCTTTTAAATGAACTTTATTTGAACTCATGGAACCCTGGTGGATAACCACAAGCACAGCTGTTCAAATGCACCAGCCACTTGGAGGGAGAAAGATGAGACTTCCTGCTCCCATAAAGATTCACAGCTTCAGAAACCCTATGTAGGCTTACTATGAGTCAAAATCAATTCAAGTGGCAGTGTGTTTGTTTTTTTGGGGGGGTGGGGTGGGGTGGGCATAAAATTCGATTGAAACAACTTTTTGCTTTCCTGTGACACTAGAATAGATAGACATAACTTGACCGGAAGTTTCTGGATTAAAGAAATAACAGACCTCACAGGGTCGCTATGGGTCGGGATCAACTTGACGGCACTTAACAACAGCAACATCATGTTAAACTGTGGATTTCTGGTATGGTGCTGTAGGATCAGCACTGGACTGCTAACAAAAAGGTCAGCACTTCAAACCTACCAGCGGCTCCTTGGAAATGCTATGCTGGGTTTCTATGAGTCAGAACTGAATCAACAGCACTTAACCACAACAACAGCATCTAAGCTATGGAGTCCTTGTGTGGTGTAGGATAAACACTGGATAGCTAACCACAAGGCCACCAAATCCACCAGCCTCTCCTTGGAAATCCTACACAGGGTGGCTATGAGTTAGAACCGACTCCATGACAAAACTGAGACAATGATTGTGTATTTCTTCCAATTGCCTCCTGTTTAATGTATGTACAGTTTATTACATGCCAAAAAATGTGGAAGACAGTTGTATGAGTTAAAAAAAAAAAATCCAAGACCCAAAAGAAATTCCATTATACTTTAAATGAAATATTGATTTTGGGTTCATTTAGCTTGAGCAGTAATAAAGGCTCAGCATGTGTTCCCTGCATCTTTCTATCCATCCTTTTACAAAACTAGCTAATGAAATTTATTCCATTTTCATTCTTTATTTAAAAGGGTAGTGTCTTAGCTGAAGCACACCAACCATTTCTTAAGGCTTTTTCTCCTACAGAATACTGGAAATTCATATATGATACCTAAAATCATCGAATTCATATTTCTCATTTTTCTCAGGTCTGACAGATCAATCCAGCTATCCCTTTCTTAGAGTGGATATTTGCTCATTTAGGAGGAAATCATCAAAATAAGAAAGTGAGCTAAGACAAAAATTTCAATGTTCAGAGATTGTCGCTGTTGTTAAGTGCCATTGAGTCAATTCCATCTCACAGCGACCCTGTATAGGGTTTCTGTGGAGCAGCTGGTGAGTTTGAACCACCAACCTTGAGGTTCAAACTGACATTGAGGTTGAGTGTTTATCCTATGGCACCGCACCACATCTACCATTAAACTAAGAGCGGGAGTCTTGGTGGTACAGTGGTTAAGTGTTGGGATGCTAATCAAAAGATCATTGGTTCAAGTCTACCAGCTGCTCCTAGAGAGAATAATGTGGCATGCTTCCATAAAGATTAAACCTTTGGAAACGCTATGTGTCATGTCCTATAGGGTGGCTATGAAATCAGAATAGACTTGATGCCAATGGGATTTTTTTAAAGCAAGAAGAAGGTCTTAGGTGATATAAATGGTTGAGAGCTTTGCTTCTGTCATGGATTGAATTGTATACACCAAAATATGTGTCAGCATGACTGGGCCATGTTTCTCAGTGGCTAGGCAGTTATGTAATGACCCCATGATGTGATCTGATTGATGAACCAATAAAAGGATTAAGAATGAGCTGCAATACCTTTAATTACATCACAACTCTGATCCAATGTAAGGGAATTTGCCCTGCAAACCTTTTATCTTACAAGAGATAAAAGAAGAGAGCAGAGAAGGAGGGACATTCTACCATCAAGAAAGAAGAGTCAGAGTGGAATGTGTGTGCAAAGCCATTTGAACTGCAAGGTCGGTAGTTCAAGCTCACCAGCTGCTCCTTGGAAACCCTATACAGGGTCGCTATGGGTCGGAACCGACTCGACGGCACTTAACAACAGCAAAGGAGTCCTGGTGTGGTGCTGTTGGATAAGCACTGGACCACAAGGTTGGTTTGAATAGCAAAGTCACTGGTTCAGACTCACCAGTCACTCCTTGGAAACCCTACAAAGGGTTGCTATGGGTCAGAACCAAACCCTACAAAGGGCTGCTATGAGTCAGAACTGACTCAAGAGCACTAAACAACAACAGCAATAACAATAACAAAAGGCACCTCAAAGAAAGGATTAGTGGTTTACATTAGAAAGACAGCAACAATTAAAAAACATGTGGAGTACAGTTCCACTCTGAAACACATGGGGTTGCCAGGAGTTAAAATTTATGCTTGAGCAACTGTTTATTTTGTTTGTTTTTTTAAATAAAAAGTGGCCTGAGTATGCTGAAGGCCGTCTTTTGGAAAGTTAGCCTTGTTGCCATTCACTCTTACTGTGATTTAAAAGGAAGTCCAAATATGCAAATTACTGAATTGCTGACTCTTACGTTTGGGATTGAGAATAGAAATAAGGAGGGGTTGACCTTCACACTTTTGGGATTGTGTGTCCATACTGAACACAAAGAATAATATGAAACATTTTTAAAATGAGGAGTCCTGGTGTGGTGCTGTAGGAGAAGCACTGGACTGCTAACCTCAAGGTTGACAGTTCAAACCTACCAGCTGCTCCCTGGAAACCCTATGTAGGTTTCTATGAGTTGGAACTGACTTGACAGACACTAACAATAACTGCAACATAAATACCAAGGTGGTCAGGATGGCTAATGTTTGGTGTGCACACTTGAGGCTTTATTCTGCTTTGTTTTGTTTTTTTAATTTAGTAGCACAAAATGAGTGATTTCTTATGCAGCTGGCACTTAAACTCCAAGTTAATTAATTTTGTGCCTTGGCCTCTGTTTTTTCAAAAGATTAGTGGAATGTTTGTTTTTTTTTTTTTTTTAAAAAGGGGGTTCTAAGGTTATTATTCTATAAACCATCATTCTTTGGGGGCTAAGGTAGATTACTGGTAGGATCAGAGAGAGATCGTCACCCACAGATTCTGAGCTTGTGGACATAATTTTTAAGCTTTCTTCTGTCGGCCAAGTTGGCAGGAAGACACCCGTGTGTTACTGGTCTTAAGAACCTATAGTTAATGGCCTGGCAAGAATGCCAAGGCTATTAAGGATGCTGACGCAGCCTCTTGGTTTCCTCATAACTTCTCCATTTTGGCATTCAATCAAAGAGATGGATGATGATGGGAGATGAGTTCTGGGGCCACATCTATCTGAAGGCTAAGAATAGACTTTGGCAAGTTGTCAGGAGGTGTGTTTAGTGGTTTACTTCAAATCACGCAAAACAATTTGAGAATGTATGGAAGTACCATTCTAATAAAAATATGTCTGCTTTAGAAAGTGTGCATTTATCAGACTTCAAGTAGTGAAAAAAGTAGTCTTTCTGAAATACAGATTGACACCCTGCAGCAAGTGGAGTAAAGGGGACTTTTTTTTTTTTTTTAAGAAATACTTTCTTTGAGATTTTTGTTTAAAAGCCTTTATCACAATACCCATTTTCTAGGGGGAAATGTGGGTTACAAAGTGAGACAGATCTTTTCATAGAGGAGATAACTGAAGCTCAGAGAAATCCTGGTCTCGATCACTAGCTTTGTGAACTCAGGCAAATTCTATAGGTTTTCTAGGCTGGTAACTCTATGAAATGGGAAACATAATCCCTATTTCTAGAGTCATCACTATATAGTTTACCATTTGGACACAGCATTGTTTTGAGAGAGAAGAAGGACTGTTCATAATGGTGCTAGGTCAGCAGGTGTAAAATGGGACCATTCCAGGCAAACCAGAAGGTTAGGATTATAGATAGTGGTGCCAGTAAAGTACCTGCAGCATCAATGCACTGAAGCGTGGCAACAGTGGTGAGGTTGGCCCAGGATCGGGCAGTGTTTCGTTCTGCTTTGCATCAGGTAGCTATGAGTCGGTACCGACTCGATGGCACCTAACAACAACAACAACAACAAATGCAGGACATACAATAAATTAGTTCCTTTGTCCTCACCTTTTCCTTCCCTCTTCCTTTTCTTTCATATCATCTAAGAAATGGTACAATGATGGCACGACAGACACAAAGGCTATTCTCAACTTGGAGTACCTATATAATATAGACAGTTAAGCGTCTGGCTACTTACCAACCCAACGGATGGCAGTTCAAATTCACTCAGAGGTGAAGAAATGACCTGGCATTTATTTCCAAAAATATCAGTGTGGGAAAAAGAATTGGAACACAGTTCTACTTTGACACACATGTGGCTCACAACTGTCAAAATCAATTCCACACAACTGGTTGACTTTTTTCTCAGCCCGACAGCCAAAATGGCAATTTTTAAAAATGTCACTCTTTTGGTACAACCTTCCAATGGTTTCCCAAGTGACTAAGAGTAAAAGCCCAAGCCACCTCAGCATCCTACCTATTTTCCTTGTTCTCTTGTTTGGTCATCTCTAACCTCACGCTCTCTGATCCACCATGTAAGCTGCCCGGTTTTCCCACAAGCCTCAGTCTTGTGTCCTGTGATTCATTCCCTCAGATTTCCTAGAGGCTACTTCTTTACCTTTTTAGTGACCACCTTCCATAGCAGAGCAAACAATGTCAATCCTTCCCCAAGCTGGCACTCCTTTGTCCCAAAGCTAGAGTTGCTTCTTTTAAGTATTAAAATAATTATTTCCAACAAGGAGGACCCAAACGGCCACCGTATGGGGCTCTCAACCTCATGAACCTTCAGCCGGATGGAAAGGAAACTGTTGCCACGTGTTCACCGCTGAATCTCACTCACCATCTGTTTCTGAGGTTTGATTTCTTCGGGCAATTCCTATCAACATGATCACAGCACAGTGAGCGCTGAGAAAGCTTAATTCGTGGCGACCTGGGAGAAAGCACTAAAACAGTACATTAATTATATCAAATTAAGAAATCAGCGGAGGCGTTGTTTTAGCAGAATTCAGACTGCCGTCATTGGAGCGTATAGGTGCCCGTGCCAACCTAACCTTTGCTAGTAACACCCTTGCCTACAACATCCTCAGCACTGCCTCCTGTGAGCCAACGTCCAGCCTCCCACGTGGAGCACTGTTGTTATGAGCACGGTGCTAGGGATGTCTTCCAGACACAAACAATTGATGTCTGCCCATCACCTTCATCCTTATTTCCTCCTGATTGGGAAAATGCTTAGAAAATATGCCTACATCAACTACGAATATGACATGGATTTTGACAGGAATGGGGCCTTCGCCTTGGATTTTGTGATTATTTAAGATCCCATGAATTCTGTATGCATGTTTATCTCTAACTTTTGGCACTGAGTCACTTGTGTGTGAAGGTACAAACTTGGGCATATGTGAACACACTTTTGCACAAGTGCACATCTGTTTGAAGTAGTTTCTCTTGGTCATTGACAGTGAAAATTGTGAGGAGGATGGAATTCTGTCACATTAGGGCTACAACTGCAAGAATGATATTTTTGAAACTCAATTGTTTAATTAATAAATAGACTTTTTTTTTTTTTTTTCTGAGCTCTGGGATTGAGAAATCTGGGATTCTAAGAATGAAAGATAACTTCACAACCAGTTAGACTACAACAAAAGGATTCGGTGGCACTGTAATTGAGTGTCTGACTCAAATTGGAAGGATGCTAGCACCTGTTCCTTCCCTCTTGCTAGCACCTGTTCCTTCCCTCTTTCAGCAACTCCCAAAGTCGAATGGGCAAAACTTCCCATAAAAGGGTCAGAGTGTGGGAAACCAATGCACTGGACTGTATGGTCGGTTTGAACTGCAAAGTCGGAAGTTCAAGCTCACCAGTATTTCCTTGGAAGCCCTATACAGAGTCACTAGAGTCTGAACCCACTCAACAGCACTCAACAACAACAATAACAATGGTGCAGTAAAATCTAAGATGGTGAGACAATGGGAAAACTAAAAGCTGCTGAAATAAACTGGGCATGAGAGCAAAGGTGTTCTTGTTGCTAAGTGTCATGGTTTTGGTTCCAAAGAGCAGCTAGTGAGTTTGAACTGCCTTCATGGTTGAGTGCTTAATCTTACAGCACCACACCAGGATGGAAATAACAGTTTCCCCCACTAGAAGGAACTAAGTGCCTATGGAGAGGTGCCAAATTAAAGGCAGAAATACAGCATCTATAAGTGACACACACTTGAGTGGCTCTTTGGACAACCAGCAGAGAGCAGTGCACAGCACTAACTGGCAGACTGGCAGATGAAGAGGTACTCACGTAGGCTGTGAACACTCATGTGTTCATTTATGTGTGCTGGGGGAGGAATTCAAAATTGAGAATGACATAAGCCCCATCCTTAGACATGTGGAATCTAAGAAAGGAGGCCAGGTGCACACCCAGCATCTGCAAGGGTGGTTCCCTGTAGTGTGGCTGTAGACAGTCTCCTGAACAGAACCACTGCTTGATGTATCATTAATGACTTCTGGCGGGTTCAGCAGCAGATTTATGTGCCTTTTGTGCCTGATTTATAGTTTTCCTAACTGGAGAAGCTTGCTTCCCTTAGGACATATCTCTGGCAATAGCTGTCTAAAAAGAAAATCACCTGGTTCAACTAATTTACTATCACATTCTAATCCTGACAAATGACTACTGGTGGAGAAGACCACTGGCTATCCTTGTGAAGACTCACGAGGGTTGTCATTGTTAGGTTATCAGCACTGCTTATGTAGGTGTTCACTGGAAGAATCCTTGCCTTCTGATTTGACACCTGGCCAATGCACCTGATGCTCAGTAACCACCCATCTGTCAGTGGAGGCTTGTGTGTTGCTAGAATATGGAAAAGGTTTTAGTGGAGATTTCAGACTAGATGAGCTAGGAAGAAAGACCTGGTGATCTACTTCTGAAAATGAATCAACGAAGACCTTATGGATCACAACTGCCCAATTCCCAACTGATCATGGAGATGGCAATGACTGGGCAGTATTTAATTCTGTTGTACATGGGATCTCCATTAGTTGGGTACTAACTTGACAGCTTGCATTCAATGTTAGTGTTTCAGACAGGCCAGCAGTGGTCCTTTCCTCTTTAACATATACTGATCCTTAATCATAATATGGAGCCCTGGTGTGGCACTGTTAAGATCAGCACTGGACTGATAACCACATAGTCGGTGGTTCAAACTCATCAGAAATTTCTTGGAAACCCTAGGCAGGGCTGCTATGAGTCAGAGCTGACTCAACGGCACTAAAACAGCAATGATGATGTGCAATGGCTCAGATATGGGTGTTGGTGGTGGTGGTTATGTGCTGTGGAGTCAGAACTGACTCATAGCGACCCTGTACAGGGTTTCTGAGGTGGTAAATCTTTATGGGAACAGACAGCCTCATCTTTCTCCCATGGAACAGCTGGTCATTTTGAATTGCTGACCTTGCAGTTCACAACCCAATTCGTAACCACTACGCTACCAGAGCTCGTTTCAGATATGGGTGTAGGTTTCCGTACAAGTAAAATTATAGCAGGTGAGATTTCCAAAACCAGTAAAGCACTGAAGAAATGCGCCATTTCTTCAGATTCCTACACTCTTCCCACCAACCATCCCCCAAAGCTAGTATATATCTTAGACCCAAAGGAACTCCTCCTACTAATAAATGCCTTCTTCCTGGGGGCGCTATTGATCTCAGAAGTTGTTGGGTTAGGTAAGGGGAGATCGACTGAGGCTTTATAGTCCTTGAACTTCTCTGTCTCCAACCCTTGGAGCTGAAGAGGTTCAAGGATACAGCTGTCTAAGAAACAAATAGAGTCTGAATTTAGACTCCTCTCCCATACACATTGCTGGATGTTGTTGTTGTTGTTAAGTGACGTCGAGTCGATTTCAACCCATAGCAACCCTATATAGAATTTCCAAGGAGCAGCTGGTGAGCTTGAACCACTGACCTTGCAGTTCAAATGACTTTGCAGTCTGACACATTACATTGCTGGATAGAGAACCCTATACTATTAGAAAAATATCAAATCACAGGCCAAAGCAATTTATCACAATCATTCCTAAAGAAACTTCAGAGACTTGGATCATGGAAACAGAAACATTATTGCAGGGAAACCAAAAATTTGAGATTATAAAATAAACATCCAAAAAGTCATAAAAAGAGATATTAGAGATGAAAAGTTATGGTCTAGTACGGTGTATTTAGAAAAGCTTCGTAATGACTGATGTGAGGACTTGCAGGCATTACCAATGATGAGCACAAGTTAATTTCTCTCAAGTGAGATGTTAGGAAGCACCAACATTGGAGGTTCTGGAACTTTATCACCTGGAGATATATCTATGAAGGAACTTTATGAAAAAGATTGTGGAATAATGGAATTTAAAAAGATAATGGAGTATCTCTACAAACTTTTTTTTTTTTAAGTTTTTATTGTGAATTGGGTAATAGTTCACATGAGAGAGCATCAGCTTTACATTCATCCTATCATATTTCATTTCATTGCAGTGATTACAATCCCCTCCATGCATCATCATTATCATTCAACAGCACTTGCTTCCATTCCCTCTGTTTTTGTTTTTTTAGTTGTAAACCAAAACACTCAGCAATTTACAACCATTTAAACAACCAAAGGGCACACACTGCAAGCCCGCCTCCCCCACCCCCTACCCCCGCCCCTGGCCATCAACACACAGCTTCTCTCTCTCCCTGAGTTCAGACTCTCCAGCCGCATCATATCTCCACGTCATTGTCTCTGCCTTCATCTATGGTGTCACTGCTTCTCTGGATAGGGTCCCGCACTGTGCTCTTCTCCCTTGATGGTCCCAGGGTCCCTGCTCTGGACTGCAAGATCATACACTCTCCTCCTTTTGTTACAAAACATCTACCTTTACATTTGCAACACTCACAATCAGTCCTGATAGCAATTATTCGCTATTGAACCACAAGAGAGTCTTATCCCCATCTCCTTTCATGAGCCCAGTCCAGACAGGTTGGAAACCACTCAGTGGAGATTGGACCTTTCCCTGTACCCTCTGACTCTAGGTTTCCTCTTGAAAGCCTGTAAGACAGTCACATCGTGTCTTAGTAGTCCCTCCATTTTGGGTTCAAGCCGGATTCAGATGAGGCTGTGGAATGAGGGATATCATTGCTGATGTCTGATGGATCTTGGCTGAAAGCAGAGAATATCAGAAAGATGTTTACCCATATTTTATTGACTACGCAAAGGCTTTCAATTGTGTGGATCATGATAAGCTATGGACAATATTGCGAAGTATGCGTATTTCAGAACACTTAATTATGTTCATTAGGAATCTATACATGAACCAAGAGGCAGTTGTTTGAACAGAACATGGGAACACTGAATGTTTAAAATTAAGAAAGTTGTGCGCCAGGGTTAGATTTTTTCACCGTACTTATTCAACCTGTATGCTGAGCAAATAATCCAAGAAGCTGGGTTATATGAAGAAAAACGTGGCATCAAGTTTGGAGGAAGACTCCTTAACAACATGCAATATACAGATGATACAACCTTGCTTGCTGAAAGTGAAGAGGACTTAAAATATTTACTGATGATTATCAAAGACCGTAGCCTTCGGTATGGATTGCATCTCAATGTAAAGAGAGCAAAAATCCTCACCAATGGACCAATAAACAACGTTCTTATCAACGGAGAAAAGATTGAGTTGTCAAGGACTTCATTCTTCTTGTATCAGCCATCAACACTCATGGAAACATCAGTCAATAAATCAAAGGACGTAGTGCATAAGGCAAATGTGCTGCACAGACCTTTTTTAAAGTGTTGAAGAGCAAAGATATCAGTGTGAGGACTAAGGTTTGCCTTAGCCAAGCCATGGTATTTTCAATAACCTCATATACATGTGAAAGCTGGACAGTGAATAAGGAAAACCGTAGAAGAATTGATGCTTGTGAGTTATGGTGTTGGAGAAGAATATTGAAAATGCCACGGGCTGCCAAAAAGAACCAACAGATCTGTGTTGGAAGAAGTGCAGCCACAGTGCTCCGTGGAGGCCAAGATGGCCAAACTTCATCTCTCATACTTCAAACATAATGCTGGAGAAGGATATCATGTTTGGTAAGGTGGAGGGT
This sequence comes from Chrysochloris asiatica, assembly GCF_000296735.1. Classification (NCBI taxonomy): domain Eukaryota; kingdom Metazoa; phylum Chordata; class Mammalia; order Afrosoricida; family Chrysochloridae; genus Chrysochloris; species Chrysochloris asiatica. The sequence continues at coordinate 1,816,512 of NW_006408694.1, read as the reverse complement.
CAGAGGAAAAGAGTAAGAACCGCAGTGAGATGGATTGACAAGGTGGCAGCATCAATGGACTCAAGCATGGCAACAACTGTGAGGTTGGCCCAGGATCAGGCAGTGTTTCCTTCTGTTGTGCATAAGGTCACTATGAGTTGGTACCGACTCAATGGCACCTAACAACAACAACAATGTCTACATTGCCCATACCTGTCAACCCTGTGTACCCAGGGAATGGGAATGATCCTCACTGTAAAGATTAATATTCTCTCTTTTGAGCTACTATGTCCATAAGTATAGGTCAAGTTCATCAAATTGTAGCAGATTACTCTTTTTTTCCTTTATTTTCCTTCCTCTAGTTGAGTTCTGATCATTCAGCCATTGAAGCCAGGTCAAATTGGTGTTATCTGCTAGTATGAGTGTTCTTGTGCATCTTCCTTCATTTCATATCAGCTGGATGCTTTACACTCTGATCTAGTCCTCTGTCTCCACAAACTTTTTGAAGTCTGCTTGTATCTTCTGAATTTGTATTTTGGACTCATGGTGAAGCTATGTATATCAGAGTAGAACTGTGACTGCTTTTTTTTGTTGTTGTTTGTTGTTTTTTTTTAATTAGATTGCCAGGACTTTCCTCTGGGATGCATCTCCTGGACTTGAACCTCCAACTTTTTTGTTAGCAGACAAAGAGTGTTAGCCTTTTCTACAACCTATGGATAGGATTCTGGAAGGGAGATGCAATTCATCTGTGCAGTATTATGTAAACATGAAAGCAGAAGTGTGTTTTGCTTTGTTTTACTAGTTCATAAGTAGCAGAATTTATTCATTACAGTGAAACTGAACTGGAAGAAAAAAAATTAAGTTGTTATTCCTGGACATGTGTTTTGTACATACCGCTCCTTAACTTCTAGTGAAAAATAATATTTGGGTAGCTTGTTTCAGCTCCCACATAATGACATTTTTAAGAATTCATTCTAACTGAGTAATTATATGTACCATGAAAAACAAGTATCTATCTGTCTGTTTGTCTGTCTGTCTGTCTGTCTGTCTGTCTGTCTATCTATCTATCTATCTATGTTGTTGTTAAGTGCCATCCAATCAGTTCCAACTCATAACCGCCCTGTATAAAGTTTCTGAGGAGTTGCTGGTAGGTTTCAACCATTGACCCTCTGGTTAGCAGTCCAGTGTTCATCCTACAGTACCACACCAGGATGCCTTAGATATACTAATATGTGAATATGGATGTTTGGAATTAATACTGATATGTCATCATCCATAAATGCTTGGGATAGATTTTAGCCTAAATGTTTGAAAATAAACCTGCAGATGATTTTTTTTTTTTTTTT
>NW_006408694.1:1811680-1814092 GCF_000296735.1 Chrysochloris asiatica | reverse complement strand
ATACTGGAATATACCATGGAATATATACCATGTAGTTGAGGTCAATGAAGGGGTCATTGATGGCAACAACCTCTACTTTGCCAAAGTTAACAGCAGCCCTGGTGACCAGGCACCCAATAAGGCCAAATCTGTTGACTCCGACCTTCACCATCTTGTCTCAGGGATGCAGCTAGTACTGCAAGAGAAGCTGTGGCTGCCTTTCAAATGGGTTGGAGCAGAGAGCCCAGATGAAAATTTTTGAAGATTTTTGTGTCATAATGAGATAATGCATGGGCCCCAAGTATATGGTGGTTGTGTGGTCTAATGCTGTAGAGTCAGTTCCGACTCATAGTGACCCTATATACGGTCTCTAAGGAATATCTGTTAAGTCTGAGATGTTGACCTTGTCAGTTAGCAGTCCAGTGCTTATCTTACAACACAAGGCCCAAATAATAAAACAATTAAAGGAAGCAGATGTCAAAATGCTGAGCTTAGACCTAAGGTTATTAGTGGTTGCCAGCAGTGGACAAAAGGAAAGAAAGAAGATGAACTCATTCCTTAAAAGACACTAAGCTTCTGCTAAGGGTGATAGATTTGGAAATGGATAATGGTGGCAGTTACACAGCATGATGGATGCAACATTATAAATTGTGCATCTGAAGAATGTTGAAATGGCAGATGTTTTGTTACATACATATTTACTATAATACAAAAGATGCTGTGTTTGAATAATGACACACATGTTATGCATTCCTTGAGAGATGGGGACATGGCTGAAATGATAATATAGCTGAGAACAAGAGTGTTAAGGATAATTGCATTGTGAATACGAGTAAGAAACAATGCCATAAAATGTGGTAAAAATATGTAATGTACTGCTCAAAGGAATCAGATAATGAACAATTATGGCAAGCAGAAAAACAAATATTTTATTCTGTGTTCAGTACCAACTTTTTCAGAATAAAGAAAACTCCAAAATCTCTATAATCACCTAAGCTACTGAATAATTGTCAGGAAGCAAAAATTACTATTAACTATGGGGAAATAGGAGTCCTGGTGTGGCGCTGTGGGTTAATGTGCTGGATTGCAAAGTCGGTTTAAACCAAAAGGTCGACAGTTCAAGCTCACCAGCTGCTCCTCAGAAACCCTATACAGGGTTGCTGTGAGTTGGAACCAACTTGATGGCGCTTAACAACAACAATGATGAACATTTAAATAAAAGGGTATAAATGTCTAACACATATGATGGTGGTGGTGGTGGTGTGCCGTGGAGTCGGTACCAACTCATAGCAACCCTGCATAGAGTTTCTGAGGCTGTAAATCTTTACAAGAGCAGAAAGTTTCATCTTTTTTCCACAGACCGGCTGGTATTTTGAACTGCTGACCTTGAGGTTAGCAGCCCGACTCGTAACCACTATACTACCGAGCTCCTTCTAACACATATAGATAACTTAAAACAATAAATATAATCTTTCAAATACCTTTCTCCAAAGCACTGTGATAGATATATTAATAACTACATCTTAAGATTTTGAGAATATTTTAAGAATGAATATTTATAGCAAGGAGTTGCTATGTGGTGCAAATGGCTGCAACAAATATGTTGGAGGGTTAAATCCAGTCAGACGCACTTCATATGAAAGGTCTGGTCATCTACTTCAGGAAAAATCAGTCATGGAAAACCTTAAGGGGCACAGTTCTACTCTGACACACGTAAGTTAGAGTCAATTGGATGGCATCTAGGTTTTATGGGTTATATATAATTAGAATGATTGATGGACAATAACTGCCTCTGACTATGTTTAGGTAAAATGATCCCTTCCATTCTGTATAAAGGAACTCTAGTAGTGTAGGGATTACAAATTGGGCTGCTAATTTCAGAGTCAGCAGTTCAAAACTACCAGCTGTTCGGCAGGAGAAAGATGTAGCTTTCTGCGCCTGTAAAGATTTACAGCCTCGGAAACCCCGGGCAGGGTTGCTATGAGTCGGAACCGACTCCGTGGCACATAACAACAACAAAGATTTACAGCGTTTAAGAAACCCTGTACAGTGTTGCTATGATTTGGTACCGACTCATAACCCCCACCACCATTCCGTATAATGCATTTTATATTCAGCATCAGGCTCCCCTAGAAATTCACTTCCTTGTGTGTGGGAAGCCCCTCTCTTAGAGTGAAAATAATTTGTTAGCCTTACATATTTTACAACACAAGAATGTCTGATAGCTCAAACATATGGCTCTACCTTCAAACCAATAATACTGAGCTCTGACATTTCATGTTTAAGTAGAAGAACTCAACAGTCTGCTACCTTCACTTGCTATATAGACTCATTTAAAACATATGGTGTTTGAGGGAGATTCTAAATGACGAGCATGTTAACTAAGCATTCACCCTTTATGTGACGTTGTTGTTGTTGTTGTTGTTAAGTGCC
>NW_006408694.1:1810326-1810935 GCF_000296735.1 Chrysochloris asiatica | reverse complement strand
GTGCCATCGAGTCAGTACCAACTCATAACCACCTCATGCACAGCAGAACAAAACACTGCCTGATCCTGAGCCAACCTCACTGTTGTTGCCATGCTCGAGCCCATTGATTCTGCCGCTTTGCCAATCCATCTCACTGGGGGTCTTCCTCTTTTTCTCTCACCCTCCACCTTACCAAACATTATATCCTTCTCCTTTCTGACAATATGTCTGAAGTATGAGAGATGAAGTTTGACCATCCTGGCCTCCAAGGAGCACTGTGGCTGCACTTCTTCCAACACAGATCTGTTGGTTCTATAGGCAGCCCATGGCACTTTCAATATTCTCCTCTAACACAGTAACTCAAAAGCATCAATTCTTCTACAGTCTTCCTTATTCACTGTCCAGCTTTCACATGAATATGAGGTTACTGAAAATACCATGACTTGGGTCAAGCCACACTAGTAGTTTTATATATATGCATCATGAAAAAGTCTTGCGTTAAAATATATTGTTAAGAAGTTAGCATTTTTAAAAGACTGTGTATACTTTTTTGTTAAACAAAATCTGTGTTATCTAATACATCAAAATAGATACAATTTTACAGTTTCCAGAAAAAAATGTTTGTTTCTC
>NW_006408694.1:1790415-1791071 GCF_000296735.1 Chrysochloris asiatica | reverse complement strand
AGGTCTTTCTTTCAAGAAGTATCTTCTGTTCTTCTAGCTGCTCCAGGCTGGTCTGCTAATCCTTTCAAGTGGAAATTTCCCATCTCTGAAGATCTGGATGTGGTTCAGGCTTCCACCTATAGTCTTATGTAATGCAGAGGAAGCCATGTAACTTTTGTTGGGGAGTTTAAAGAATAAATTTAGTGTTTTACTATCATAATTGCATTGTTGTAAATTTATTGCACATTTGTTTTTTTGCCTTTTAGATGGTAAGAATGTTTGTTTGTTTTGGTGTGTACTAAACCTAATCAATTCTTAGCAGCCTCTGGGTGAAGAGCAAGTTAGCAGGAAAGGGGTGTGATGTCTGTGAACAATGATTGAGTAAAGTTTGAGCATAGGTTTTGTGCCGTAAATATGTCTTCTCTCTTCTAAATTATTTTTATTTGTGATTTTAAAACTTTTTAGCAATTAATATTTTACTTTATATGCACTTTGATATTTTAAATTTCCCTGTTTTTAAGGTGCAAATAAGTTCACTCTCCAGGTACACTGGTTCTCTATAGAGCGCTTGCTTGTTCTCATGCTGTTTTTATAAAAAAAAAGTCTATCATAAGTTGTTGTTAAGTGCTGTCTAGTCAGTTACAGCTCATTGTGACCCTGTATAAGATTTCCAGGGA
>NW_006408694.1:1787842-1789387 GCF_000296735.1 Chrysochloris asiatica | reverse complement strand
TATGGTGAAAGAATGCAACTCTGTCCCACAACTTTCTTAATTTTAAACTGTTCAGTGTTCCCATGTTCTGTTCAAACAACTGCCTCTTGGTCCACGTACAGATTCCTCATGAGCACAATTAAGCGTTTCGGAATACTTATACTTTGCAATGTTTTCTGTAGCTTGTCATGATCCACACAACTGAAACCTTTGCGTAGTCAATAAAGCACAGGTAAACCTCTTTCTGGTATTCTTTGCCTTCAGTCAAGATCCATCGGGCATCAGCAACGATGTCTCTCATTTTACGTCCTCTTCTGAATCCAGCTTGAACCTCTGGAAGTTCTCTGTCATTGTATGGTTGCAGTTGTTTCTGTATTACCTTTATTAAAACTTTACTCATATGGGATAGCAAAGAGATTGTCCGATGATTTCCTCATTCCATTGAGATTCCTTTAGTCACCCTAAATTCATAAGAGGTTTTCTAATTTTTCTGCTTAAACTCAGTTCGGTTTCTCTTTGGGGTATTTTTGAATATGTAAGATTGCACAAAAAAACTGATGAATTTATCTTCTCTGCTTCTACCCTTTCCCAATATACCACATTTATCTTTTTAAAGGTCAGGCATGATGGAAACAGGCAATGTTTCTCACTTATTTTGTTTTCTGACTTGTTGGATTTTCATGTCTCAATTTTTTGGAAAATGTTAATGTTGGTTTCTATAAATGCAGCTGTTCAAATGCAAGGAGTATGATTATAAAATGTTTTAGAACTTGTAATAAAAGGTACTAGGTGTACCTAAAATATCATCCATATTAGTTATATCACTAAGAGTCTAATTATTGACTTCTATCTGGATCTCAGAAATTGCCTTAATTTTTCTAAGGTCAAACAGAGTTAACTATAATTTGTTGGTACCACAATGAATTATTTTTAAAATCATATTTAGATTTGCATCTTTTATGATTTTGTATTTTTTCTCTTTCAGGAGGGCTATAAGAAAGAAACATCCATCATTGGAATAGCAATCTGCATGAAGTAGTGTGAGTGACCAGCTGTGGCTAGAGCAGCCAAACTTCAGGGGAGCATTGCCATTTTCACCTAATTAAAAGAGAAGAAAGAAGGTGTCTTTTGTTTAATACAGCTTTGAGTAATCACTGGAAAATGTAGCACATAATAAAATTGCATAATTGCTGACAATAATAAGTTTGAAACAGTAGTTCTGGGAATAGCTTGGAATCTGCATGAATGAGGTAGACATTACATAGCTGAGAGTGAATTTGAATGGGGTACACATAACCAAAGAGAGTTGGGATCTAGTCCCACAAAGAAACTCAGGGGCAACTAGATTAAAGGAAACTGATTGCCTTCTACATTCAAAGGGCAAAATTAAAAGAGGATAGTAATGTCAGCTTTCTGATACTTTAGTGGTGATTTGTGAGAGCCACATAAACACTGGCACAAATACAGGTGCAGAGGCATAAAGGTTAATCCCAAACCAACAAAGTTGAGATTTCACCATAGACTGGTAATGAAAACATTCTCATCAATTTTTACTCAATATCTTTC
>NW_006408694.1:1780926-1781447 GCF_000296735.1 Chrysochloris asiatica | reverse complement strand
TAACAACAACAAAGTAGAGATTGGGACAAATCCAGAAGGTCATTAGTATGGAAGGTGATCTCATAAAGCAGAAGCAAAGGCACGTAGAGAGAGACAAGAGGGAGAGCAAACATAAATGTGGATTGTAAAGGCCAGTGCTATTGGCCCAGGGATTGGATTCTTCAGAAATTAGAGTGGACAAACTGGTCACCAAAGGTAACAGCAGTGGCTCAAGCAGCCCGAGAGCAAGTCTGTGTTCCTGGGGCAAGGTGTAGACAACCTCTATCAGCCAGTGCATTCCTCCATTCCTGAGCCCACTGCACAGCAAGCACAGGTGGCTAAAAAAGACTGATTGGCATGCAAAATTATATGACGGTGAGTCAAAAATTATTTGCACTATGGCTGTAAAATTAATCAAGCTTTAGAAAAGACAAATGCATCATTTTTTGGCATAATATCCTTGTTTTTCAATACACTCTGTCTATATGTCAACATATGTCAACGAAGGAGCTCTGGTAGCCTAGTGGTTACGAATCTGGCTG
>NW_006408694.1:1779257-1780826 GCF_000296735.1 Chrysochloris asiatica | reverse complement strand
ACCTTAGTCCTCAAACTGACATCTTTGCTCTTGAGCACTTTAAGGAATTCTTATGTAGCAGATTTACCTAATGCAACCTGTCATTTGATTTCTTGTCTACTCCTGTAATGTTCTTTTGATACCCATTTACAAATAAAGGGAGGTATGATTGATTCTTTGTGTACATGATGTTCCTCTGAAGTAAGTATGTTGTTGTTTTTGTTGTGTGCCATTGACACCTCACAACTGACCCTGCCTAAGGTTTCCTTGAGTGGCTAGTGGGTTTGAACTGCTGACCTTGTGATTAGCAGTCCAGTGTTTATCCTACAGTGCCAAGTAGGACTTTATACCATAAGTGTGTCCCAGTGTCTTCTCCTATTAGCCAAACAAACAAAAAACACAGACTAGCAAAACAGTCTTACTGCTGAGAACTAGGAAAGTTTGATGAAATATCTTTTACAGTTGATTTGAAGGCATTGCAGAGCTACTGAGGTAGTTTAGGACTTGCTTGATGGGTCAAGATTGTGGACAGACAAGAAAAGCGGAGAAGTGAACCTTATTACTATTCAGCACAGTGCTTTGCCATTTGTAAGCAAAAGTCTAGAAAGAGAAGCTGATCAGAAAGTGACAGTGGAGAGTCTACCATACTATGTAGAGATCCAGGAGGCCTCCTGAGGCTGGTCTAGGTCTACAGTAAAGATAAGCTGTTGCAAGCCAGGTGATTCTGACCCATAGTGAAGTTATAAGCAGGGACATAGGGAGAGAAATTAACACTCAGGGAAATCTACATTGCACCCTTTCCTCCCAGCCGCCTCCATTTCAAAATGAATGCATACACATTGCTATTGGTGATGCATCAGCAGAAACTCATTTCTCCCTCTTATCTCATTATCTGTCAGGTGCCTTTCATATTTGTGGTCCTTAAATGTCATTTTGGGCCTGTACCCCAACCCACCCCCTGCTATACCTATGGATGTGTACCCTGCTTGAGGAAGGACATGGGGTCAAACAGGGTTAATACAAACTGCTCAGTGGCACCCACCTTCAAGTGGCTTCTATAGTGTGTGCCACATTTACCATCCTTGGATACACTTCTGGTTTTAAACTGAGTAGAATTGTCCCATAGACTTTCCTAGGCTGAAATCTTTACAAAAGAAGACTGCCACATGTTTCTTCTGGCGAGTGGCTTATGCGAATGAAAAGTAAACATTTCAGTTAACAGCCAAGCTTTTTTTTTTTTTTTAAATGTTTTATTGTGAATTATGTGATAGTTTACATGGGAAGAACATTAGCTTTACATTCATCCTATCGTATATTCTTTTATTGCCATGGTTACAATCCCATCCATGCATCATCAACCAACCAAAGGGTATATCTTGCAAGCCTGCCCCACCACGGTCGTCAGCACACAGCCCCTCTGCCTCTCTGGGTTTAGAGTCCCCAGCCATTCCATCTCTCCCTGTCATCGTCTCTGCCTCCATCTCTGGCATCACTGTTTCTCTGGGTAGGTTTCCACACTCCGCTCTTCTCCCTTGATGGTCCCAGGGACTTCCGCTCCTAGACTACAAAGTCAATCACACCCCTCCTTTT
>NW_006408694.1:1773130-1775392 GCF_000296735.1 Chrysochloris asiatica | reverse complement strand
AGAGGGGATAGTATTGATACTTGATGTGAAGACTCCTTCCCTCTGTGTTGATATTTAGAGTTACTACCTCCATGAATATAAGTCAGATTCATCAAATTGTAGCAATTTACCTAGTTTCCTTTATCTTTTTTTTTTTTTAATCTTCCTCTAGTCGAGTTCTGATTATCAAGCCATCAAGATTAGGTCAAATAGATATAGTCTGAAAAATTGCGTGTTCTTGTGCATCTCCCCTCACTTCATATCAGCTGGATGCTTCACTCTCAGCTCTAGCCCTCTGTGGCTATGTCCTTGTCCAGGGGCTCAAGTGTCCCCAGGTCTCACCACACTTTGGAGCAACCAGTCCTTCCTCTTCTCACTCTCATCTCCAGGTTAACGGGAGTCAACTGACTGTGGTTGAACTCAGCCCATTTCTTCATTGCTGCCTTTCCTTATCTTTCACTCACCAGTAAACCAATGTGGTTGCCAGAAAACTTACATGCCTGTTCATGTGTTCCATTTGAGTTTCAGCCTTAGAGGGGAGTTTGTACTGAAGGAACTTGATTGCTTGCCCACCTCATAAGGTTCTGGATGGGACTCAGGATTCCAACTAAGGTCCTATACTCTGCAAAGGCTTTGCAAGAAACCTATTCCACTGGGCAAGTTCTAGAACCCTTTAGGTATTCCAATCAGTTATAGGCAGAAGACGGGCTTACAAGTTTTCTGTAATCGTGTTTCCCAACATTCCTTTCTATCCACTGAAGTGTCTATTGTACAATAGTAGGCAAGGGAAACCAATATTCATAAGACAGTCATGCATTTTAGAATTATTTCCCCTCTTCAAACTATGCCTAGATCCTCATATCACAGAGCCCTTTTAGTCCAAGGTTGAGCATGCATCACTATTTACCCCTGTCCTACTTAGGCCATGCAAACCTGTCTCAGTGTTCCCCTATCTATCTTGTTCTTCCACCTCCTCCCCCTTCTTGTATTGCCTTCCCCAACACCCAAACTAAAGGTCCCACCCCAACCTCACTGTTGTGGTTACCTAATATTCCATTAACTCTTCCCTCCATTTAAGAGAGTCTATTTTATCCTATAATCTACCTGACCTTCTCACTACCTGGATCTCTTTTACTTTGTGTTTGCCTTCTTTCACATTGTAATTGTTGTGATCATAGACTGACTTCCCAGATCCTCTGTTCTTATCATTTTATTCTGTTCTTGACTCTTCCATTTGTTGACTGAGTTCAAGGTGATGTTGCCATGTGCGTCATTCTCTCATTGTTGTCTGTTCTTGTTGATTCTCAGTCCTCAGAACTTCCTTTAGGATGTTTTTCATTGCAGGGTTGGCTTTGGCAACATCCTTTAGCTTCTGTTTATCCTGGAATGTTTTGATTACACCTTTGTATTTGATTGACAGCTTTAATGGGTAGAGGATTCTGAGTTGGCAGTTTTTTCTTTCAAGGTTTTATATATGTCTCCCCATTGATTTCTTGTCTGCATGATTTCTGTTGAGAGAGCTGAGCTTAATCTGATTTACTTGTCTTTGTATGCTACACTTCTCTTTTCCCTAGCTGCTTTTAGGATTCTGTCCTTATCTTTGATTTTGGAGAGCTTGATTATTATATGTCTTGATGATTGTCTTTTAGGGTCTATCCTTCCTAGGGTTTGTTGAGCTTCTTAAATGCTTATCTTTTCACTTTTCATGATGTTAGGGAAATTTCTTCCAGAAGCTCTTCAACTATCTTCTCTGTGGCCTTGTTATGTTTCTTCTTGTTCTGGAATGCTGATCATTTTTAAATTATTCCTCTTCATGTTGTCCAACATGAATCTTAGGCCTTCTTCAGATTTTTTTAATCCTTTTTTGTGCTTGTTCTTCTTCCTTAGTGGTGTGAGAGATTTATCTTCTAGCTCACTAGTTCTGGCTTCTATCTTTTCAATTCTACTCCTTTGCCCTTTCAGTGTATTGTCCATTTCTAATATTCTATTATTAATCATTTGGACCTCTTTCTGTAGGTTTTGAATTGTTTCCCATGCTGTATCTATCTTATTTGATTGTTCCTATAGTGCTTTTCTGTCTTCTTCCTTATTTTTCTCAACTCCAATTTATAGTGTTTTGATACAGTTTATGATCATTTTCTGAATTCCTTCTCAGACATTTCCAAAGCCTGCCTATTTTCCAGTATGGAGTGTAAGTCTACTTCCAACTCATTTGCCTCAGTCACTTTATCTCGTTTCTGGACATGTGCTGATATGGTCATCTGTTTCTGTTTTTTTTTTTTT
>NW_006408694.1:1768107-1772572 GCF_000296735.1 Chrysochloris asiatica | reverse complement strand
GTGGCTGCTTTGATCCTTCCCTTGTTTGATCTTTCCCAAGATGGCGAGCAGCTGAGTGTCTTGAATTAGAAAGCAATTGATTTCTTGCTTCTGCTACAAATTCCCCTAGCTGTAAGCCTTCCAACCTTCTAATATTCCTTTTTATGTGGTTCAGAGTTCTGGAAACCTCCCCTGAGCCTTATTGGTCCAGTATTCTGTATTGTTGCTGATGGAGCTCCTCATTGCACTTCTACTTGATCTGCCATCTTGTTTGTTCTCTTGTCTTCACTTCTTCATTAGAGGAGAATCTTCATCCTTGAAGGGCTACTGTCATGGAGCCAAATAGTTAAAAGTTCGATATGGAGGATGTGTTAACACCTCAAAATGAAGTTTTTGCAGAGTGTCAACAGTATGGGCAGAGGTGTGTGGACGTGCATTGTCATGCAAGATCAAAATGCCCTTGGATATTTTGAAATTTAGACTTCATGTCTTCAGTTGAGCATCTCACTGTATGAGCACTCTTGTTTGCTGAACCTTATTCTTGATAGTGCTCCAATACTGGACCTTAAGATAGCTGTAAGCATCAATTTTCCAGCCTTTGGTTGACTTTTGAAGTTTTTCTTGGTTGGTGATTAAGGATGTTTCCATTCCATAGTCTGCTGTTTACTCTCAGGCTTGTAGTAATGAATCCATGTCTCATCACCAGTAATGATTTTTTTTAAAGAGACTTTTATCTTCCTTCAAATATCAGTTCAAATTTTGTTTGCAGATGTCCAAGTGCTTCTGTTTATGCATTTCCATAATTGTTTCAGTACCTATCTCACACAAACTTTTTGAAACCCAAGTTTGTCATGAATTATTTCATAAGCAAAGCCATGGCTGATTTGCAAATGATTTGTCACATAATCCACTGCCACTCATTTATTCAACAGAATCATTTACTGTGCATGCTCAATGTTGTCATCAGCCATTGATGTGGATGGGTGTTTTAATATAACTGGAGTTCAGAGCATTTTTGATTCACCCTTGTAAATACTATTAGAAAATTTTTAAATGACATAAATCTATTCAATGCCTCTGTTTTGGAAAACTTAATATTATACTTGTGAAGTAGGCACTCCTTTTTTAATTGGTATGTATTTTTAATGTACTCCAAACAAAATGCCATAAAATGGTTTGAATGTAAATCAGCAATCTAATTCTAAAATTTGTTTTATTTGGCAAGGGATAAAACACATACAAGATAGTTTAGAGGGCAAAAAAAGCAGAGGTGGTGGACTTACACTACCCATGTCACAATTTAGTCTAAAGGCACAATAATAAGACAACACTAGTTGGTATAATTGATTTAAGACAAAATGAATAGAGCAAAGACAAGGAATAATGTCCAAAATAATCCCACACATATATGTACAGCATTAGGGAAAGGATAGGCTTTTTAATAAAACTTATAGTCAATTAGAAACTCTGATAAGACAAAAAAGTGACACCCCTATTTTTATCAAACTCCAAATCAGTCACATGCAAATTTAGGTTCAAGTGTAAAAGATATAAAATTAACATAGCTATAAGATAAAATAGAGTCCTGGTGTGGCACTGTAGGATAATCACTGGACTGCAAGGTCAGTGGTTCAAACCTACCAGTCACTCCTCAGAAACCCTACACAGAGTCACTTTAAGTCCGAACTGACATGACGACATTTATGAACACCAACAAATATAAGAGAAAATCTTCATGACCTTGGGGGTAGACTAATATTTTTTAAATATAATAAAGAAACACTAAGTATAAAGGGGAAAATATTATTTTAATATCAAAGAACTTCTGTGCCTCAAATTATGTCATTAAGAGAGTAAAAAGGCAAATCCAATGTTGGAAAAGATACTGTAAAATATATACTGATAAAGCATTTGTTTTCAAACCATAAAAAGAATATCTACAAATCAGTAACAGCAAAAAAAGACAGAAAACCAATATTTTTAAAATGGGAATGACAATTGAATAGGTACTTCGCAAAGGATATCTAAATAGTTACTAAACATGTAGCAGCATATAACCATGATCCTTCAAGCTACAAAAGGAGTCCAAAAAGGCTCGTGGTTATCTACTATTACAAAGGAAGTTCTCTATCAAAACAGATATGTTGTTGCTAATGCCATCAAGTTGGTTCTAACTAATGTTGTTGTTAGGTACTGTTGAGTCAGTTTTAACTCTTAGCGACCCTATGCACAACAGAACAAAACACTGCCCAGTCCTGCAACATCCTCACCATTATTAAGCTTGAGCCCATTGATGCTGCCATTGTGTTAGTCCATCTCCTTAGGGGTCTTCTTCTTTTTTTTTTTGGCTAACTCCCCACTTTACCAAGCATGATGTCCTTATCCAGTGACCAGTCCCTCCTGATAACATGTCTGAAGTGTGAGAGACAAAGTCTTGTCATCCTGGCTTCCAAGGAGCATTCTGGCTGTACTTCATCTAACCTAGATGTTTGTTCTTCTGGCAGCCTATGGTACCTTTAATATTCTCCTCCAACACCATAACTCAAATGCATCAATTTTTCTATGGTCTTCCTTATTCACTGCCCAACTTTCATATGCATATGAGGTTATTGAAAATACCATGGCTTGGGTCAGGCACACCTTAGTCTTCAAACTAAGCTCTTTGCTCTTGAACACTTTAAAGAGGTCTTGTGCAACAGATTTGCCTAATGCAGTACATCCTTTGATTTCTTGACTGCTGCTTCCATGAGTGTTGAGGTTGATACAAGCAAACTGAAATCTTTGACAACTTCAGTATTTTCTCCATTTATATGAATGTCCAGTGGTGAGGATTATTGTTTTCTTTTCATTGAAGTACAACCCATACTGAAGGCAGTGGTTTTGGATCTTCTTCAGTAAGTATTTTAAGCCTCTTCACTTTCAGCAAGCAAAGTTGTATCATTTGTATATTTTAGGTTGTTAATGAGCCTTCCTGCAGCTTTTATTTTCACTTACCCTCTACTTTACTAAGCATGGTACCATTTTCCAAAGACTGGTACCTTCTGACAATATGCCCAAAGTACATGAGATGAAGTTTTCCCATACTTGCAATGATGGAGTTTACTGACTGTACTGCTTCCAAGACAATTTCTAGCTCAGTTACGAATCAGGCTGCTAACCTCAAGATTGGCAGTTCGAAATTACCAGCCGTTCCGCAGGAGAAAGATGAGGCTTTCTGCTTCTGTAAAGATTTACAGCCTCAGAAACACTGTACAGGGTCACTATGAGTCGGAACTAACTCCACGGTACTTAACAACAAAAACATAATATTTGTCACCAATACCATAATTCAAAGGCACCCATTTTTCTTTTGTCTTCCTTACTCATTGTCCAGCTTTTGCATTCATATGAGGAGACTGAAAGCCATGGCTTGAGTCAGGTGCACCTTTGTCCTGAAAGTGACATCTTTGCTGGTTAGCACTTTAAAAAGGTCTTTTGCAATAAATTTACCCATTGTAATGAATCATTTGATTTCTTGGCTGCTGCTTCTTTTAACATTGATTGTGGATCCTTGACAACTTCGATCTTTCTCTGTTTATGATGGTCAATTTTGAGGATTTTTCTTTTTTTTTTTTAATTGTAATCCATACTAAACACAGTATTCTTTAATCTTCATCACCAAATGCCTTAAGTCCTCTTCATTTTCAGCAAGCAAAGTTGTTGATCTGCATATCACAGGCTGTTAATGAGATTTCTTCCAATCCAGATGCTTCATTTGTTTTCATATAATTCAGTTTATCAGATTATTGTAAACATATCTGATGAAAGCAATGGATACAACCCGAACACACGCCTTTCCTGATTTTATTCCACATACTACCCCCTAGGTCTGTTTGAACAACTGCCTCTTTTTATATACACAGGTTCTGTATGAACAAATTAAACCAAAAAATAATAATAATAATAATAAAAACAAAAACCCAGACCCACTGTCATCAAGTTGATTCTGACTCAATGTGATCATGTAAAGGTTTTCTGAGGCGTTAAATTTTTGTTGTTGTCAAGTGCAATTGAATCAGTTCTGATCCATAATGATCCTGTATAGGGCTTCTGAGGAGCATCTGTTGAGTTTGAACCACTGACCTTATAGTTTAAATCGACTTGGCCGTCTAGTACATTACCCTACAGTGCCACACCAAGACTCTTAACAGGGCTCTTTACAAGAGCAGCACACCTCATTTTTTTCCCCATAGAGTGACTGGTGGGTTTAAACTGTCAACTTTGTGGTTAGCAGTGCAACGCTTATCCCACAGTGCCACCAGCATTATTATTTTTTTTCTTAAATATTTTATTGTGAATTATGTGATAGTTACATGGGAGAACATGAATTTTGCATTCATTCTATCGTATATCGTCTCATTGCCATGGTTACAATCCCCTCCATGCATCATCAACCAACCAAAGGGTGTATCCTGCAAACCTGCCCCCCTTGTCCGCCAGGTCTTCA
>NW_006408694.1:1762510-1763996 GCF_000296735.1 Chrysochloris asiatica | reverse complement strand
TGGCTGCTCTGATCCTTTCCCTGCTTGGCCCAGCACAGAATGGTGGCTCCTGGAGCAACTGAGTGTCCTGAACCAGGAAGCAATGGATTTCTTGCTTCTGCCACAAACTCCCCAGTTGTAAGTCAACCTTCTAAATATTCCTTTATACGTGGTTCAGAATTCTGGGACCGTCCCCTGAGCCTTCTTGGTCATGTATTCTGTGTTGGTCCTGGCAGAGCTCATCACTGCATGTCCACCCAATCTGCCATCTTGTTTTTGCCCCCACCAGCATTCTTTATGAACACAATAAAGTACTCAGATATTTCCACTCTTCACAATGTTACCCATAACTTGTTATGACCCACACAACTGAATGTCATTGCAAAGTCAATAAAGCAAGTAAATTTTTTCCCGTTATTCTCTGCTTTCAGTCAAAATTAATCTGAAGTCAAAAATTATATCTCCCTGTCCACATTCTCTTCTTAACCTAGCTGCAGCCATTTAAAAATTATATTCATCAAAATTTTATTTTTGTGTGATATTAATGACATTGTTAAATGATTTTTGCAGACCTTGAATATATCCTACCTGAATTTAGGGATCATCTGAAGAACAGATTTGATACATTAAACACCAAAGACCGAAGACGAGAAAAGTTGTCAGATGACATCAAGAACATCACACATGAAGATTGCAAATACTCATTAAGAAGACAAGAAAGAAGGAAAAGGTCAAAATGTATGTCAGAAGAGACACTGAAACTTGTTCTCCAGTGTAGATGTACTAAAGCAAATGGAAGAAATGAGGAGGTCCAAGAACTGAACAGAAAATTTCAAAGAGCAGCTTGAGAAGATAAAGCCAAATATTAGAACAAAATATGCAAAGATCTGGAGTCAGAAAACCAAAAAAGAAGAACACACTCAGCATTTCTCAAGCTGAGATAACTGAAGAAAAAATTCAAGCCTCGACTTTTGTTGTTAAAGGATTCTCTGGGCAAATTATTGAATGATGCAGAAAGCATCAAAAGCAGATGAAAGGAATACACAAAGTCAATGTACCAAAAGGAAATGCTTAACATTCAACAGTTTCAAGAGGTAGCATATGATCAAGAGACAATGATACTTAGGGAGGAAGTCCAAGGTGCATTGAAGAAATTGGGAAGAACAAGGCACCAGGAATTGATGGAATAAAAATTGAAATCTTTCAAGAAAGTGAGGCTGCACAGGAGGCACTCACTAATCTATGCCAAGAAATTTGTAAGACAGCTATCTGGCCAATTAATTGGATGAGATCCATATTTGTGCCCATTCCAAAGAGAGGTGACCCAACAGAATGCAGAAAGCATTGGACAGTCTCTTTGATATCCCATTCAAATAAAGTTTTACTAAAGGTAATACAGAAATGGCTGCAAGCATACATTCACAAAGAACCTACTTCCAGAGGTTCAAACCAGATTTAGAAGAGGCCATGGCACGAGGGATATCTGCTGATGTCTGATGGATCTTGG
>NW_006408694.1:1754590-1761649 GCF_000296735.1 Chrysochloris asiatica | reverse complement strand
TCCTTGGAGGCCAAGATGGCCAAACTTCGTCTCTCATACTTTGGACATATTGTCAGGAGGGACCAGTCCCCGGAGAATGATATCATGTTTGGTAAGGTGGAGGGTCAGAGAAAAAGAGGAAGACCCCCAGTGAGATGGATTGGCCAAGCGGCAGCATCGATGGACTCAAGCGTGGCAACAATAGTGAGGTTGGCTGAGGATCTGGCAGTGTTTCGTTCTGATGTGCATAGAGTTGCTATGAGTCAGTGCTGACTTAATAGCACCTAACAACAAGAGTCACCTTTCTTTGGAATAATACAAATATAGATGTCTTTCAGTCAGTTGGCAGTAGCTACCTTCCACATTTTTGGGCATAGACACGTGAGAAGAACTCCCAGCATTGCATTCATTTGTTCAAACATTTCAATTAGTATTTTATCAATTCCGGGAACTTTGTTTTACACCAAAGCTTTTAGCACAGTTTAGACTTATTCTGTCAATACCATCGGTTCTTGATCCTATGTTAATTCCTGAAGTGGTTAAATGACCTTTTCTTTTTGGTACAGTGACTCTTCTTTCTTCCATCTTCTTTTTATGTTACATGCATCATTCAATATTTTGTTCATGGAAACCTTCAACATTGTAAGTCAAGGCTTGTATTTTTAAATCAATTCTCTCAGCTTGAGAAATACTGAGTGTGTGCTTCTCTTTTGGTTTTCTAACTCCAGGCCTTTTCATATTTCATTGTAATACTTTATTTTTTCTTCTCAAACTGTCCTTTGAAATTTCCTGTTCAGCTTTTAAATTTAATTTAATTTTTATTTTACTTATTTCTTCCATTTTCTGTCACTAATCTATGTTCCAGAGCAAACTTCAGAGTCTTCTGATATCCACTTTATTATTTTCTTTCTTTCCTGTCTTTTTTTTTTTTATGGTCTCTTGCTCTCTTCATGTATGATGTTCTTGCACAACCCATGTGATCTTTGGTATTTCATGTTCAGTATGTCAAATCTGTCTCTAAATTCAGGTGGGATATACTCTAGGTCATATTTTACTTCTTCTGTGCTTGTTTTAATTTTCTTCTGCTCCAATTTGAACTTGCTTATGAGCAACTGAGGGTCTGTTCAGCAGTTGGGCTTGTTTTATCTGATGATTCATCTTTTACCATTTATGTAGTCAATATGATTCCTGTGTATTCCATCTGTTAAAGTCCAAATGTATAGTTGCTATTTAAGTTGTTGAAAAAAGGGATTTGCAATGAAGAAATCTTGCAAAATTCTATCATGCAATCTCTAGCATCATTCCTATCACCAAACCCATGGAATCCAACTAATTGCTGGGCAAAAGGATGTAAAATTTCAGTTTATACATTTAGTTGCTTTTCTCAAAGTGGCTGAATCAATTTTGTATTTTCCTTTAATGTATAAGAATTTCCATTGTGTTATTTTCACCACCAACTATTACTGTTACACTGAATTTTTTCCTTCGTTAAGTGGACGTAAAATGTTATTCCATTGCAGTCTTAATTCACATTTCTCTGACTTCTAAGAAGAATGATTGTTCTTTCATGTTTTTATTATACATTGTACTTCCTCTTCTGTGGAAATGCATGTTACTTTCCATAATATACAGGGTAAAAAGCAGAGGTCCTCAAGGAAAAAGTACTCAAAGAAGGTTTTAAGAAGATAGAAGTTCATCTCACACTGATGGGACAGCCCCAGAGTGGGTCTCACAGGTTGTTGTGATGTCTCTTCTCCAGCCAAGCTTCAGGGACCCAGGACTCTTCCATATAGTTTTTCCACTGACACCAATGTCTTACTCTTGTGTGCATTGTCAGAGCTGGTTACAGTTTACTAAAAGAGGGGGAGCCCATGGCAGCACGTTATTTAAGCAAGCAAGATACAGACTGCACAAATTACTTCTGCTTACATTTCATTAGTGAGCAATTACTGTAGTCTCCCAATTGGCAGTGATGTGGAAGATTGGCAGAATGGGCTTGGAAGGGCACCTAGCAGTTACTGCAACGCCCTTCCTCTCCAGCTCGTGGCATATATTCTTGATCAAAAAAATCTTAATTTTAGAAACAAATCTCAAAATCACAAAAAAAAGACCAAGATTACTGGTCTAACAGAGACTGGTGGAACCTCTGAGGCAATGGATCTTAGTCTCTCTTTAGACCTGGTACTGAACTCAACACCATGACTTAACATTCAGTCAAGTAATGGATGTTGCTGCTGTTAAGTGCCGTGGAGTCAGTTCCAACTCATAGCAACCTTTTATAGGATTTCCAGTGGCTGGTGAATTTAAACCACCAACCTTGCAGTTCAAACCAACCTTATAGTCCAGTGCTTATCCTACAGCACCACACCAGAACTCCATACAACAAACAGGCCTATAAGAGGAACAATGACACAAAAAAGCTATGCACTCGTTAGAATGATCAACCATAGATCAAAAGTGCTACATTTGCCCAGGCTGCATAAAACTCTGAAGGCAGGAATGAATAAGAAAGAAAGAGACATGGAAATGGTAAACAAGGAAGAAAATAGGAAGAGCATTGTTACATTGTGAGGACTACAGTGTCATGTAACACAATGGGTGTGAACTGCAAAATGTAAAACCAATTTGCTCTGTCAATTTTCACTCAAATCACAATTAGAAATCAAATTTCTTAATTTTAATATACATCTGTTGTTGTTGTTATTGTTATCAAGTTGGTTCGGACTCATAACAGCCCTAAGTCCAAAAGAATGAAGCACTGTTCCTGTGCCAACCTCACAATTGTTACAATTGAGTCCACCGCTGCTGCCATTGTTTCAGTCCATCTCATTGGAGGTATTCCTCTTTTTCATTGACCCTCCACTTTACCAAGCACGTTGTCCTTCTCCAGGAACTTGTTTCCCTTGATAACATGTCCAAAGAATGAGAAATAACGTCTTTTTATTCTGTCTTCTAAGGAGAGTTCTGGTTGCACTTCTCCCAACACAGATTTGTTTGTTCCTCTGGTAGTCCATAGTACTTCTAATATTCTTCTTCAACACCATAATTCAAATGCATCAATTCTTCTACAGTCTTCCTTATACATTTTCCAAATTTTACATGCATCTACTCTTCATTAATTGACTATTTTGCTTTATGATATTTTGCATTTACTACAACTGTAAAAATCTCTACTATCCAACTATTTTGTGAATTATCAATGCATGTCTGGCTGTGAGGTGAGAAGTAATGATGACTGTAATGGTTAAAGTTATGTGTCAACTTGTCTGGGCCATGATTCTCAGTAGTTTGGCAGTTCCATAATAGAGTTTCGCAGTTATGTAACAATGTAGTAATCCTCTATTTTGTGATCAGATGTGGCCATTCTCCATTTTTTTTATAATGCCAATTTTGCATAACAATCTGGTCTTTGGAATCTAGTCATGTTAAGTGAAAAATGGTTATAGTTGAATTTATCAATACTACATATTCCTTGTTTTAAGGACCTATTTTTTATGATTATCACATTTTAAGCGCTCACTAACCCTAGAGCATCCATATTATATAAAAGCAAAATATATGCATATATTATACATCATATATATATGTTGTTATTAAGTGCTGTCAAGTTGGTTCTGACCCACAGTAACCATGTATAGGGTTTCCCAGGAGCAGCTGGTAAGATTGAACCACCGAACCACTTATATCTATATATGATTGTATATAAACTTGCAGTTCAAGTTTATATACAATCATATATAGATATAAGTAGAAGATAAATTTTACCTTCATGAAGTTACTCTGTCTTCATATCAAGAGCCTATCAAATGGTGGTAGTATCAACAATTCCCCAGTTAGTTGTTTGTTCTACAACTTCATTTATGTTTGATATAAATGTGTGTAGAATAAGGAAACAGGTTCCGATGAGAGCGATTATGATGTCCCAGAGTAAGTAATACTGAAAAAAACTTCACATTAAAAGAATTTTCATAGCTATCTTATAACAATGCATACACAAAGGATAAAATGTTGGAAGTTGGTCCAAATGTAGAAAGTATTTTGAGAATTTGCTAAGGTACAGAAAAGATACTGGCTCTATACTGCAATTTATATGATGAAAAGAAGAAGATAAGCACTGTTCAAACTACTCATAAGGGTTTGGTGTTTGTTTTTTGTTTTTTTTTTTCAAAGAAAAAAAATATTTACTCAATGCTTGCAATGACTTAGATTGCATTGTATTAAGTAGATATTGGAGTCTTGGTGTGGCACTGTAGGATAAGCCCTGGACCACAAGGTTAGATTAAACCACAAAGTCAGTGATTCAAACTCACCAGCCACTCCTTGGAAACCCTATACACTGTCACTATGAAATGAAATTGACTCTATGACACTAAACAACAAACAACCACAAGTAGGTACTAACCCACCAGTTGCTCCTTGGGAAACATATACAGGGTCACTATGAGTCAGAGCTGACTCAATAGCACTTAACAACAAGAAGAAGTAGATAATAGTTTTGCTATTTTTTCATTATACATTTATAGTTAACGGTAGGAGTTTTTTGGTTGAGAAACTCAATAAACATAACTAATGCCACTGAATTTTACATATGAAAAAATGTTAAAATGTTAAACAATTTGTTATGTATCTATTTGACACAGTAAAAACATTTTTAAAATGTTTTAGCATCATGGAACAATCATAATTTTATTTCTGATTCTTGAGATTGCTTTGCACGCTTCTAGTTTGCCTGGTGATCCTTTCTGTAATATTGGGCTGCTGCTCTGCCTAAAGTGTGTATAAATACATGGGTCAATTCAGAGTCTAACATACCATTTATCTATGCCAGTACCAATGCCATTCTGTCTTAATTACTATAGATTTATAATACATTTTGATTAATGGCAGGGTGACGTTTCCTACCTTTCTAATTCAGTAGTGCCTTTGATATTCTTGTGGCTTCTCTCATCCATATACATTTTATCATTAAATTTTTGATTTTCTTGTAAAACCCTATGGTGAATTTGATTTCATTACATTGAAGTTGCAGATTAATTTGAGAGAAATTGACATGCTTACAGTATCTTCCCATTATAAGTCTGCTCTTATTTTATATATCTGCTGCCATTCATTACATTTATATAAAATTTCCATCATTACCATATACTACATTATTTCAATTATGACTTGCTATTCTTATGTGCCACTGAATACATTTGAACACATAGTGACCTCAGGTGACAGAGTAGAACTGCCCCATAGGATTTTATGTTATCTTACTGAAATGGATCTCCAGATTTCTAAATTTCTAATATCAATTCCACACTACAGGTATCATTAGATTATGTTTTTTATCTGTTCTTTTCTGGTGACAAGAAAGGTCATGAATTTTTGTCTATTTATAGTAGATGTATTACTATTTTTGTAATTCCTTTAGATTTTTTATTTAGAAAATCACATTATCCATAAATAATTACTATTCTATTTCTTTCCTTCCTTTCCTTTCTCCTTTTTTCCCTCTGTCCTTCCCTCTCCATGTCCTTTTGTTCCTTCATTCCTTTCTTTTTTATTTATGTAATTGCATGCCAGCCACTCTTCAGAAACCATATACAGGGTAACTGAGTTAGAATTGACTCAACAGCACTTAATAGCAATATTGACAAGTGCAGTAATTATTAACAACTTCAAAATTTTCATGAGTAAGAAAAATAATTGTGATTCTACACTCTCATTTATATAAAATATATTTCTTCTATAACTTAATGCACTAAAATGCATTTATAACTTCCCCTCACTATCCAAAAGAAGAGAATTCCTATGAAACTTTTTATAAGTTGAAATTTTGTAAAGTGAAGAAGCTATTGCCATTAATTTATATGGAAAAAATTTCAGCATTCCTATACCACCAAGATAGCCTACCAAATCATGCTATGTAACACATGACCTAAAACAATACTAATATATATTGTTCACAGGAGTAATGGCGTGGAGCTGTGGGTTAATGTGTTGGAACCAAGGGCTGTTTGAACTGCAAGGTTGGTGGCTCAAATTCACCAGCAACTCCTCAGTATTAAGGCCACACATATCTCCTGAATATGCCCAAAAAACAGAAACAGATGACCATATCAGCACATGTCCAGAACAAGATAAAGTGACTGAGGCAAATGAGTTGGAAGTAGACCTACACTCCAAACTGGAAGATGGGCAGGCTTTGGAAATGCCTGAGAAGGAATTCAGAAAAATGATTATAAAATGTATCAAAACACTATATATTGGAGTTGGGAAAAATAAGGAAGAAGTCAGGAAAGCACTATAGGAACAATCAAATAAGATAGATACAGCATGGAAAGCAATTCAAAACCTACAGAAAGTGGTCCAAATGATTAATAATAGAATATCAGAAATGGAAAATACACTGAAAAGGCAAAGGAGTAGAATTGAAGAGATAGAAGCTAGAACTAGTGAGTTAGAAGATAAATCTCTCAATGCTATTAAGATAGAAGAGCAAGCACAAAAAAAGGATAAAACAATCTGAAGAAGGTCTAAGATTCATGTTGGACAACATAAAGAGGAATAACTTAAAAACAATCAGCATTCCAGAACAGGAACAATCACTCAAGTCCACAGAGGAGATAGTTGCAGAGCTTCTGGAAGAAAATTTCCTTAACATTCTGAAAAGTGAAAAGATAAGCATTTAAGAAGTTCAACGAACCCCAGGAGGATAGACCCTAAAAGACAATCACCAAGATATATAATAATCAAGCTCTCCAAAATCAAAGATAAGGACAGAACACTGAAAGCAGCTAGGGAAAAGAGAAGTGTAACACAAAGGCAAGCAAATCAGATTAAGCTCAGATCTCTTAACAGAAACCACATAGACAAGAAGGCAATGGGAAGACATATATAAAACCCTGAAAGAAAAAATCTGCCAACGAAGAATCCTCTACCCAGAAAAGCTGTCAATCAAATACAAAGGTATAATCAAAACAATCCAGGATACACAGACGCTAAGGGATTTTGCCAATGCCAACCCTGCAATGAAAAACATCCTGAAGTAAGTTTGTGCACTGAGAACCAACAAGAACAGGCAACAACCAGAGA
>NW_006408694.1:1746296-1748256 GCF_000296735.1 Chrysochloris asiatica | reverse complement strand
GATCGGACATTGTTTCGTTCTGCTGTGCATGGGGTCGCTATGAGTCGGTTCCGACTCGATGGCACCTGACAACAACAACAACAAGAACACCCAAATGTGTAGACAGTACCCATTTGACTTAGTTAGCCTCAATGGCTTGATATTCAGAACTTGACTAGAGGAAGATTAACAACAACAACAACAAAAATTTGAAAAAGGAAACAAGGGTAAATTGCTACAATTTAATGAACCTGACCTATACTCATGGAGGTTGTTGTTGTTGTTGTTAAGTGCTGTCGAGTCAGTTCTGACTCACCAAGGAGGTAGTTGATGAGTGCCTAAGAATATGCCACTATACAATCATCAACATAATACAAATACAACAAAATCTCAATGTTTAAAAGCAGCAGACAATTTCTGTTCACATGTAAAAACCAAAGAGAGTGACTCAAACAAATGACCAAGAGCTGAGCTAGAAAATGTTTTTGAGAAAAAAAGGCATTGGAACTGCCTGAAAAAGAATTCAGGAGAATGATGTTCAGATACCGCCAAAGGATTTACAGAAAGTTCAAGAAAACAGGGAAGAATTCAGAAAATCACTAAAGGAACAATCAGACAAAATGGTGGTGAACATTTCATAGTGTCTTGCATAGGGTTTCCAAGGCTGTAAATCTTTACGGGAGCAGAAAGCCTCATCTTTTTCCTGTGGAATGGCTGGTAGTTTCAAACTGCTGATCTTCAGGTTAGCAGCCTGACGTGTAACCATTATGCTACCATGGTTCCTAGATAAAGGACTGGAGACAATACAACATCTACAAACAGAAATCCAGAAGATTAATACTAGTATATCAAACATGGAAAATATATTGTAAGGCCAAAAGAGTAGATTTGAACCAAGTAAGCCTAAATTAGTTAGCTTGAAGATAAATCTCTCAATACAAGTAAGACAGAATTACAATTAGAAAAAGAATGAAAAAATCAGAAGAAAGCCTATGATTCATATGAGACATCAGGAAGAGGAATAAGCTTTGGGTGAATGGAATTCTGGAACAACAACATTGCTGTTGCTGCATGAAGAGGATTGCAATCATTGAGGTGAAACAAAGTATATGATTTGTTGAATTGAAAACTGATGATCTTGTCTATAAACCTTCACTCAAATCACATTGTGTGTGATAGCAATGATATTGTTCAATGATTTTCACATTCAGTTGGGTCACCTTTCTTTGGATTGGTCACAAATTTGGACCTCTTCCAGTTAGTTGACTAGGTTGTCTTCTTCTTTTTTTAGCCACAGATGAGTGAGTACCACCAGTGCTGCATTATTTGTTGAAATCTTTCAATCTGTACTTAATCAATTCTTGTAGCTTTGCTTTTCACTAATGTCTTCTATGAAAATTGGACTACATCCTTCAATACCATTGGTTCTTAATCATATGCTACCTCTTGAAATGTTTGACCATCGACCATTTCTTTTTTGGTACAGTGACTGTACCATCTTCTTTTGATTCTTCCTGTATCATTCAATATTTTGCCTGTGTTGTTGTTGTTATGTGCCGTTGATTATGACTCATAATGTGCCAGGATAGGGTTTCTGAGGCTGTTTTATTCAAAACACCAATTCTGTAGTTCACAACCCAACTCATAACCCACTACAACACTAGGGTTCCATTTTGTTTTTGTTGTTGTTGTTAGGTGCCACTGAGTTGGTTCCAACTCATAGAGACCCTATGCACAATAGAACGAAACACTGCCTGGTCCTGGACCAACCTCATAATTGTTGCTACGCTTGAGCCCATTGATGTTGCCACTTGGTCAATCCATCTCACTGGGGGTCTTCCTCTTTTTCTCTGACCCTCCACCTTACCAAACATGATATCCTTCTCCAGCCACTGGTCCCTCCTGAAAATATGTCCAAAGTATGAAAGATGAAGTTTGGCCATCCTGGCCTCCAAGGAGCACTCTGGCTGCACTTCTTCCA
>NW_006408694.1:1744379-1745456 GCF_000296735.1 Chrysochloris asiatica | reverse complement strand
GGAGAAAGATGAGGCTTTCTGCTCCTGTAAAGATTTACAGCCTCAGAAACCCTGTTCAGGGCCACTATGGGTCACAACCAACTCGACGGCACTTAACAACAACAACAACTGATACTGTGTTAAAGATTGTACAATGAGAATGATTAAATCTGCCTTATTTTTTAGTGCTATAAATAAAAATCAAACCTTAGACATTTAAAAAAAAGTTACACAGTGCACTACAAATAGAAACTACAAAATTAATTTCCATTTGTTATTAATTACAGTGCCATGGTGTATCACTTGTAGGATACAGTGATACTGGTCCATCAGGTAGGTTTGAACTGAAAGGTCAGTAGTTCAAACTCACCAACTGCTCCTTCAGAAACTCTATACAGTGTTGCTATGAGTCAAAGCAACTCAAAGGTACTTAACAACAACAACAATATTAATGAATTCATAAGATGTGTCAATTCACTCCATGAATCATTGGACAAATAGTAGTTGGTTGCCTACTGTATCAAGATGATGGAGTGGCAGAAGTAACACAGCACCTTGCTTTAAAGAAACCAGTGAACTCCCATCTGTGAAAAACTGGTCAAATAAAGTGAGTGCCATAGGTAATAAGACCACGATATGTACTTTGAGGGTCCAGGCGTCAAAGCATATTTTGAATGCTCCTTAAATCTAAGGACATCATGCACTTTGTTTATGCATTTATTCATAATTTTATCCATTTTTGAAAGCATTACAAGCATTGTACCTGGTCCTGAAGGAGCTCTGGTAGCGTAGTGGTTACAAGTTAGGCTGCTAACCTCAAGGTCAGAAGTTTGAAACTAGCAGTTGCAGGAGAAAGATGAGGCTTTCTGCTCCAGTAAAGATTTATAGCCTCAGAAATCCCATGCAGGGTTGCTGTGAGTTAGAACGAACTCCACAGCACGTAACCACCACCATCACAAAAATGAATATATATGTTGCTGTTGTTAAGTGCTATTGAGTCAGTTCTGACCCATAGCGACCCTGTATAGGGTTTCCAAGGAACAGCTGGTGGGTGTGAACTACTAACCTTGCAGTTAGCAGTCCAGTGCTTATTCTACA
>NW_006408694.1:1742626-1744253 GCF_000296735.1 Chrysochloris asiatica | reverse complement strand
CATCTTTCTCCCGCGGAGCGGCTGGTAGTTTTGAACCGCTGACCTTAAGGTTCGCAGCCCGATTCGTAACCACTACGCTACCAGAGCTCCTTAAATATATACAGAAAAAGATAAAGAGCTGCTGGCATTAAGGAACTCCACTTGTTGACAAGGAGATGAAAGAAGAGGGATATGGACCCAAATATATCTGGCTGAGATTGCTCAGAGGTTGGAAGGAGTTTGGCCTCATACTCTACTCCTTAGAGTAGTACATGTGCTTCTAGATAAGGAAGAAAACCCATTGGTTCACTGATTAGCTTCCACTTATTATAGTTTTGGTTCTAGAAAACATTCATTATTTTGAAACTTTATAAAGTTGCATTCTATTAGAAGAAAATGTCTACCACTGTTTTGTTTTGTTTGCTTTCTTTTTTCTCATACATAGGTGAGTAAGTGCCTCCATTGCTGAACTATTTCAATTTGTTTTCCATCAATTCCCGAAGCCTTGTTCTCTGTCAATGCATAGACTTCTTCCTTCATTATCATTGATTCCTGTTCATATGCTACCTCTGGTTGAACATTGACCATTTCTTCTTGGTACATTAACTCTGTGTATTCCTTCCATCTTTTTTTCATGCTTTCTCTATCATTCAGTATTTTTCCCAAATAATCCTTCACTATTTCAATTAGAGGCCTGATTTTTTCCTTCAGTTTTTCAGCTTGAAAAATGCTGAGCATGTTCATCCCTTTTGGTTTTCTAACATCAGGTCTTTGTACATTTCATTATAATATTTGACTTTTTCTTGTCTGACTACTCTTTGAAGTTTTCTGTTCAGCTCTTTTACCTTCTCATTTCTTCCATTTGCTATAGCATCTTTATGCTGGATAGCAAGTTTCAAAGTCTTTTCTGACATCCATTTTGTTTTTTTCTTCTCTTTTGTCTCCTTAGTGACTGTTAGCTTTCTTCCTATATGATGTTCTTGGTGTCATGCTACTACTCTCTGGTCTTCAATATTTAGTGTCTAATGCATTAAATTTGCTCTAGAGATGATATTTAAATTCAGGTGGGATGTGTTCAAGATCATACTTTGGCTCTGATGGACTTGATTTTGGTTTCATCGGCTTCAGCCTGAACTTACATATGAGCAATGCAAACTCATATGATGTGTTTCAGAGTCCACAAAACACTGCCTGATCCTGGGCCAACCTCAGTACTGTTGCCAAGCTTGAGTCCATCAATGCTGCCATTTGGCCAATCCATCTTGTTGGGGGTCTTCCTTTTTTTCTCTAACTATCCACATTATCAAACATGATATCCTTCTCCAGAAAATGGTCCCTCCTGACAATATGTCCAAAACATGAGAGACGAAGTTTCACCATCTTGGCTTCTAAGGAGCGCTCTAGCTGCACTACATCCAAAACAGATCTACTGGTTCTTTTAGCAGCCCATGACACTTTTAATATTCTCCAACACCATAACTCAAAGGCATCGCATCAATTCTTTTATGGTCTTCCTTAGTCACTGTCTAGCTTTCGCATGCATATGAGGATATTGCATGCAAATGGCTTGGGTCAGGTGCACCTTAGTCCTCAAGCTGACATCTTTGCTCTTCAACACTTTAAAAAGGTCTTGTGCAGCAGATTTGCC
>NW_006408694.1:1739164-1741145 GCF_000296735.1 Chrysochloris asiatica | reverse complement strand
TTCTTCAGATGATCTCTAAATTCAGGTGGGATATATTCAAAGTCATATTTTGGCTCTCGGTATATATTCAAAGTCATATTTTGGCTCTTGTGGACTTGTTTTCATTTTCTTCAGCTTCAGTTTGAATTTGCATATGAGTAATTGATGGTCTGTTCCACAGTCTGCCTCTGACTTTGTTTTCACTGTTGATACAGAGCTTTTCCATTGTTTCTTTCTGCAGATATAATCAATTTGATTTCTATGTATTCCATCTGGTGAGGTCCATGTGTATAGTCGTCTCTCATGCTGTCTAAAGAAGGTATTTGAAATGAAGAAATTATTGGTTTTGCAGAATTTTATCATGTGATCTCCAGCATCATTTCTATCACCAAGGCCATATTTTCCAACTATTGATCCTTCCTCTTTGCTCCCAACCTTTGCATTCTAATTTCTAGTAATGATCAATACATCTTGATTGCATGTTTGATTTATTTCAGATTGAAGAAGTTGGTAGAATTCTACTATTTCATCCTCACTGGCTTTAGTACTTGGTGCATAAATTTGAATAATAGCAGTATTAACTGGGCTTCCCTGTAAGCGCATGGATATTATCCTATCACTTACAGCATTGTACCTCATGACTGATCTGGATATGTTTTTTTTGACGATAAATGCAACACCATTCCTCTTCAGTTTGTCCATGTGTATAGTCACATATAAAGGAGCTCTGGTAGCATAGTGGTTACGAGTCGGGCTGCCAACCTCAAGGTCAGCAGTTTGAAACTACCAGCGGTTCCACGGGAAAACCTGTGCAGGGTCACTATGAGTCGGAACCGATTTCATGGTACTTAACAACAACATAGTCATATATATATATTTTTTTTTTTTACAAATACGTTTTATTGTGAATTGAGTAAACTTTTACAGAGCATAGCATCAGTTTTACATTCAATAAATCACATTTTGTTTCATTATGATGATTGCAATCCTCCTCCATATAGTATGAGTTTACCGCGTATAGTTCTATTCACTTCATTTTTAAAAAATCTTTTTATTTATTGAGTGAAGGTTTACAGAACAGATCATCAGTCTCACATTCAAAAAGTCATACACTTCATATCATTTTGATGATTGCAATTCCTTCCAGTTAACAATATTTATCTTTATTCTCTTTAACTTTTTTCCCCATTTACACTATTTATTTAGGTTCACAAATATTCATGAAATAATTTTTATTATTATTTCCATTTGATAATATAACATCAAATTTTTCTTATGGTAGTTATCTTTTCAAATTATAAAGACATTAAGAAAAAACAAGGCCAGTGTCCTAATCATGCTACTCAAAATTCCATGATTTATACACTTTCTCAATTGTGGTAATAGTATATATGTCAAAACATAAAATATGAGATTACTTTCCCATTATCAAATATTTACTTCTCCCATTGATTCATGCTTGAAATTAAATTGTACTTTCTCTCTAACACACATGCCATAATACAATAAAGATATTCACAAATAAAAATGGCATAAAATCATACATAAAAATTGTAATATAAACTTTATCCTCTCAACAGTATTACTCTGAAGAACTCTTACTTTAAATAAGTATTAAATACCACTTCGAGAGCAAGCCAGTTTCCTTCACTTTGACATTCCCACCCCTCACTATATGTCTTTTTTTTTTTTTAATGTTTTATTGTGAATTATGTGATCGTTTCCATGGGAGAACATTAGCTTTACATTCATCCTATTGTATATCATTTCATTGCTATGATTACAAATCCCCTCCATGCATCATGAAACAACCAAAGGGTATCCCCTGCAAACCTGCCCCCCAGTTGTCTGCACACAGCCCATCTCCCTCTTTGGGTCTAGAGTTCCGAGTCGCTCCATCTCTTCATGTCATTGTCTCTGCCTCCATCTCTGGAGTCACCATTTCTCTGGGTAGGGTCCCGCACTTTGCTTTTCTCCCTTGATGGTCCCAGGGACCTCTGCT
>NW_006408694.1:1736860-1738819 GCF_000296735.1 Chrysochloris asiatica | reverse complement strand
AAAAAGGTATTTGCAATGAAGAACTCATTGGTCTTGAAAAATTCTGTCAAGCGATCTCCAGCATCATTTCTATTACAAAGACTGTATTTTCCAATAACTGATCCTTCCTCTTTGCTTCCAATCTCTGAAATCTAATAACCAGTAATCCTCAATATATCTTCATTGCATGTTTCATCAGTTTTAAATGGACTAAGTTCTTAGAATTTCTTCATCACTGGCTTTAGTGGTTGGTGTGTAAATTTGCATAATAGTTGTATTAACTGATCTTTCTTGAAGGTGTATGGATATTATCCTATTACAGACAGCATTATACTTCAAGATAGATCTTGAAATGTTCTTTTAAATGATGAATGCAATGTTATTCCTCTTCAATTTGTTATTCCCAGCATAGTAAACCATGTGATCGTCAGATTCAAAATGGCCAATACCTGTCCATTTCAGTTCACTAATGTCCAGGACATCAATGTTTATGCATTCCATTTAATTTTTGACAAGTTCCAGTTTTCCTAGGTTCTTATTCCATATAGTCCATATTCTGATTATTAATGGATGTTTACAGCTGTTTCTCATTCTGAGTTGTGCCCCATCAGCAAGGTCCCAAAAGTTTTTCTTCATTTGCATCATGTTCAACTCTACTTTGAGAAGCTAGCTCTTCCCAAGTCATATTTTGAGTGCCTTCCAACCTTCAGGGCTCATCTTCCAGCACTATGTCTGGCAATATTATGGTGCTCTTCATTGTTTTAATATTCAATATTCTAGTGCTATCTGAGAGTGTTCCACTGTTATTTGTAAGGTTTTCAGTGACTAAAATTCAGACGTAGTCCATCTCTCATTCTTCCTAGTCTGTCTTAATCTGGAAGCTCAGCTGAAACCTTTCTGCCATGGATCACCCTGCTGGTATTTAGAATACCGGTGGTATTACTTTCAGTATTATAGCAATTTGCAAACCACCATAGTACAACAAACTTAAAGATGAGTGGTGGGACCATATATAAGTTCGTTCCTTTATTAAGGTAGACCTTGTGGTGATAACTATTATTTTGTGCTCTTCTCTGTAGGTTTAGTACTCGGCGTACTTCCTGACTATTGAATTCATGAGTCTCCCTACCTTACAACATAATACACCTTCTACAGGGATTAGAATATTAAATTTTACCAGATTCAGCTCGTGTTGGTATGATATATGTACTCACAAATAATTATACTCAATTCCTTTATTTTGCAAACTTTCTTAACAACAATCTAATATAATTTGTACATAAATATTCCCCCCATGACACAAATTAGAGTTGGATGTTTCCCAATTCTAGGCAGCTACAGGTTTATAAACATTCTCTTGATGAGGAAGGTGGGTGTAAATTGCTGATTTAATTTTTTTTTTCTGATTCTTGTTTATTGCATTCTCATAGAGCCCATTTTCTTAGACTGTATCCAAGCTCAAGGAATATCTCAATCCAGTCCTCTAATGCAATCGCTATCTGCAGATAACTGGAAAAATGACAGAGAAACCATATCTATTTATAGTTTTTTATGTGTAAAATATTGAAGAACTCAGGAAGAATCAAAAGAAAACTAAATACACAGATTCACTGTACCAAAAATAATCGGTTGACATTCAACCAATTCAAGGAAATAGCATATCCTCTTTGCCAATTTGGATGTCTTTAATTTCCCCATCTTGCCATATAGGTCTGGCTAAGACTTCCAGCACAATATTGAATAGTAGTGGTGACAAAGGGCATCCTTGTCTGGTTCCTGTTCGCAGAGAGAACGTTTTCAGTTTCTCTCCATTGATAGTAATGTAGACTGTTGGCTTTTGTATTGTTGTTGTTGTTGTTGTTATGTGCCATCGAGTCGGTTCCGACCCATAGCGACCCTGTATAGGGTTTCCGAGTGTGTAAATCTTTACGGGAGTAGAAAGCCTCATCTTTCTCCCGCGGAGCAGCTGGTAGTTTCGAA
>NW_006408694.1:1698319-1717654 GCF_000296735.1 Chrysochloris asiatica | reverse complement strand
GAAGGGAGGCTATCTGACTTCCAAGCAACACCAGTTGGGTAGCAAACAAAATCAGAAGTAAAGTTAAAAGGAAAAGCGATAATGAGATAATAATGAAGCAAGACAAAAAAAAAAAAAAAACAGAGAGAAAACAACGAGTTTAAACAAGGCAATCTCTATTCACACACACCAAAAGAAAGAGAAAAAGAAGTGGAAAAAAAGCCCTTTATCGGGTTTCTAAGGAGCAGCTCGTGGGGGCGATCTACCGACCTTGCAGTTCCAAACACTCTGCAGTCTGGTCCCTTAACCCACAGAGCAAAAAGAAAGAAAGAGAAGAAAAGAAAACAGAGTACCCTTTATAGGGTTTCTAAAGAGCAGCTGGTGGGCCCGAACTTCTGACCTTGCAGTTCAAAAGGTTCTGCAGTCTGATCCCTTAACCTGGAGGGGCACAGCAGGATTGTCTTGTTGCTGTTGGTAAAAATCACCTCAAGGCGTCTCCCCTTGTGCTGGCTTGGCCCTTGCTGGTAGGACCTGAGCCTTGGAGGTTGGGCAGAGGGCTAGCCTGTATTGCTGGGTCAGGGAAGCTCCAGACGTCCCTCCCGTGATGCCCTTTTATAGGGTTTCTGTGGAGCATTTGGTGGGCGTGGACCACTGACCCTCTAATTCAGGCGACTTTGTAGTGGCACCCCAGCCCTGAGAGCCAGGCCGGGGCTCCTGCTGAACCTTCTAAGAAAATAATAATAATAATAATGAAAGTTTAAAAAAAAAAAAAAATGAAAATTTAAAAATAAAGGGGAGACCCAAATGGGGTTCCCCAGTGGGTGCATGCGGCAGAAGGCGGGCCAAGGACTGCATCTCGGCTCAGCAGGAGGAGAGCCACTCGCCTGTGCGCGCCCGGCTGTGCTGGTGAAAGCTGCTGGGCTCAGCGGGGGTGGGGTCACTTACATGCGCATGCCCATGGGACGCGGTTCAGCTGGGCAGGAGGGGAGCTGCTCGCCTGAGCCTGCTCGAATGTGTTGGGGTGGGGGGTCTGCTAGCCTGTGTTCCTGGCAAGGCCCGCGGACACAGGTCAACTGGGAAGGGCAGAAGCGGCGCAGGCACAGTCCACGCCTAATGACGTTGGACAGTCGCCGCTTCTCTTTTCCTGCCTGCCTACTTTTTCCCCTTTTACCTTTTTTTTTTTTTTTTTAACCCCTTTAAACTAACTTCCCTCTGTCCACTGTATGCGTGGAAATCCCACCCTGGGGTAGGTGTCACCAGTGGCTCTCCCTGCTTGAGTCTCCCAGCTACTGGAGGCTCCGCACAAGCTGGTTCCTGCCCAGCCCCCACAAGCCCAAAGGAGCTGGGGCTGCAGTGGCACAAGTTTAAGA
Source organism: Chrysochloris asiatica (assembly GCF_000296735.1). Lineage (NCBI taxonomy): Eukaryota > Metazoa > Chordata > Mammalia > Afrosoricida > Chrysochloridae > Chrysochloris > Chrysochloris asiatica. Next base: position 1,716,305 of record NW_006408694.1, on the reverse strand, counting down.
AGCCTGTAATTCCTCAGCACAGTGATTCCTCAAGAAAGTGGGTCTAAGGCTCTGGGGTACTAAGACTTATGATGGCTGTGAGAGTGTGGGTTCCTACCTGGGAAGTTTAACTCACAAGTTAACTTACCCTGATCCCGGAGCCCCCACTCACTCGTGCTGCCTGGCCGCCCTGGCCTGACTTGACATTTTTAAAACATATGATTCTCTAGGCCTTAACTATGTTGTTTCTTTTGCTTAGAAGGTCTTTCCCTCATGTCTTCTAGAAAACTTTTACTTGTTTTCTAAGATCAAGCTCAAATTTCTTAATGTCATTCTATATTGTCACTCCACTGTTTATATTTCCATACCACTTTGTTCTTACTCTTTTATTGCAATTATACTTTCATAGGGGACATGTGTTCTCATATGTATACTCAGAAGTATGCCAAATGTTATTTTATATATGCCAACTTAACATAGGACTCCAAATCTCCATCACATGACCTGGTTGAAAATACCTGCTCAAACAATTTGACACATTATCCTTTGTAGATTACAGCTGAATTCTAGTGGTATATGTTGTGTTTGAAAGAAGGATCTGTTCCTACTAAAAATGTTTCTCTTTCTGCTTTCTGGATTCTCAAGAAGTGCTAGACTTTTGGGCCAGGCTAGAGACCTGAGAGCCTCAGATCCTCCTCAGAAGTTTGCATTCTCTCATGCTCTCTCTCTACATGAAAATGACAAATATGTGGCTTGTAGTGTCCACAGATCTCTTTTTTTTTTTCAAGAAATGGAAATTTTTTCTTTCTTTCCTTTTTTTTTTAAAAACTTTTTGTGAATGCATAATTCCATCTCTTCATTTCATCTTTCCATGAACTTTTTTTTAAAGCCCTCTCATATGATCTCAATCAGCATAATGTTTTATAAGTTCTGATTTTTATGGAAGATAGGATTTTCTTTCAATATGAACATGATGATGGCAGAGATCAGACTTTTCCCCTTCTGTTCTTACTCAAATTAACAAAGAGAACAAAAAACCTACAGTCTCCAATTTCAGTGAAACCATGAGGCAGTGAATATCTGCAAACTCCCCAAACACATGCCTGCCAAAATCTGCTAAAAACAGACAGAAGCTTGAAGGACAAAGCAATGGCAAATATGAGAACATGCCAACAAAAATTCACTTCCAAAGGGTGCATGGCCCATCGTGAAGTACAAATGTTACATGCTTTATTTCATAACTGGAGGAGGCATTTACATGAGAAATTGCTAAGATTTGGCAGAAGATGTGTAGAAGGTGGTTAGTAAGGAATCTCCTTTTCATTAAAACTTAAAGTATTCCTGAAAATAATTTGTCAAAGAAAATGCACAGTAAAATAAAATTAAGTCCTAAATAAAAACAAGGCACCATTAATGAGTATCAGCAGAAACAATAGACAATGGACACAGATCTACAAAGCCTTCAAATATTGGAATTATCAACACAGATTGTGAAGCCATCTAGAGATACTAATCTAAAAAACATAAACAGCAGGTTTGAAATTATTCCAGGAATGGGAAACTATAAAAACAACCCAGCATATTGGAAAACCCACCAAATAAGACCTGTAGAAAAATTTAAAATATAATGTTTTAAATTTACACCTAGGAAGATGCATTTTACAGCATATTAGGCAGAATGGAGTCCTGGTGTGGCACTGTGGGCTAATGTGTCAGGCTGCAAAGTCGTTTGAAATACAAGGTCAGTGGTTCAAGCTTACCAGCTGCTCCCTGAAAACCCTATACAGGATCGCTATGGGTCAGAATCAACTCGACGGCACTTCACAACACAACAAGGCAGAATTGAAAGGAGAATTTAACTAAAATATATGTCAAAACTATATAGACTTCCTTGAAAACCTATAGAGGGTCACTATGAGTTGGAACTGACTCTATAGCACTTAACAACAACACCAACATACGAGTCCTTGAGTTCTGGTATGGTGCTGAAGAATAATCACTGACGGGATTGCTAACTGTAATGTTGGGCGTTCAAAACCCACCAGCCACACCTTGGAAATCCTATTCAGGGCCACTACAAATCAGAACTTACTTGATGGAACTTAACAACAACAACAGCAATAGGAGTACTAGTGTGGTGTTGTAGGATAAGCACTGGGCTGCTAACTGCAAGGTTAGTGGTTCAAACCCACAAGCTGTTCTTCAGAAACCCTATACAGAGTTGCAATGAGTTGAAACTGACTTGATGACACTTAACAACAACAACAATATAGGAAAAAAAATAATGCAATGAAACATATGAATGAGTGATTAAGAGACTTGGAGGACAAATTGATAAGTTTGAATACGTCTAGTTGAAGTTCCAAAAAGAGAGGTGAGAGAACGTGAAACAGGCAAAATTTTAAGCAACAATGGTTAACAAGTTTTCAGAATTATTTAAAGATATCCTTTCACAGATTCCTCAATTTCCAGAATACCATCTAATCCCAAGTGTGTTCATGAAAAGAAATCCATATCTCAGTACCATAATAGTAAAATTGAATAACATCAAAGACAAGAACATTCAATAAGCAGCCTGAAAGAACAGCTTACCTCTAAAGAAGTAGAATGTACACTGGCACCTGTTGGAACAAGAGCAACAAAGAAAACCAGAAAAAAAAAGTGATGGGTTCTGAGTGCTGAAAACTATAACCATAATCTAGAATCCGCCAGCCATGGAAATTACCTTTTTTAGAATAAGGCCAAAATGAAGACAGACAAAAGCACACAGAGACACACAAAAGATTCTATGAAGGTTTTTTGCCAGCAATTATTCCCCACTGAGGCTCCCTGGTTGCACAGTGGTCAAAGCTCTTCCCTGCTAATCAAAGGTTCACAATTGGAACCCACAAATCACTTCATGGGGAAAGATATGAGTCTTTTCCTTAAAGGTTTACAACCTTGGAAACTCTATGGGACAGTTCTGTTCTGAGTCAGAATCAGCCTCACAGAAATCAGTTTAATCCCTCACTATAGGATCAGCACTGGATTGCAAACCACAAGGTCAGCAGTTCAAACCCACAAGCTGATCCTCGGAAACCATATAAAGGGCTATTATGAGTCAGAATGGACTGGACAGCATTTAACAACAACAAAGGAAATTTTAAAGGAGGTGTTTCAGTCAGAAGGAAAGTGATTCCAGATGGAAAGCCTGAGATGCAAGAAGGAATGGAGAGCAAGTATGTAGGCAAATCTAAAGTTACATTGACTATAAAATAGTAATACTGGTTCAAAATAAAATGTTGTTCTTAATTGCTGTTGAGTTAGTCTCTAACACATGGAGACCCTATTCACAGCAAAACAAAATGCTGTCCAACCCTGCACCATCCCCACAAAACAAAATTAGATAGAAGTAGAATAGACAAACAACATCCAAGTATATAAATTGGTAATAGGTAAGTGAAACAATGTGTTTTAAAGTCCATCTATTATCTGGAATGAAGATAAGGGTATTAGGTTAAGTACCTTATCTTAATTCATATGTTTGAATTTCTGGAGTAAACACTGAAAGAATAAAATAGGATAAAATTTTGAAACAAATAAAAGTTGAGGTGAAAATATTTAATTTACCAGAAAGATATTAGAATTTCAAATTAAGTCCAATTTATATGAAGCAAAAATAAACATAAGCACAAGCAAAAATAGAGAACAATATCATATCTGTATATTTAAAAACAAACTAGTCTTGGTAATTGAGAAAACAATTCAAAAAAATTAGCTAATTAAAAGATTTAAGCATGATTACCATGTTATCTAATAGCCAGATATAAAGCACTGCATCCAACAAATGCCAAACTCTTCTTAGACACCTGTGGAGCATCATAAAAATGGGACATATACTAGGCCACAAAACAGCAATAAGACTGATTGAATTAACTACAAAACACTATTATATGAAACCAATAGAGTCCTATGTAAATTGAAGAATATACCATACTCATGGAAAGGGAGATTTAACGTAGTCAAAATATCAATGATACTCAAGGTAATCTACAGATACAATGCAACCCTGGTCCAGATTGCATCATTCTTTAAAGATATGGAAAACTAATCACTAACTTTCTATGGGAAGGAAAGAGACCCTGAATAAGCACTACTAAAGGAGAATAAGAAGTAGGAGGTCTCACACTTACTGATCTCAAAACCTACAATACAACCACAGTAGTCACACCATTCTTGTATTGGACAATGAAATACATATACCAATGGAACAGAAGTAAATCCGTCTACCTATGAGCAAAGGTCAAAATCTTATTAAATAGCAAATAAATGGTGTCTTTAATAAATGGTGCTGGCAAAACTGAATATACATTTGCAGAAAAATGAAACAGGACCCATATCACACATTGTATATAAAAATAAACTCAAGATGAATGGATCAAAGACCTAAACAGAAAACTTAAAACTATAAAGACCATCAAAGAAACAGTAGAGACAAACATAGGATCCCTAATACTTGGTATAAATACACTCTCAGTCATAATTTAAAACACACAAAAATGAATCTATGAAAATTAGACTTATGCACACAACATATTTCACTAAAAGAGTAAGAAGATAAGTCACAAACTGGGAAAAACTTTTTGGCAATGACATGTTAATCTAGGGACTAATCTCTGTAACGTGTAGAAAATTTCACAACCACCACAACAAAAAGACAAATAATCCAACTTTAAAAATGGACAAAAGACATGATCAGACACTACACCAAAGAAGAAATTCAGGTGGCCATCAAATACACGAAGAAATATTCACAAACATTAACTAATGCTGTCGTTAGGTGTCATTAAGTTGGTTCCAACTCTTAGTAATTCTATACACAACAGAATGAAATACTAATGCAATATCTCATTTTATTGTTTGATTGCTGCTTCCATGAGTGTTGATTGTGGAAATAAGAAAATGAAGTCTTTGATGTCTTCAATCTTTTCTCAGTTTATCATGGCATAATTTATTGGTCAATTTATGAAGATTTTTGTTTTCTTTACATTGAGGTGTTATTCCTAGGGCAGGCTACAGTCTTGGATCTTCATCAGTAAGTATTTTTAAGTCCTCTTAGCTTCCAACAAGCAGGATTATGCCATCTGTGTATTGGTACAGGAGTCTTTTATCAATCCTGATAACCTGCTGATATTTAAAATACAAGTGGTATAGCTTCCAACATCACAACAAGACATATGCCACCACAATATGACAAACTGACAGACAAGTGGTGGCAGTAACCATGAGAGAGATGTAAATCAAAAACATCAATGGCAGATCATCTCACTCTAGCATTAATAACAAAGATAAATAATAATAATAAAAAGATTACAAATGTTTGTGAGTGTGTGGAGAAAACAGAAGAATCATACACTCTTGATAGGTTTAAAAAATGGTAGAACAACTATGAAATACAGAATCATACTTCTTTAAAAGGTTGGAAATAGAAATACCATATATTCCTGCATTCCAACCTCTAGGGCAAATCTTATGGAAGTAGAGCTGTGACATGAATACGCTTTAAAGAGTTTTTGGAAAAAATTCCCCTATCTTTTCATTCCATTTTCCTAAACAATTTTTGAAGTCCCCTCACATGAAGATTATCCTCATAGTAGCACAATTCAAAATAGCAAAAGGATGGAAACAACCTAAATGCCCATAAATAGAAGAATGGATAAACAAATTTTGGTACATATACACATGGAATACACAACAATGTTAAAGAAAAATTATGAATCTACAAAAGACTTATAACATGGATGAACTTGAAGAATATTTTTGCTGATTGAAATAAGTCAACAACAAAAGAGCAGATATTGTATGAAACAACTGGAGGTACTCACTCGTCTATGCCAAGAAATTTGGAAGACAGCTACCGGGTCAATTGACTGGAAGACAGCCATATTTGTGAACATTCCAAAGAGAAGTTATGCAACGGAGTGTGTAAATCATCAGACGATATCATTAATATTGCATGCTAGTAATTTTTTTTTTTTAATTTAAGGTTTTTATTGTGGATTGAGTGAAAGTTTACAGGGCACATCATCAGTTTCACATTCAACAATTCATATAACTTGTTTCGTTACATTGATTATAATCCCCTCCATATACCATCACTTAAAAGTATTTCTCTTTATCCACTTTAGCTTTTTTTTAAAAAACACACAAACAAAAAAACCCACTCAGGCATATATAATAAATTACATCTCCAAAGGGCACATTCTGCAAGTCTGCTCCTGGCCACCAGTTCTTAGTCCTTCTCTTCTTAGTTGATGAATCTAGAGTCCTCCATGCCCCCATCTCTACCTTCATCTCTGGTGCTGCTGCTTCTCTGGATAAGGTGCCACATTCTATTTGTGTGTTCCTCTCTTGATGGTCCTAGGGTCCTCTGTTTCTGGACTGTAAGATTAATCACTCCCCTTTTTTTTGTTACAAAACTTCTATCTTTACAATTGTGACAGTCGCGATTAGTCATGGCTAGTAAAATTTTGCAAAGATATTACAAAAATGGCTGTAACCATGCACTGACAGACAACTCCCAGAGGTTCAATCAGGATTCAAAGAGGACGTGGAACAAGGTATATCATTGGTGCCATCAGATGGATCTTGGCTGAAAGTCGAGAATACCAGAAAGATGTTTACCAGTGTTTTATTGACTATACAAAGGTTTTTGACTGTGTGAATCATGACAAACTATGCACAAAATTGTGGAGAATGAGTACTCCAGAAGACTTAATTGTGCTCACGAGGAACATGTGCATAACCAAGAGCCACCTGTTTGAATAGATCAAGGGACCACCAAATGGTTTAAAATTAGAAAATGTGTGCGCCAGCGTTGTATTATTTCACAATATTTATTCAATCTGTAAGGAGTTCTGGTAGCTTAGTGGTTATGAGTTCGGATGCTAACCTCAAAGCCATCAGTTTGAAACTACCAGCTGTTCCAAGGCACAAAGATGAGGCTTTCTGGTCCCATAAAGATTTACAGCCTCAGAAACGCTATACAGGGTCATTATGAAGTCGGACTGACTCCACAGCACACAACCACCACATAACACCATTTAGTCTGTATGCTGAGGAAATAATCTGAGAAGCTGCCATGAAGAAAAACATGGCATCAGGATTGGAGGAAGACATATTAACAACTTGTAATATGTAGACAATATAACCTTGCTTGCTGAAAGCAAAGAGGACTTAAAATACTTACTGAAGAAAATCAAAGACCATAGCCTTTGGTATGGGTTGCACCACAGTGTAAAGAAAACATAATGCCTTACTACTGGACCAATAAATAAAGTCCATATAAATAGAGAAAACATTGAAGTTGTCAAAGACTTCAGTTTGCTCAGATCAGTCATCAACACTCATGGAAGTAGCAGTCAAGAAATCAAAGCAAAATGTTGCTTTAGGCAAATCTGCTGCACAAGACCTCTTTAAAGTGTTTAAGAGCAAAGATATCAGTTTGAGGATGAAGGTGTGCCTGACCGAAGTCATGGCATTTTCAATAACCTCATATGCATGTGAAAGCTGGACAATGAATAAGGAAGGCCATGAGAGAACTGATGCATTTGAGTTACGGTGTTGGAGGAGAATATTAAAAGTACCATGGACTGCCAAAAGATCAATTCTGTGTTGGAAGAAGTATAACCAGAATACTCTTTGGAAGCCAGGATGGCCAGACTTCTCTCATACTTCGGACATATATCAGGAAGGACTAATTCCTGGTGTGGGATATCATGTTTAGTAAAGTGGAGCATTGAAAGAAAAAGAGGTAGACCCCCAGTGAGATGGATTGGCCCAGTGACAGCAGCAATGGGCTCAGGCGTAGCAATGATTGTGAAGTTGGCACAGGACTGAGTAGTGTTTCTGTAGTGCATAGGATCACAATGAGTCTGTACTGACTCAATGGCAGCTAACAACAACTGTAGTAAAAAGTCAAGAAAAGGCTTTCACACAAAAAGAAACATTCTTTGATAGTTACAAGGGGTGAGATGTGAATAGAGGGTAAATCACTAGAGGGTTGTTATTATTGTGGACCATCCAGTCAGTTCCAATTCATGATGACTCTCTATAGGGTTTGCTGAGAACAGCTGGTGGGTTGAAACTGCCAACTTTGCAGTTACCAGTTTAATATTTATGTTCAGAATTTATCCTACAGTGCCACATAAACACATACTCACTTGTGGGGAGGGGGGAGGCAGAAGGAAAGAAAAAAAATTGAATAAATGACAGATGTTACGTTTAGTAACATAAACGAATTCAATTTGCATAATGTTGAGCAACATTAATAAGATACACAAATATTTAAATATAATTCCATTAATATGTGTGTTGATATAGGCAACAATGTTCCAGATACAATGCCTAGTTATATACAGTGTTTTGTTGTTAAGTGTCATTGAATTGGTTCTGACTCATAGCAACCCTGTATAGAGTTTTCAAGTAGAGGCTGATGAGTTTGACTCACCGACCTTGTGGTTCAAACTGACATTGCAATCCATTGCTTTATCCTAAAATGCCATGCCAGGACTCCCAATTTTTTATATATATATATATATATCTGGTAGCGTAGTGATTACGAATCGGGCTGTGAGCTGCAAGGTCAGCAGTTCGAAACTACCAGCAGTTCCGCAGGAGAAAGATGAGGTGGTCTGCTCCCATAAAGATTTACAGCCTCGGAAACCCTGTGTAGGGTCGCTATGAGTCGGAACCGACTCCACGGCACTTAACAACAACAACATATATATGTATATCACATACACAACATATGTACATGTATGTATGTATATGTGTATATATAAATATATGTAAATATATATATATAATTAAGTGCCATCAAGTCAGTTACGACTCATAGAGACCCTGTATAGGATTTCTAAGGAGCTTGAACCGGCGGCCTCATGGTTAACATCGATTTTGCAGTCCAGCATATTAACCCACAGTGCCACACCAGGACTCCAATTATATATTTAGATGGAACTGTGTTTTTTTTTTTTTTTTTTTTTTTTTTCAAATGAAATGATTACAAAAATGTCTGGAAGACATCTAAGAGAATAAGGCTCTGGCCTGGGGACAATCACAGGAAGGACTGGTAGACATTTTACAATGCTGTTGTTTTTATCCTCCTTGAAAGTCACATAGGTATTAATTTCATTATTACTCTATATTATGCTCTTAGGTGCACTTTTATGTCTTGTTGTTGTTGAGTGCCGTTGAGTTGATTCCAACCCATAGAGATCCTGTATGAGGTTTCCAAGGAGCAGCTGGTGAACTTGAACCTATATCTCACAATTAAACAGGAAAAAAACTGTAAAGAGATGTATAAAAAATGAGTAAAAAATAATGGCTGTGGTGTCCTGGTGTGACACTGTAGGTTAAGTACTGGATTGCAAGGTCTGTTTTAACTGCAAGGTTGGGAGTTCAAATTCACCAGCCGCTCCTCAGAAATGCTATATAGAGAGGGTAGTTGTTAGTTGGAACCAATTGGAAGGCACTTCACAACAACCTGTGTGAGGGGAGAGATGGGAGTGTGGAGGGTAGAAGACTAGGGTAGGAACAACTGTTTTCATGTACTTTGATTAGCTAGTAGTAGTTGTTGTTTTGAATTACATGAATTTATCATCTGTTTAAATTATTAAGATGACTGAAGAGTTGACTGAAGATAAATGATGAGTATGTTCCTATTAACATATATAAGAACAAGTTCTTACAGGTGTTTCCACCTTCCTCCCTATGGACTCAAACATAACAATTGTGAGGATGGCACAGAACCAGGCAGTGTTCCATTTTGTTGTGCATAAGGTCACTATGAGTCGGAACAGACTCAAGGGCACCTAACAGCAATAACAACAACAAATGTGCTGCTTTAAAGAAGAAGCAGAAGAAAACAACAGAGAGGAATTAATTGTTTAAATTTTCTTCTGCCATATTAGTCTTTTCTCACACTTGATAATGCTTTTTTCTTAAGAGAATGAATTTTTATCATATTCATCTTTGTATTCAGAATACAATACTTGGGACAGTGCTATTTGAAATTGGATATATCTAAGAATCATGGGGATTAAAAAGATGGCTGTGATAACGAGACAAATATTTTAATAGGTTTTTAGATATATATGTTTTAACTCTTTTTTAATCATTGTTCCCAATCATTACTGCCCTGACTAACTTCTCCATTGTGCATGTGGTCCTGGGACATGTAGCTGAAGGATTTAGTTGTGTATTGTTGGTTAAAACTCTGAAGAAGAGTTGGGAGGAGGAAAACTAGAGGGAAAAAAAAGTGTCAAGCGCCCAGGTGCCTTCTATAATATCACCCTTTATTTGAAAGAGAAAGAGGGAGTTACTCTCAGAGTAGAAAGGACCTTGAACTGGTGGGGGTGAAGATTGCACTCCTAGATGGGAGGGGGCATTAATCTCTGGGAAAGGAATGTGACAATAACAAATGGATTACTATGCAGGAGGGTACAAAAACTATAACCTTATGAAGGAAGTCATAGCTGTCTTTCAGAGAAGGACTCTCGCTGCCACCCAGATCTGTCAATAAAATGTATGTTGATTCTCACCTATCTCTCTTACAGCCTGCAACAACTGGTGGTCAGACTTTAGTCCAGTAACAATAATAAAAATATTTTGAGAAATTCATCTTGCTTTCTTTATTCCCTACAGTTCTTATGGTTCTATTCCGGTTTTATGAGCTATTCTTAGAAGAGAGATTTTAGAAGTCTTTTGTTTAGCCAATTGTTGCTGTCAGTTAATAAAAAGGGACAGGTTTCTAGAAGATTTACCAAAGCCCCAAACCACACCCACTGCCATAGTGTAGATTCCTTCCTACTCATAGGGAGGACAGAGTAAAATAATCTGAACGTTTCCAAGGCTACAAATCTTTACAGAAGCAGGTTGCCAGGCTTTCTCCCATAGGACGGAAAGTATTCAAACTGCTGACCTTTCATTAGCGGTTGAACACTTCAGCCACTGTGTGTGACATCAAGGTTTGTTTGTTTGTTAAGTGCCATTGAGTCAGTTGCGACTCACAGTAACACTCTATAGAGTCTCTGAGGAGCAGCTGGTGAATTTGAACTGCTGACCTTGAAATTAAAACCAACCTTTCAGTCTAGTGCATTCTCCCACAGTGGCTTGGTGGTGGTGGTTGTTATGTGCTGTGGAGTTGGTACTGACTCATAGTGATCCTGTATAGGTTTCCAAGTCTGCAAATCTTTACTGGAGCAGAAAGCCTAATCTTTCTACCATGGAACAACTGGTAGTTTTGAACTGCTGACCTTGAGGTTAGCAGCCTGACTCTTAACCAACACACTACCAGAGCTCCTTAGAAGTTTAAAAACACTTGAAGTGAAGACCCCGGAAGTTATGGTCTGTGTACGTGGAGTTTTCTAGAAGAATTCAGAGGTGGGAAAACTGACTGGCGAAGTTCAGTGCAAGATCTTATTTGAGGCAATGGGCTACTACAGAATCTCTGAAAATCCTGATTTAGAATTTATTAACTTATTGGTAAATTACACTGATTACCCTATTGCAAAAAAAGAATACTCAGGATGGGCTTATAAAATGTACTTGTAAACTTTCTGATTATCTTACCATGAATCTCTCCCTTTTAATAAATTTTGTTAATCTGTTATTTATTTTACTAATTTACCTGCTTGAATTGATTCTTAGCATCTTCAATTTTGATAATAACATCAATATCATTTTTAAGTGCTGTCAAGTTGGTTCCAACTCAGAGTGACCCTGAATAGGGTGTTCAAGGAGCAACTGCTGAATTTGAACTGCCAACCTTGCGGTTAGCAGTCCAGTGCTTATCCAATAGCACCACACCAAGAATGTTTCATATGCACTGAAAATTTCAGCAGATTTCTTAACACTAAAAATTGGGGTCCTGGTGTGGCACTGTGGGTCGACAGCACTTAACAACTAAAAATGGGGGCAAGGGTAGATTTTAGGTGTTTGCCTAGAAGGTGTTGTGTGAAACTAAACTCCAAAAGTCCTTAGTGGGGATTTATGGTTCGGGTTTCCCACCCACTTTCCCTTTCTAAGAACTGGCTTTCCTTTGAGGAAGTACCTCTACCACTGTGGTCAAGCCTTCCCTGGATCGGGAACTCTGCAACTCAAATAAGGCTAATACTTGAAATTTAAATCTATAGTGACAAAGAGACCAAAAGTGGCATTTCCCCCCAACAATGAATGGTCATTGATCATCCTTACCTGAGCCAGCTACCTGGGTGCCCTCTTCTCAGGCTCCCCACCCTGGGCCTCTAAGCTAAGTTCCTGTCATGCACCATTGTCCAGTGCAATTTCCTCACTTAATCTTCACTCTCTTTTTGTCCCTCAAAGTCTTCTTTATGTGTGGACTAAATTCCTCCTCCTCCTTGCTCAGGCCACAACACCCAGATCTGCTCCAAACTCCAACTGTAAACGTGTCTGGTTTTCACTCTACTTTTTTTTGGTTAATAATTAGAACTTGAGTTCTGAGGCTTATGTCTGATTTAGACTTAAGACACTTTGTTTTTGCTTTTCCTCCCCAAGCTCTTATTTCCATTTCTAATGGAAAGGAAAGGAAATGCTTTGAAATAGAGATTTTATATATAAAGAGATTTCTAGATCATGACTTTCTGCTTCTGAACACATTTAAAAGTGAATCTGCAATACAGAATATGAGTTTATGACTAAACACAGCCTTCCAGACCCTGAAGTACAATTAATGAGTCAGGCTCTGGGAGTGGGTCCAATGCTCTTAGTTTGTCTACCAGGTATAGCTAAGAAGCTCCACAAGGCTTTGAGGAATCTCCAGTTGGTGGGAGCACTTAATCCATGGGGGTGCTAACCACAGCTTGGATGTTCAAGTTCACCCAGAACTGCCTTGGGAGAAAGGCATTATGGCCTTGAAAAATTAGTCAGAAAAACTCTTTGGAGTGCAGGTCTGCTCTGACACATGCAAGGTTGCTATGGGTTGGAGTTCACTGGACAGCATTTGGTTAATGTATGTAGAAGAAGAGAACTGGCTAAATTTCCTGAACCTGGACAATTGTGTCTGTCTCACCGTTTTACAGAGCTCATAAGCAAGCAGAGCAGCACAGTATATAAACACAAATACATGTAATCATTCACAGTTAATGAAAGGAAGAGCTTTATTAATTTAACCAGAGTGCCTAAAATAGCTTTTGTTCTTTCTCTCTCTCTCTTTTTTAAGTCTAGCAGTGCAAACATAGACTGAAAAAGTTCCATACTGTGTCAGACAATGTTACTTGCTTTTTCCAGAGTTGGTCTTGACAGAGTGCTAATTAGAATTCTCTCCATGATATTCCTGACACCATTCCACATGTATGGGGTACAGAGAGACAACCACGGGGCAGGGCTCTGTCCCTAATTCCAGTTTGCTCTCATTCATGGAAACTCCCAGCATCCATCCTCAGGGATAGTGATCATTGTGATCTTTTCAAAGATTGTGTTGATAGGAAATTGTGTCACCTACCTGTGGAGGTGAGCTCTTCTGCAACCTCTCTGGCTCTCAGAGGCCACATTCCTGGAAGTGTCCTAGTCTTCATATGAAGCTCATACATCATGACTCTATAGACACCAAGCTCTCCCCTACAAATTAGTTTGAGCTCCTTTCATATGGCTTCATGTGTGCACTCACTCATTCACTCAGGTAATAAGCAATCACAGGGTGACCAAGGGGCATCTGGATTATAAATGCCTTGGGTTGTTCAGGAAGTTAACAGGAAACTGGGATCATTTCTCAGCATCATGAAGTACACACTACAATAGAAGAGTGCATACCAGGCTGCCTGCTGTTGTTGTTAAGTGCTGTAGAGTCGGTTCTGACCTATAGCAACTCTGTATGTAGTTTCCAAGGAGTGGCTGGTGAGTTTGAACTGCTGACCTTGAACTTCAAACCAACTTTGCAGTCTAGTGCATTAAGCCACTGTGTCACACCAGAATTCCACCAGGCTGCCTAAGGGAGTCCAATTGAATGGCCTGCTGAGGTCTATGATTCTCAACCAGAGGATGATGCATATTCTTTCAACATTGGTTGTAATTATAGCCAAATATCTTGATACTAATAATAGACTAAAACAACCAAGTGTAAAAATGACCATATTTTTCTTATAAACTAGAATGAATTCAGTCTCTTAATTTGAGTTTATATTACTTGAGTCTCTTATTTGAGTTTATCCACCAGACCCTATTTAAAAAAAAAAAACAAAAACATTTGCCTGAATGATACCACTTAATCTTGAGGCATGTAGGAAAAATTGAATGAAAGATAATAGAATTTTCCATGAATTGAATAAGTATACATATATTGTCAAATATAAGATCCTAAAGATCTACCTCTGTGTCTTCTCTTTAGAGTTTATGGTTGATTCATTTTGAGTAAATTAACCTATACGGTTGGTGCCTAGCCAGTACATGGCACAGGATAGACATTAAATGCTTATTGGTGTTTCATTCAGTTAATATGATCATAAAATATGCTTATTAGGGAACTAGTGTTCTAAGGTAGACAGGTGTATTGGGCATTGATGAGATTCCCTGGAAAACAGATCCTGATATAGAGATTAGCATGCAAGTGTTTTATAAGGGAATGCTATTTAATTCAATTACAGTAGAAGAGAAGAAAAATAGCATGTTTGGGCAGATTAAAGAAGTCAGGAATGTGATACAGTCATAACCAAGTTCTCAGGCAATCTCATGGGAAGCTCTGAAGTTGGGGCACTCTTTAAAATTGACCAATATGATAAAAGCATGTGTGGCCCTCCACTAAATGTCAAACAGTCCTATCAGATTCTAGAGAGACTGTACCTACCTAGGCATAGAGATTTTCTCTTTTTTTCCCCCATAGTTTATTTTTTCTCTTTCTCTCTTTTTTTCTTTCTTAGGAGTTAGGATTAGGGTAAAGTCTATGGCTACGGCTAGGCTAGGTCTAGAGTTTTGTATACTTTTAAGGTCACAGTTAGGACTAGGGGTAGTGCTAAGTGGTAGGACTTGGGCTCCAGCTAGGAGTAGGGCTTAGTCTAGTTTAGGGTTACAGTTAAATTTATTTTTATTTATTAATTTAAATTTTTTTGAAATCCACTTGATTTCCTCTTCATTTGAAAGTTCTGTAACTGAACTATTCTCTCTTTTTACTTTCTGGGTTGTTGTTTTTTGTTTTTAAGGTTTTTATTGTGGATTGAGTGAAGGTTTATAGGGCAGAAAATTAGTTTTACCTTCAACAAATCCTATACCTTGTTTCATTACAATGATTATAATCCCCTCCATGTACCATCAGTTAACAGTATTTCTCTCTATCCACTTTAGCTCTCTTTTTTTTAATAAAACACTCAGGCATATATAATAATTTACACCACCAAAGGGCACGTTCTGCAAGTCTGCCTCCTGGCCACCATCTCTTAGCCCCTCTCTTCCCATAAATCTATTGTGAATTATGTGATAGTTTACATGTGAGAACATTAGCTTTACATTCATACTATCTTATTTTGTTTCATTGCAATGATTACAATCCCCTCCATGCATCATCAAACAATCAAAGGGTATACCCTGCAAGCCTGCTTCCCAGTTGTCAGCACACAGCCCCTCTCCCTCCCTGAGTCCAGAGTCCCCAACTGCTCCATCTCTTGATGTCATTGTCTCTGCCTCCATCTCTTGCATCACTGCTTCTCTGGATATGGTTCCACACTCTGCTTTTCTCCCTTGATGGTCTCAGGGACCTCTGTTCCTGGACTGCAAAATCAACCACTCCCCTCTTTTTGTTAGAAAATGTCTACCTTGACCTTTCCAAACCTCACAGTCAGTCCTGATAGCAATTATTCACTATTGTACCTTAAGAGTCTTATCCCCATCTCTTTCATCAGCCTCATCCCAACAGAATGGAAACCACTCAGTGGAGATTCTACCTTCCCTCACACCCTCTGGAACTAAGCTTCCTCTTGAAAGCTTGTAAGCTAGTAACTTCTTGCCTTTGTAGCCCCCTCATTTTGGGTATCCAATGTCTAAGTTGCCCATCCTTGTCGACCCTTTTACTTTGTGTTTTTTATTGTTGTTGCTACTGTTGCAAACTTATGTCTCTGGTTCCCCATTTTCAATCTTGTAGATTTTTTTTTCTTTGTGTACTGCTATGTCTACATTGGACTCCTGGTGTGGTACTGTAGGATCAGCATAAGACAACGAATCACAAGGTCTACAGTGCAAACACACCAGCTGCTCCTCGGAAACCCTGTCCAGGGTCACTGTGAGTTATCTGGATTGGGTTCTGGGTGATATTGTTATGTATGTTAATCTCACATTGTAGTCTGTTCCACAAATTTTTGAAGCCTCCTCATACTCTTGCCTATGTTAATGACAAGGACATTGAGCATAGAGAGACTGAATAACTTGTCCAGCTTATACTTTTCTTGACTTTGCTTGGCTTAGGATACAGAGGCTTTTGGGTTCTTGTGCCTAGGCTCTTAACTATTCCACTTATGGGTGTTCATTCTTTACCAGATGAAAAAGACCCAAATGTACAATCTTCTATTCAGGGAGCTTTGTCCATAATCTTGCTCCACTCTGACTCTTCAGTGATTTCAAATTAACTTCCTAAATATTTTATCATCAACCCACAGTGAATTATCAGCCCTTCTTTAATTCATTTCATCCTTCCTTACTTGTTTGAGGCAGTATTTCTTCAATTTCTATGTGGAAATTCTACTTTTATTTTTAATTTCTATATTTACAAATCATACTTGTCTTTGAAGACCTGACTTTCTTCCTTAATATTTCTTAAATTAACCACACAACAAGCCAGTATTCCTTAATAAAACTTTAGTATTTAAAATATTGGCCTTGATTATGACTTAAAATCTTAGAATATTGGATACTGAGAAACATAGACATGTTTTTAATAGAGCCAGCACTAATAAAGAGTTGTCATGTAAGCCTAAAGAGAAAATTTTCACTCAAAGTTTTAAAAAATTTAAGTAAAGGCATTTCAGCTTGTATTCTACTTCAATGTCATTTAGAAAAAGTGTTACATGTCATCTTTTTAAGCAATAAGTGGTCTTTATCACCCATGAGTATTAGCATAGGTGGTTCAGGACTTAATTTACTTTTAAAATAATGTATAAAAACAGCTGCAACTCTTAAAAAAATCAAATGCTGAGAATTAGAAATAATATGCTTTGGGGAACTGATTTTTATAGACTCTAAAATCTTTGTACTTTTTAAGATTATGGTTTTCCTCTTAGGAGTTCAAATGTCTTTAAGATTTTTGCCTGGTTCAACAATTTGAATTATTTTAGTGGTTTTAATATGTTGATGGATAAAAGCAACTGTATTCTTTATGGGGGTAAGTCTAAAAGTATTGATGCAAAATCAAAGAAAACTGTATTAAACAAAAATGTCAAAATGTAAAGATATTATTTCTCAACATATCCTCCATCTATATCAATATACTTCTGAACACAGTATTTCCATCTCTCTAGCCATTCTCTAGAGAATTCTGCACTCTTTGTTTTATACCAAGTCAAAATGGAACTTTTGGCATTCTTGAGGGACTCAAAAAATAAAACAACACCCCCCCCCTTTTTTTTCCCAATATTGTCTGAGTTGGGGGAACAAAAGAAGACTGAAGGAGCAAGGCCAAGGATGTAGCGTAAGTTTTCCCAAAGAAATTCTCATAAGACAACTTTTGCTACTCTTGAAAAATGAGCAGACATATTGTTATGATGGGAGAAAAAACTTTCCTGGCCTTTTTCTCACCAATGTAGTTTTAAATTTTCTTGAATCTTCTTCATAATAATCTCCCATGACCATCCTGTGTATTCCAAGAAAGTCTGTTAAGATGACCCATTTGGAGTTTCCAAAAACAGTAGGGATATGACTTCTGGGTTGGGGGCAGGTGAAGCACAGACAGGGTGGAAAAGCTCCTCTGTGGATGTGTGGAAAAAAGAGGAGAAAAAGCTTATGTGGAGCAGCACCAGAGTTTTGAATC
>NW_006408694.1:1696189-1697099 GCF_000296735.1 Chrysochloris asiatica | reverse complement strand
TTACAGAAGTCCACAGAGGAGCTAGTTGAGGAACTACTGGAAGAAAATTTTCCTAACATCTTGAAGGATGAGAAGATAAACATTCAAGAAACTGAATGAATCCCTGGAAGGACAGACCCAAAAAGAAAATCACCAATACATATCATAATCAAATTCTCCAAAATTAAAGACAAGGAGAGAATCCTAAAAGCAGCCAGGGAAAAGAAAAGTGTTACCTAAAAAGGCAGGTAAATCAGAGTAAGCTCTGACTTCTTAGCAGAAACCATACAGTCAAGACGACAATGGGGAGATGTAGATAGAAACCTAAAAGAAAAAAAAAACTGCCAACCAAGAATCATCTATCCAGCAAAACTGTCAATCAAATACTATGGTGCAGTAAACACATTCCAGGATAAACAGAAGCTAAGAGATTTTATCAAAACCAATCCAGCACTTCAAAACATTCTAAAGGGAGTTCTTTGGAATGAAAACCAGCAAGAACAGACAACAACCAGAGGTTGACAGATATGGCAATATCATCTGGAACTCAATCGACAGATAGCAGAGTTCAGAACAGAACAAAATTACAACAATGAATTCAGAGAAGCTGTGAGGCCAATCAAAGATAAAAATATTAACAATGTCAAAGAAGGGAAAAATACAGTAACACAGACCCAGGTGGTAAGGAGGTCAAGTAGATTGCAGGATACAATAAACAGTCTTAAATGAAGGGAAAATGGAAGAGACTATAGGGTAACTCCAAAGAAAATTAATACTTCACAATTTATCTTGAAATTGAAAATCAAAATAGAACAAGGTAACATTAAAATTAAGAAGAAACTGACAAGAATTAACACAAAAATCATGAACTCAGCACAAGAAGGCATGCAGAACAAAGGAATGAATAGCACCACAAAAATTTAAATAATGA